>NC_061513.1:280842521-280985141 GCF_022539505.1 Lolium rigidum
GGGCAAAGAACGACTGCACGCAGCGTGCTCCTGGTTTAGAAATCCTAGTAAAGAAATATTCTCGGAATTGGACGAAATAAAAGCCCGGAGGCCTATTTTCTCACGAAGCTTCCGAAGTCCGAAGGAGAGACGAAGAGGGGCCACAGGGCGCCAAACCCTAGGGCGGCGCGGCCCCCCTTGGCCGCGCCGGCCTGTGGTGTGGGCCCCCTGTGCCGCCTCTTGACTTGCCCTTCCGCCTACAAATAGCCTCCGTGACGAAACCCCCGGTACCGAGAGCCACGATACGGAAAACATTACTGAGACGCCGTCGCCGCCGATCCCATCTCGGGGGATCCCGGAGATCGCCTCCGGCACCCTGCCGGAGAGGGGAATCATCTCCCGGAGGACTCTACACCGCCATGGTCGCCTCCGGAGTGATGAGTGAGTAGTCTACCCCTGGACTATGGGTCCATAGCAGTAGCTAGATGGTTGTCTTCTCCCCATTGTGCTATCATTGTCGGATCTTGTGAGCTGCCTATCATGATCAAGATCATCTATATGTAATTCTATATGTTGCGTTTGTTGGGATCCGATGAATAGAGAATACTTGTTATGTTGATTATCAAAGTTATGCTTATGTGTTGTTTATGATCTTGCATGCTCTCCGTTATTAGTAGATGCTCTGGCCAAGTAGATGCTTTTAACTCCAAGAGGGAGTACTTATGCTCGATAGTGGGTTCATGCCTGCATTGACACCTGGGAAAGTGACAGAAAGTTCTAAGGTTGTGTTGTGCTGTTGCCACTAGGGATAAAACATTGATGCTATGTCTAAGGATGTAGTTGTTGATTACATTACGCACCATACTTAATGCAATTGTCTCGTTGCTTTGCAACTTAATACTGGAGGGGGTTCGGATGATAACCTGAAGGTGGACTTTTTAGGCATAGATGCGGTTGGATGGCGGTCTATGTACTTTGTCGTAATGCCCAATTAAATCTCACTATACTCATCATGATATGTATGTGCATTGTCATGCTCTCTTTATTTGTCAATTGCCCAACCGTAATTTGTTCACCCAACATGCTGTTCGTCTTATGGGAGAGACACCTCTAGTGAACTGTGGACCCCGGTCCAATTCTCTTTACTCGAAATACAATCTACTGCAATACTTGTTTCTACTGTTTTCTCTGCAAACAATCATCTTCCACACAATACGGTTAATCCTTTGTTACAGCAAGCCGGTGAGATTGACAACCTCACTCGTTTCGTTGGGGCAAAGTAGTTTGGTTGTGTTGTGCAGGTTCCACGTTGGCGCCGGAATCTCCGGTGTTGCGCCGCACTACATCCCGCCGCCATCAACCTTCAACGTGCTTCTTGGCTCCTCCTGGTTCGATAAACCTTGGTTTCTTTCCGAGGGAAAACTTGCTGCTGTGCGCATCATACCTTCCTCTTGGGGTTGCCCAACGAACGTGTGAAATACACGCCATCAAGCTCTTTTTCTGGCGCCGTTGCCGGGGAGATCAAGACACGCTGCAAGGGGAGTCTCCACTTCTCAATCTCTTTACTTTGTTTTTGTCTTGCTTTATTTTATTTACTACTTTGTTTGCTGCACTTAAATCAAAACACAAAAAAATTAGTTGCTAGTTTTACTTTATTTGCTATCTTGTTTGCTATATCGAAAACACAAAAAAATTAGTTTACTTGCATTTACTTTATCTAGTTTGCTTTATTTACTATTGCTAAAATGGCCAACGCTGAAAATACTAAGTTGTGTGACTTCACAACCACAAATAATAATGATTTCTTATGCACACCTATTGCTCCACCTGCTACTACAGCAGAATTCTTTGAAATTAAACCTGCTTTACTTGAATCTTGTCATGAACAATCAATTTTCTGGAATTAGTTCCGATGATGCTGCTGCCCATCTTAATAATTTTGTTGAACTATGCGAAATGCAAAAATATAAAGATGTAGATGGTGATATTATTAAACTAAAATTGTTCCCTTTCTCATTAAGAGGAAGAGCTAAAGATTGGTTGCTATCTCCGCCTAAGAATAGTATTGATTCATGGACTAAATGCAAGGATGCTTTTATTGGTAGATATTATCCCCCTGCTAAAATTATATCTTTGAGGAGTAGCATAATGAATTTTAAACAATTAGATACTGAACATGTTGCTCAAGCTTGGGAAAGAATGAAATCTCTCGGTTAAAAATTGCCCAACCCATGGACTGACTACTTGGATGATCATCCAAACCTTCTATGCAGGACTAAATTTTTCTTCGCGGAATTTATTGGATTCAGCTGCTGGAGGTACCTTTATGTCCATCACTCTTGGTGAAGCAACAAAGCTTCTTGATAATATGATGATCAACTACTCTGAATGGCACACGGAAAGAGCCCCACAAGGTAAGAAGGTAAATTCTGTTGAAGAATCCTCCTCCTTGAGTGATAAAATTGATGCTATTATGTCTATGCTTGTGAATGGTAGATCTAATGTTGATCCTAATAATGTTCCGTTAGCTTCATTAGTTGCTCAAAATTCTAGGCCATACCCTGCTAATGGTAATACTTATGGTAGATATGAGGGAAGGATGCTAGATATTGAAAGATCCACTAAAAATTTTATGCAATCGCAATATGAGCAAAATCAATTGTTTACTAAAACTATGAATGAACAATCTACCTTGTTGAAAAATATAGGAAATCAACTTGAAAATTTGAATAGGGAAATTTCTGGTCTGCAAACTAAAATTTCAAATGCTGAAACCCGAATCTCATACATGTCTGCCTCACAATCCTCTTTAATTAATAAAATGGCTGCTAAACCTGATGATATTGATAATAAGATTACTACTACAGCAAATGCCATCCAAGTTAGAATTAATGAGAATATAAGATTAATGGCTGAACTACGTGCTAGGTGGGATAGAGAAGAAAATGAAAAACTAGCTAAAAAGGAAAATGTAGCTAAAGTTTGGACTATTACCACCACTAGCAATGCTAATGATTCACATGTTGCTGCACCTCCTACTATCAATGGTCAAATAATTGGTGTTGGCAATGTTTCCACTTCTAATGCAAAGCGCGAAAAACTGCCTGAAACTGCTAAAACTGCTGAAACTACCTGCGATAAAGCTGCTGAAATTTTTTCCAACATTGGGGATGATGATCCCATTGCTTTAGATTATAATGGTTTGAATTTTGATGATTGCCACATCTCTGAAGTTATAAAGTTCTTGCAAAAACTTGCTAAAAGTCCTAATGCTAGTGCTATAAATTTGGCTTTCACGCATCATATTACAAATGCTCTCATAAAAGCTAGAGAAGAGAAACTAGAGCGCGAAGCCTCTATTCCTAAAAAGCTAGAAGATGGTTGGGAGCCCATCATTAAGATGAAGGTTAAAGATTTTGATTGTAATGCCTTATGTGATCTTGGTGCAAGTATTTCTGTTATGCCGAAGAAAATTTATAATATGCTTGACTTGCCACCGCTGAAAAATTGTTATTTGGATGTTAATCTTGCTGATCATTCTACAAAGAAACCTTTGGGTAAAGTTGATAATGTTCGCATTACCGTTAACAATAATCTTGTTCCCGTTGATTTTGTTGTCTTGGATATTGAATGCAATGCATCTTGTCCAATTATATTGGGAAGACCTTTTCTTCGAACTGTTGGTGCTATTATTGATATGAGGGAAGGTAATATAAAATATCAATTTCCTCTCAAGAAAGGTATGGAACACTTCCCTAGAAAGAGAATGAAGGTACCTTATGATTCTATCATTAGAACAAATTATGATGTTGATGCTTCATCTCTCGATGTTACTTGATACACACTTTCTGCGCCTAGCTGAAAGGCGTTAAAGAAAAGCGCTTATGGGAGACAACCCATGTTTTTACCTACAGTACTTTGTTTTTATTTTGTGTCTTGGAAGTTGTTTACTACTGTAGCAACCTCTCCTTATCTTAGTTTTGAGTTTTGTTGTGCCAAGTTAAGCCGTTGATAGAAAAGTAAGTACTAGATTTGGATTACTGCGCAGTTCCAGATTTCTTTGCTGTCACGAATCTGAGCCCACTGCCCTGCAGGAAGCTCAGAAAATTATGCCAATTTACGTGCATGATCCTCAGATATGTACGCAACTTTCATTCAATTTGAGCATTTTCATTTGAGCAAGTCTGGTGCCATTTTAAAATTCGTCAATACGAACTGTTCTGTTTTGACAGATTCTGCCTTTTATTTCGCATTGCCTCTTTCGCTATGTTGGATGAATTTCTTTGATCCACTAATGTCCAGTAGCATTATGCAATGTCCAGAAGTGTTAAGAATGAGTGTGTCACCTCTGAATATGTCAATTTATATTGTGCACTAACCCTCTAATGAGTTGTTTCGAGTTTGGTGTGGAGGAAGTTTTCAAGGATCAAGAGAGGAGTATGATGCAACATGATCAAGGAGAGTGAAAGCTCTAAGCTTGGGGATGCACCCGGTGGTTCACCCCTGCATATATCAAGAAGACTCAAGCGTCTAAGCTTGGGGATGCCCAAGGCATCCCCTTCTTCATCAACAAATTATCAGGTTCCTCCCCCGAAACTACATTTTTATTCGGCCACATCTTATGTGCTTTTTCTTGGAGCGTCGTTTTGTTTTTGTTTTTGTTTTGTTTGAATAAAATGGATCCTAGCATTCACTTTATGGGAGAGATACACACTCCGCTGTAGCATATGGACAAATATGTCCTTGGTTTCTACTCATAGTATTCATGGCGAAGTTTCTCCTTCGTTAAATTGTTATATGGTTGGAATTGGAAAATGATACATGTAGTAATTGCTATAAATGTTTTGGGTAATGTGATACTTGGCAATTGTTGTGCTCATGTTTAAGCTCTTGCATCATATGCTTTGCACCCATTAATGAAGAAATACATAGAGCATGCTAAAATTTGGTTTGCATATTTGGTTTCTCTAAGGTCTAGATAATTTCTAGTTTTGAGTTTGAACAACAAGGAAGACGGTATAGAGTATTATAATGCTTTCAATATGTCTTTTATGTGAGTTTTGCTGTACTAGTTCATCCTTGTGTTTGCCTCAAATAACCTTGCTAGCCTAAACCTTGTATCGAGAGGGAATACTTCTCATGCATCCAAAATACTTGAGCCAACCACTATGCCATTTGTGTCCACCATACCTACCTACTACATGGTATTTTCCAGCCATTCCAAAGTAAATTGCTTGAGTGCTACCTTTAAAATTCCATCATTCACCTTTGCAATATATAGCTCATGGGACAAATAGCTTAAAAACTATTGTGGTATTGAATATGTAATTATGCACTTTATCTCTTATTAAGTTGCTTGTTGTGCGATAACCATGTTTACTGGGGAACGCCATCAACTCATTGTTGAATTTCATGTGAGTTGCTATGCATGTTCGTCTTGTCGGAAGTAAGGGCGATCTACACTGAGTTGAATGGTTTGAGCATGCATATTGTGAGAGAAGAACATTGGGCCGCTAACTAAAGCCATGTTCCATGGTGGAAGTTTCAGTTTTGGACAAACATCCTCAAATCTCTAATGAGAAAAGAATTAATTGTTGTTGAATGCTTAAAGCATTAAAAGAGGAGTCCATTATCTCGTTGTCTATGTTGTCCCGGTATGGATGTCTAAGTTGAGAATAATCAAAAGCGAGAAATCCAAATGCGAGCTTTCTCCTTAGACCTTTGTACAGGCGGCATAGAGGTACCCCTTTGTGATACTTGGTTAAAGCATATGTATTGCGGTGATAATCCGGGTAGTCCAAGCTAATTAGGACAAGGTGCGAGCACTATTAGTACACTATGCATGAGGCTTGCAACTTATAAGATATAATTTACATGATGCATATGCTTTATTACTACCGTTGACAAAATTGTTTCATGTTTTCAAAATCAAAGCTCTAGCACAAATATAGCAATCGATGCTTTTCCTCTATGAGGACCATTCTCTTTACTTTCAATGTTGAGTCGGTTCACCTATTTCTCTCCACCTCAAGAAGCAAACACTTGTGTGAACTGTGCATTGATTCTTACATACTTGCTTATTGCACTTATTATATTACTCTATGTTGACAATATCCATGAGATATACATGTTACAAGTTGAAAGCAACTGCTGAAACTTAATCTTCTTTTGTGTTGCTTCAATACCTTTACTTCGAATTATTGCTTTATGAGTTAACTCTTATGCAAGACTTATTGATGCTTGTCTTGAAATGCTATTCATGAAAAGTCTTTGCTTTATGATTCACTTGTTTACTCATGTCATACACATTGTTTTGATCGCTGCATTCTCTACATATGCTTTACAAATAGTATGATCAAGTTTATGATGGCATGTCACTCCGGAAATTATCTTTGTTATCGTTTTACCTGCTCGGGACGAGCGAGAACTAAGCTTGGGGATGCCGATACGTCTCCAACGTATCGATAATTTCTTGTGTTCCATGCCACATTATTGATGTTATCTACATGTTTTATGCACACTTTATATCATATTCGTGCATTTTCCGGAACTAACCTATTAACAAGATGCCGAAGTGCCGATTCTTGTTTTCTCGCTGTTTTTGGTTTCAGAAATCCTAGTAAAGAAATATTCTCGGAATTGGACGAAATAAAAGCCCGGAGGCCTATTTTCTCACGAAGCTTCCGGAAGTCCGAAGGAGAGACGAAGAGGGGCCACGGGGCGCCAAACCCTAGGGCGGCGCGGCCCCCCCCTTGGCCGCGCCGGCCTGTGGTGTGGGCCCCCTGTGCCGCCTCTTGACTTGCCCTTCCGCCTACAAATAGCCTCCGTGACGAAACCCCCGGTACCGAGAGCCACGATACGGAAAACATTACTGAGACGCCGTCGCCGCCGATCCCATCTCGGGGGATCCTGGAGATCGCCTCCGGCACCCTGCCGAAGAGGGGAATCATCTCCCGGAGGACTCTACACCGCCATGGTCGCCTCCGGAGTGATGAGTGAGTAGTCTACCCCTGGACTATGGGTCCATAGCAGTAGCTAGATGGTTGTCTTCTCCCCATTGTGCTATCATTGTCGGATCTTGTGAGCTGCCTATCATGATCAAGATCATCTATATGTAATTCTATATGTTGCGTTTGTTGGGATCCGATGAATAGAGAATACTTGTTATGTTGATTATCAAAGTTATGCTTATGTGTTGTTTATGATCTTGCATGCTCTCCGTTATTAGTAGATGCTCCGGCCAAGTAGATGCTTTTAACTCCAAGAGGGAGTACTTATGCTCGATAGTGGGTTCATGCCTGCATTGACACCGGGACGAGTGACGAAAGTTCTAAGGTTGTGTTGTGTCTGTTGCCACTAGGGATAAAACATTGATGCTATGTCTAAGGATGTAGTTGTTGATTACATTACGCACCATACTTAATGCAATTGTCCGTTGCTTTGCAACTTAATACTTGGAGGGGTTCGGATGATAACTTCGAAGGTGGACTTTTTAGGCATAGATGCGGTTGGATGGCGGTCTATGTACTTTGTCGTAATGCCCAATTAAATCTCACTATACTCATCATGATATGTATGTGCATGGTCATGCTCTCTTTATTTGTCAATTGCCCAACTGTAATTTGTTCACCCAACATGCTCGTTCGTCTTATGGGAGAGACACCTCTAGTGAACTGTGGACCCCGGTCCAATTCTCTTTACTTGAAATACAATCTACTGCAATACTTGTTTCTACTGTTTTCTCTCGCAAACAATCATCTTCCACACAATACGGTTAATCCTTTGTTACAGCAAGCCGGTGAGATTGACAACCTCACTGTTTCGTTGGGGCAAAGTAGTTTGGTTGTGTTGTGCAGGTTCCACGTTGGCGCCGGAATCTCGGGTGTTGCGCCGCACTACATCCCGCCGCCATCAACCTTCAACGTGCTTCTTGGCTCCTCCTGGTTCGATAAACCTTGGTTTCTTTCTGAGGGAAAACTTGCTGCTGTGCGCATCATACCTTCCTCTTGGGGTTGCCCAACGAACGTGTGAAATACACGCCATCAACGCCCAGACGTGCCCAGACGCGCACGCGCACGCCAGAGCGCGCACGGCGAACTCTACGGGCACGCCCAGACACGTCGACGTCCCACTCTCCTGCATCACCCCGTCCTCTTCTCTATGCACCACCCGCATCGCAACGTGACCAGCAACCGCCCAGACAACTCCATTGGCCCGTGGGAACGCTGTAGCCGACGACCTCGTCGACGACCACCGCCGCGGTACTGAGAGCCCACGTCACTCTCCCGTCCTCGCCAGAGCCTCGTTTTCACCGCAATCACGCCCCTGCGTCAGCGCCAGGACGTTGCCTGCACGCCTGCATCATCGCCAGGACCCCTCCGCCCCTCTAGCCGCGTCGTCGACGATGACCTCATCGCAGCACCACGGCCACCATCCGGAGGCGATCATGGTGATGAAGGGTCCTCCGGGAGATGATTCCCCTCTCCGGCAGGGTGCCGGAGGCGATCTCCTGAATCCCCCGAGATGGGATTGGCGGCGGCGGTGTCTCTGGAAGGTCTTCCGTATCGTGGCTCTCGGTACTGGGGTTTTCGCGACGAAGGCTATAAGTAGGCGGAAGGGCAGAGTCGGAGGGCTGACGAGGGGCCCACACCATAGAGCGGCGCGGGCCCCCCTCTGGCCGCGCGGCCCTATGGTGGCGGCGCCTCGTCGCCCCACTTCGTAACCCTTTCGGTCTTCTGGAAGCTCCGTGGAAAAATAAGACCCTGGGCGTTGATTTCGTCCAATTCCGAGAATATTTCCTTTGTAGGATTTCTGAAACCAAAAACAGCGAGTAAAACAACAACTAGCTCTTCGGCATCTCGTCAATAGGTTAGTGCCGGAAAATGCATAATAATGACATAAAGTGTGTATAAAACATGTAAGTATCATCATAAAAGTAGCATGGAACATAAGAAATTATAGATACGTTTGAGACGTATCAGCCGCCACCGACGATCCTCGGCCGTTAGATCGCATTCTAATCCTGCGGCTCGGGTTGAATCATACCGTTTCGCTCTTTATGTTAGGCTGACGGGTGGCCCCCACCTTGTCAGGCAGCCCACGCGTGCTGGACGCGTGGTGGGCTGGCCTGTGCATTTTTAAACGGTTTGGGCCCAATAACGTTTCACGCCAGCCCTTTTAACTCAAACTCGAATTTCGGTTTAATTCAAAAATGCTTGCAGATGCCATTTTCAAAATTGGATAGTTTGAAATCCACTAGGCCAAATTTGATGAATTTGGTATCGTTGGAAAGCTTGAAAAAAGGTATATCCAACCCCACTGGTCTCACCCTCACTACTAGGAAAAGGCCTAGCCGTAAGATGGGTGTTAGTGGCGCACCAGGAGGGTAGTGCGCCACTACTACTTAGCAGTGGCGCACCGGAAAGTGGTGGGCCACTATTAAAAATGTAGTAGTGGCGCACCTCTCTGCGGTGCGCCACCACTAAGTTTGACCATGGGTTTGACCCAGCCTTATACATAGCAATGGCGCACCGTGCAGAGGTGCGCCACAGCTATTTTTTGTAGCAGTGGCGCACCTCTACATGGTGCGCCATTACTATGTAAAGGGGAGCTTGGTGCGCCACTACTAAGTGGTGCCCCAAACATTTCCACCCCCCCCCGTGGATCGCCTTTTCGAGTTTGGAAAAAATAAGAGAAATAGATAGAAAATTCAAAAAATTAAATCCTTTGAAATGCCCATGTAATATGTCATCTAGGTTTAGTGAAAATTGAAAAAAATGAATTTTGATATATTATGCAAAATGGCGTCATCTTTCGGTAAAACGGGATTTCTGGTTGCATACGACCTCGGATGAAAAACTTTTTTATATGAAAATCGATCTACGGCCGTTTGGAGAAAAAATGGATTCGTCAAATTCAAAACAGAAATAGGACTTTTTTCAGGTTTTAGATTTTGGGCAAAAAATAGAAAAAAAATAGCGGTGGCGCACCCATGCCTTGGTGCGCCACCGCTAGCTTCTCCGCCCACGAATTTCAAAATGGGAGGAGCCGGCCACTTACCCCCTCCTCCCTAGCTCCTCCCTCCTCCTCCACACATTCTGCTGCTCTCATTCTCCTCTCCTCCTCCTGCTCTCCTCCTCTCCTCTCCTCCTTTCACTCCGGTGACCTCCTCCTCTACTCTCCTCCTTTCACTCCGACGACCTCATCCTCTCCTCTCCTCCTTTCACTCCGGCGACCTCCTCCTCTCCTCTCTTCCTTTCACTCCGGCGACCTCCTCCACTATGTCGAGCTCCGGTGACCTTACTTTCCGGCGAGCTCCCCCACTATGGTGGCCTCCGACGACCCTCCGGCGAGCTCCTCCACTATGGTGACCTCCGGCGACCCTCTAGCCTCCATTACCTCTGGCCTTCGTCCTCTTGTTCATCCTCTCCTACATCTCCTCACCTCTCTTCACCTCTCCTACGTCCCTCATCCATCATCACCGGCGGCTAGGCTAAGAAAAATGAGAATGAACATTGCACAAATAATTCTAGCAACAAGAACGAGAAAAAATAACGAGCCAAAAAATTCGAAACAAAATGTGCCGGATCCGGATCCGGATCCGGATCCGGATCTAGAAATTTCAAATTTTAGTAGTGGCGCACCTTTTTTCTATCCAGTGGCGCACCTCAGACGTTTAGGAGTGGCGCACCATGAAGCTAGTAGTGGCACACTACCTGGTGCGCCACTGCTAAGCCAAATAACAATGGCGCACCACTAGTGCGCCACTACTAAAAGTTAGCAGTGGCGTGATAACAGTGGCGCACCACTAGTGCGCCACTGATGGGTATAAGTGGTGCGCCACTGATTGCCCTTTTCCTAGTAGTGCCTCAGATTGTTTGTAGAATTAAAGTGACAAAAATAACAAGGCAGGGACTTCTGTAACTTCAAACAATTATTAAAAATCAACCCTAAGTGATTTTGAGTTGATTCCAACTCTCATAAATCACATTTCACATACTCTACATGTTTATGTAAAAACATCACCTAGTTGTTTGTATGATCATGGACTAGATCAAAATAATGGCTATGTGGCTATTTCTAGTTCATTTAAATCATTCAAAATTATTTTCCAAATATTATGAAAGGTTCTCTGTCATTTAAATCATGGTCCTAAGAAATTCAAAGTGGTGTGTTGACTTAGTCTATATCATCTCCTCTTGAATTACTTAGAGACATTAAATTGTTATTAAAGTAAGAAGTAAATGGTATGAGGTTAGTACCTCATTTAAATCATTTTCCCCAAATAATAGATATGAATTGTTGAACTTGATCAACGTGAATTCATACCTTATTATTATTTGAGGAACTTAAATCTTAAGAAGTTTCAATGAGAGGAAATTATTTCTCTCTTACAAGTTTTCTTAGCACCCAAGTCCAACCCCTTTGTAATTAGTGTGGTGATGATAGAATAGCTTGTGTGACTCATGTGTGTGCTTAATATAATCCTAAGACTTGTTTGGTGATTGTATACCTCGTATTCGATTTTAGACGCTAGTACCGAGGAGTATTAGGAAGAGGAGGTCTACCTACAGGAAGAAGAAGACCACTTTGACAAGTACACCAACCAAGGCAAGCTAATAAACTTGCAAAGTGCAAAGCTCTACAAGAGCAATGCATCACCATATTTTACTTTATGCTTAATGGTCCTATCCCAAGTTTTAACTTTACAAGATTTATAGAAGTTTATTTATCAAAGTTACTTTTTGATTCATGATTCACTTGGTCTAGAATAGCACAAGAGTATCAAATTTAGCCTAGAGCAATCAAAGCTAGTTAGCACCCCTCATGACTAGTTGCTAGTGCTAACAAATAAAATTGACTACTCTAGATGGGAACTTGGTGATGTGAAATGACTTTGAAAGATTTTTGAAGGTGAATGTGACTTGAATGACGTGTTGGATTTAATAAAAAGCTGATGGTTGGGTTTGGATACCTTTCCAATTTACAAGTACCCCCACAATTGATTATGGGTAGGGCTTAACTGGAAGTTTGTGTGTCTTAGTATGGGTTCCCTCTAAACCAGCGTCATAGGGGTTATGCCGAGGCTGCCTCCGTTTAAGTGAAATGATGTGAAATGACGTGAAAAGAGGTGAATGTCCGGCCAAGCCTCGTACGGTTCCTCAGCCGACGGTTTGTCTTCACCGGGAGGCCAAGCTCATGGGGAGAGGTGCCTATACTAGGATATATAAGTGAAAGGTTATGGTTGATGATCCGCATACTGAGTTACGATGATTCGGGGTTATCCCTGACGGATGTAATCAAATGTTGTGGCACAAGTGTGCAACCTCTGCAGAGTGTAAACCTATTCGAATAGCCGTGTCCACGGTTACGGACGATTGGAGAGGCCATACTGTTCCGTTGTCAGATATTTTCCGAACTAAAAGGGGTGACATGAATGGTGACTTGAATTGAATCACAACTGAGTTGTGGGAATGACACTAATGTTCCCACTTGAGTTAGTTAGCAAATGAGGAGGCTTTTATTAAATGTTTATGAACTAAAATTGGCTTTATGCAAATAAACCTAGAGCTTAGCACCCTTTAATAAAATTGATGGTACTTACCTTAGTATTAGTTTGCGAGTACTTTAAAAGTACTCACGGCTGTGTCCCTGGCTATTCAAATGGCCAGACTATGAAGAGGAGCAGCAATATGAAGATGACGGCCAGCAGGACGGCTACAACAACTAGGAGTTCTTCTGACGTCAAGCGTTGGCCTATGGAATTAGATAGTCCACTACTACTGCTACGCTTCCGCTTTGTAATATTTGTGATGTTCGTTGATCAATAGATCGACTATGGTTGTAATACTGGATCATGTGATCTACTTTCGTAAGACGATTATGGTTTGTAATGAATGATGACTTATGATATCAACTGTTATGTCTCGCAACAACATTATTCCTGGGCTTGCGATGAATGGCATAATAGGCATCTGGACTTAAAAATCCGGGTATTGACACTGGTTGGCACCAAGGTTAAGATCTCTTAGGGGTAAAGCAACACACCTCTGTAGAGTGTAATGAATCGTGACCTGTCACTCCCTGTTCCGGGTTATGGAACTGCGAACACGGCCGGAAAGGAACTCCATGAAGTTCTAGACACCCGATAAAGACAGATAGTTCTTCTGAATAAAAGCAACCATTTGAAGAAATGTTTATAAAAACATGCATTGGTATTAGACTTTCTGGTCTAGTGTCGTAGCTAGTGCATTAAACACCTCTTTCCTATAATAAACTTATTGAGTACGCTCATACTCATACCACTTATAATCCCATGCTTAGATTGTTTGAATCATCTGGAGGAGGCCACTGATGGACAAGAAGGAGCAGATGTGATCTGCTATGAAGAACCAGACCTCTCTGGAGGAGTAGAGGGGGTTGACTACCTGATCGTGTACGGAACCGGGGAGGTTCCATAAGAAGACCACGCTTAAGTGACAACAGTAGTAGTAATAGTCAGGCAGCACGAACTCTATAGTATTTAGCTGCTCGAGTAGAATAATGTTTAGCCTGCTCAGACCTATATTGTATAAGTTAAGTAGGGTTCACCTAGAACTTAGGAGTTATCCTCTATGGACCCAGGAGGAGCTCCAACGTGATGTATATATATGACTTGTAATATTAAGTGACTGAAATAAAGACCAGCTATGCTTCTGTTGTACTACTCTGAGGGATGTAATATTTGCGAATTGGTACTTCGCACATGTTATGTCAATGACTGGCATACTACAACATACAGTGGTATGCAGGGTCACCACAAAGTATCTATTCTACAACACTAGTAGAAAACTGGTCTTTTGTTCTAAGTTGCTCGGAGTATTAGTCCCGGCCGTATTTAGAATTCGGAATAATGTTAGCATTAATTTCGGTTTCAATGGCTAGGATGCCGCACGTGGCACGGTCAGCAACGTTCCGGTTGAAATGGGGTCTTTAGTTTCGGTTGGTGTCTCCAACTGGAACTCAAGGGGTTGCAACCTACATATATTGTTTATCTTTTTTCATTGTAGCTTTTCCTCCTCCATTTATGTATATAGTTGTCTCACTTGAATGCGTGCAGAAAGAAAACAACCAGCCGGCAATGTTTTTTGTTTTTGTTTTATGGACCTAGGCAGTTGGTTTGAACCTGAAAAACAACTGAATTATTTTCAGCCTGGCAAACAGGGTATATCCTAGAAAAAAATGGGTTACATTGCTCTTAAAGGAAAAAAACATAATGCTCCCAAACGTAAACTAATTAATAACTTCTAAATTCTTGTGTTACTAATACATTAATAATCTGATTTACCTAAGCTGAGATAGACGTGCGTTGCACGTGCAGACTTACTAGTATTGTTGAACTGGTGTACTAAATATAGAATCATAAAGGTGTCCCCTTGTGTTGTACCAGAAGTTCCACCCCTTGTGAATCATACGACAAAGTCCACTGGCGAAGCATAGTTTAAACTAGGGAATCAAACTCTGGCACTGAAAAAATGTAGACACTTGCATAAATGTGTCACATCTTCAAACTAAAGTATACACTTTGCTAAAAGGAAAAGAAGTTCCATTCTTATATAGCTAAAGGATTTCCATTTGTGCATACATACTTCCATTTGAATAAAAACATTATGCATACATACTTATTCCTTTATCCGACAAACAAACGTACATCCAAAATTACTTGCATAGTTGCATGCAACAAATGTTGCATAGAAATCTATATTTGCGTATATAACTCATAGGTACAAACGATACATGTAATACAAATCATTTGTTACATACAATATGAAACATAGTTACATGGAGCAAAAAAAAAAAAAACCCAGCAATCATTAATTGGATAGCTACGCAATTTCTTCTACCTAAAAATTACATCACTTCACATGGTGGAAACAACAATACCGAGTAAATCAGGGCCCATATTATCTATGATAGAAAGTTCTATTATCCCATGAAATCATTCAACTATACCTCACACTTGTAGGAAATTTACACCCAAGAGAGTAGGCACATTTTAGTACAGTACATAACTAAGATAATAAAAATCATAAATTATATTTCAGTTCTATATAATATATTAGTTAAATCTAATAATTATCTATACATACATGAAATATATAATGAAGCCCAGTTGTGTGGCTGCTAATTTACCTTGTGTTTTTGTCTCAATTTTTTCTTCCGGCGTTAGTATTGTTATTTCACAAAGTTTCTTGGTGTTACACATGCTACTAAAACCTCCTAAATTGTATTATTCTAAGTATTAGAGGAAAAATTTGGTCAGAATTGTTAAATGTAATAGGTTGTAGCTTCTTACCTTATACGGTACATATACCTTTCCTTGAACAAGTACAATACTGGGCCTTTGTGCCTCATATATAAACACGTAACCCATATGGACTGTAACATCCCAAAAATTTTAAAACAAACAAAATGAATTTCCCTAGTTCCAAATTTTGGAACCAACAAAAACTTTTATTAAAATAAGATTGATACATATAGATCTTGTTTAAATCTTGTGCTATTGCCATGATTGCTTTTTTAACTAGTATTTGAAATACTCTTAAACCCTAAACCTCACATTCCTTTTTACTATCCAAGTTAAAATAAATTAAAAAGAATTTAAATAAGAAAAAGGCATATGTGCCTATGGCTATTTTTGTAAAACTTTACCTTAGGCCTTTCCACTTTATCTAGAGGTTTGGAAAACCTTCATAAACCTTATCTAGTACTTCTCAAACCCAATCCAAGTTGAAACAAAAGAAAATGAAAAGAAACTAAAAATGCATAGAGGCATATGAGAGTAAAATGCAAATTTGTGAATTTGAGAATCTTGACCCTAGGACTTGATGTGAATGGTTGGATCACTCCTTAATACCATTTCAACACTCAACAACATCAAATGGGACAAGAACAATCAAATTAAAAATCAAATGCAACATATGCATAGAGGCATATGTGACACATAGCCATTTCACCAATTCTTGTCCTATGCCCTTCTACCTTGACCAAATGGTGTGAAACCATCTCTAAACCTAATCTAACACTAAATTAAACCTCAACCTTGCCCAAGTAAAGCAAGGGGAGCAAATTACAAGAATAAGAAAATTTGACATGTCACCTCTTATGTGTTATGGCCAATTTTGCAAACCTTTGAGCTAGACCTTTTGGAATGGTTTAAATGGTTTGGAAATGTTCCTAAACTAGTAATAATCACTTTGGAGTCAAGAAAAATCAAATCAAAAAGAGAGAAATCAAATAGGGAGAAATTCCCATTTTCACTCACATACACATTTGGCCAATTTTGCAAATCTTCAACCAAGGCCACTTTGGCTTGTGCCATTGGTTGTAAAACACTTATATATCAATAACAAACACAAATGCATCAAAGAAACCAGAATCAAATCAAAGAAAAATGCTTTTTCCAACTTACATATGATAATGGTCATATGACCCTTTTATATTATCTTCACCACTTTACACCCCTGTTTTTGACTTTTCCTAAACCAACCTTGACCAAATCTTGCCATGTCATCCAGACCTCATCAAGATGAACAAGTTTGATGTTGACTATCAGGGTTGACTCTGCCTAGGTTGACCAGAATAGAGGAGACAAGTAGAGACTTTGAAACAAAGAGAAGATTCACCCACTTTTTGAAACTTTGCAAATCAACACCAAATTGACCCCCACCACCACCATTCTACTTCAAACAATATATGAATGCAATCCACCAAAAATCTTTCCAAAATTTGAAAATATTTTTCGTGCGGCCATTTCTACAAACACCTTGCAGGCCATAACCAAAATCGTGCCCATGCTAGGATTTTGCTTGGACCAAGTCCACCCCTGGCCCTCCTATGCTGCCCTGACACTTCACCTCACCCCTCAGCATCCATCCAAGCCACTGCACCCCTCTCTCTTGGTCACCATGACCAAAACTAAAACCATGCCGGCCCTCATGTCACTCCCCATGCCCTTCCACTCTCCTCTCACATCCACCCTGCACCACCATGTCCAGCATGCTCCTCTCACTTCCCTGCACACGTTGGACCCAGCCCTCGACCGAGTAGACGCGTGCAACGCTCAGCAAAGGACGTGCCCACGACATCCCAGACACGCCAGAGCGTGCACAGGCATGACGCAGAGCACGCCAGAGCGAGTCGTCGCCTCCAACGTCCCCCTGACCTCAGCTTCTGCACGAAGCCTCGCCACGGTACCAGTGAGCTCCCAGACACCCCCATCTCCCAGCTCGAGCACTGTCGCCGTCGTCACGGACGACGACCATCCGCCGAAGTACCCTGGTGTCCGATGACGATAACGACGCGACCGCTCCTCCTCTGGCCGCGCCTGGACGCGCGCTGTGATCACCGTGACATCGCCAACACTCTGCGCCCATGCCTTGCCCCTTCGTCGCCCTGGAACGACGACGTCGTCGACGACCTTGCCCGCACCCTCGCAGCACCCCTGGCCTCTATAAAAGCCGGCTCCCCCTGGACGAATTCGCCACACCCTCGCGTTCCCCTCTCACCACTGAGCCTCCTCGACCACCTCTCTCACTCAATTACCCACCGGAGCCCTCCAATTTGTCGCCGGAGCCCGCGGAGGAGCTGAGATCACCGCCGCCGATTGCGACCACCATTGGAGACGCCGTCTGCGCCATCTGCTTCCCCTTCCACGACAACGCCGCCGCCGCACTTCTCCACCCCTCGCCAGAGCTCCGGTAGGCCTCCGACCCCCTACCCACGCCACGGCCAGTGCTGCCTCTCGTTGTTGACGACGATGCACCTGCGTCGTTGGATCAGGATCTGATCGTGCGGCTGATGTTGAAACATACCGTTTCGGTATTATCACTCGCTGACGCCTGGGCCCTACCTCGTCAGACGGCCCGCTGCGTTTGAAACGTTAGTTGGGCCGGCCCATCCCTCTCACCCGCTGTGCAGCCCACCTAGTCTTCCCGCCAGCCCAACGTTTGAATTCAATTTTTCCAGAATAGATAAATTTGCAAACTGGTGCTGTGTTCAAAATTGCATACCCTCAAATCTACTTGGCCAAAGTTTACAAATTTATATATTTGTAAAGCTTATCAAAAGATCTATCCAATGCCACTGGTTTCAAACCAATATCTTTTGTAGAATTAAAGTAGAAAAATAAACAAGACAGGGACTTTTCTGCCTTAGAATAATTATTAAAAATCAACCAAAAATGCTTTTGAGTTGATTCCAACTCCTATAATTCACATTTCACTTGTACTAATTGTTTCTGCGAAAATATGCCATGCTTACTTTGAATGATCATGGCCTAGTTTAATAGAAGGACTATATGGCTATTTCTAGTCCAAGATATTGTCCAAAACTATTAATAAATCTTATGGGAGTGTTTCTCTCATTTAAATCTTGTCACCACCAATTCAAAATGAGGTAGAGACTCTGGTCCTTTAGGTCTCATATGAATTGTTGATGATATTAAATCTTTACCATGTTAGGATGAAATTGTATGAGGTGCCACACCTCATTTAAATCATTTTCTTAAATGATAAGTATGAATAGGTTGACTTTGGTCAACCTGGGTCATATATTGTTCATGAGAGAAATTAAATCTTAATAAGATAATGAGAGGAAATTATTTCTCTAAATAATTGAAAGTAACATCTAAATTAGTATGAGAGGAAATTATCTTTCTTAAATAATAAGAAAAAACACATCCACCCACTTAATAGTAGTGTGTGATGATAGTTTAAGTTGTGTGCATCATGAGTGTGCTTAGTTTAGTAAAATAAGTTTGGTATGATGATTGTGTACCCCGTATTCGTATTTTAGACGCTAGTACCGAGGAGTATCAAGAGGAGGAGGAGGTCTACTTCCAAGGAGAAGAAGACCACTTTGACCAATTCCCCAACCAAGGCAAGATAATACTCTTGCAAAGTGCAAAGCTCACCATGAGCAAGGCATTACCCATTTACTTTATGTCCATGATCCTACTTCCTAGTTTTACTTTACAAGCTTTATTTACTTTTGTTTTATCAAAGTACTTTTTGATTCATGATTCACTTGGTTAGTATTGGATTGGTACAAGAGTATCAAAGTTAGCCTAGAAGCAAAGCAAAGTACTTAGCACCCCTCATACCTAAATGCTAGTGCTAAATTAAAAATGACTACTCTAGATGGGAACATGTGTTTGTGAAATAATGATGGGGAAAACCTTGGAATGATGATTCATTTCCATTGAAAGATTTTGAAGGTAAATATGACATGAATTAGACGTGAAATGTCTAAAAAAACTGATGATTGAGTTGGATGCGATACCATTCCAATTTTTGAGTACCCCCACAATACCTGATTATGGGTAAGGCTTAGCTGGAAATTTATGCGTCTTAGTATGGGTTCCCTCTAAACAAGCGTCATAGGGGTTATGCCGAGGCTGCCTCTGTTGGAAGTGAAATGACGTGAATTGAGGTGAATTGTACGGCCAAGCCCCGTGCAGTTCCCGGGATAACAGTTGGATATCACCGGGAGGCGAAGCTCATGGGGAGAGGTGCCTATACTAGGGTGTGTAAGTGAAAGGTTAACGGTTGATGATCCGCGTACTGAGTTACGATTATTCGGGGTTTATCCCTGACGGATGTAATCAAATGTTGTGGCATAAGTGTGCAACCTCTGCAGAGTGTAAACCTATTCGAATAGCCGCGTCCGCGGTCATGGACAGTTGGAAAGGCCATACTGTTTCCGTCATCAGAATTTTATCTCTTTTTGACTTATGATCTTGAACTTGAAAGGTGATTTTGAATTTGAATCACAACAGAGTTGTGGGAATGACACTAATGTTCCCACTTGAGTTAGTTAGTACATGAGGAGTTGTTTACTAAAATGTTTCTAACTAAAATTGGCTTTATGCAAATAACCCTAGAGCTTAGAACACTCTCAATAGAAATTTTAGTACTTACATTAGTATTAGTTTGCGAGTACTTGAAAGTACTCACGGCTTTGTCCCTGGCTATTCAAATGGCCAGACTATGAAGCAGACCAGCAGTATGAAGATGACGACCAGCAGGACGCCTACGACAACTAGGGAATCTTCTGACGTCAGACGTTGGCCTGTGGACTAGAGAGTCCCTTCTATCTACGCTTCCGCTATGAAACTATGAACTTTGTGTCCGTTGATCAATAGATCAACTATTTGTGTAATATTGGATCATGTGATCTCGATCTGTAAGACGACTATGGTATGTAATGAATGATGACTTATGATATTCAACTATTATGTCTCGCAACAACAATATTCCTGGGATTGCGATGTATGGCATAATAGGCATCTGGACTTAAAAAATCCGGGTGTTGACATGGACTCAAGTACGGTTCGACTCATTGTCGTTAGCATGGTATCAGAGCGACTCTTCCTTTGACCTAGCTGCCGCCGCCGTACAAGCACCTAGACCGCCGCTGCCGCCGAGTTCTTCTCTGCCGCTGCCGCCATATACACAGACAATCAGACAACAAACCAAAACCCAACCAAATCCCGCCTAAAACATGATCTCGTGCCGTTGTTGAACCCAGCCGCCGCGATCGCCAAACACCACCAAAACCCGCTCGATCTCTTCATCGATCTGTGATCGCCAGTTTCGTCGACGACCTGTTGCTGCTGCCGTCTGTTTCGTTGACGCGTCTCGCATCTGTCGCTGAAGACGTCACCAATCTCACATACAATCATGAGCTCCTCATCGTCCGCTTCAGTTCTGACTGCTTCCCTGGGCAGCCCGCCCTCCCAACTCCTCACACGGAACAATTTCTTGCTATGGCAGGCGCTGATCGTCCCTGCGTTCCGCGGTGCCAACGTCATGGGCCTGCTTGATGGTTCAGACGGTGCACCTGCCAAAACCATTGAAGTGGATGACTTAGATGGGAAAAAGGTACAAGTTGACAACCCCGCATACTTGACTTCGATAGCCCGTGATCAGCAGGTGCTGCGTTTTCTTCTAAATTCGTTGTCGCCAGAGATTCTCTCTCATGTTCTTGGCATGGACACTACAGCCATGGCTTGGGCTACTGTCAATGCTATGTTCAAAACAGCATCCCGTACCAAGGCACATCATCTGCGGGAAAAGCTCAATGATACAAAAAAGCTCACCATGACAGCGGATCAGTATTACACCAAGATGAAAGGTTTTGCGTCCAAACTTTCTGCACTTGGAAAACCTGTTGGAGATGATGAGCTACTAGGATACCTTCTGCATGGTCTGGACAAGGTGGAATACAACTCCCTCATTACCACAGTCCATGGAAATTCGAGCACTACCATTGATGATTTCTATGAGCAACTCTGTGGGTATGATATGCGCAATGGTGTTGAGGAGAATGGCATATTTGTTTCCTCCGCCAATCTTGGTCGTCGTGGATATGTGCCACCACGTGGCCACACTCCACATCCCTCTCACGGTTACTCTCCTCCCCCTCGTGGTGGTGGTGGTGGTGATCGTTATCGTGGAGATGGTGGTGGTGGCGACCGCTACCGTGAGCGTGATGATGACCGTGGTACATGGTGCCGTGATGATGATCGCCGCCGTGATGATGATCGCCCATGGAGACATGATGATCATCGTGATGATGACCGCACCTAGAGACGTGATGACCACCGTGATGACGATCGCCGTGGTGATCGCCGTGATGAGCGTCGTGATAGGCGCAATGATGGTGGTGGACGCCGTGACCATGTACCCACCAGATATGTTGACACTGAATGTCAAATCTGCAAGAAACATGGCCACCCTACAAATGAGTGCTGGTGGCACTACTCTGATGACAAGAAAAAAGGGATGATGCAGAAAAGGGAGCACACCTTGCGTCCTATGGGGTTGACACAAATTGGTATGCTGACTCCGGTGCCACTGATCACATTACCAGCGAGTTGAACAAGCTCCTCATCGCCAAGAAGTATCATGGGCAAGACAATGTTCGCACTGCTGAAGGTACAGGTATGCACATTAGTCACATTGGTAATTCAATATTGCGTACCACTCATGGTTCTTTTGATCTCAACAACATCCTTCATGTTCCAAATGCATCCAAGAATCTTTTATCCATTCATCGTTTTACCCTTGACAATCATGTGTTTATTGAGATTCATCCTTTCTTCTTTTTAATCAAGGACCAAGCAACACGAAGAGTTCTGTTTAGAGGCCCCTGTTGGGGTGGTGTCTATCCCCTGGTGCCCATGTTTCATGAGACTGCCAAACACGCCTTCTTCACAATAAAGCCATCATCATCTACGTGGCATCGCCGTTTAGGACATCCTTCTTCATTTGTGGTTCAACAAGTTCTTAGGAGAAATAAAATAGCTTACACCCCAGAGAGTACTCCATATATTTGTGATTCTTGTCAGTTAGCCAAGAGTCATCAGTTGCCATACCCTATTTCATCTAGTGTCTCTACTGCTCCTTTGGAGCAAGTATTCTCTGATGTATGGGGTCCTGCCCCTCTCTCTGTGGGAAAACATGCGTACTATGTAAGCTTTATCGATGATTTTAGTAAATTTACTTGGATATATTTACTTAAGAAGCGTTCTGATGTTTATCAAGCTTTCCTGAATTATCAGCAATATGTTGAACGCAAGTTTGATAGGAAAATTATTACCATGCAAACTGATTGGGGAGGCGAGTATGAGAAATTAAATGGGATCTTTCAGAAAGTTGGCATTACTCACCATGTATCATGTCCACATTCCCATCAACAAAATGGTTCTGCAGAGAGAAAACACCGTCACATTGTTGAAGTTGGTCTTGCACTTCTTGCAAATGCTTCCATGCCCTTAAAGTTTTGGGATGAAGCTTTTATCACTGCCACTTTTCTGATCAACTTACTTCCTAGCAAAGTTTTGAATTTTGATACCCCTACTAAACATCTTCTTCATGTTACACCAAACTATGATGCCCTTCGAACTTTTGGTTATGCTTGTTGGCCTAATCTTCGTCCTTACAATAAGCAAAAACTTGCTTTCCGTTCCAAACGATGTGCTTTTCTTGGATACAGTCCTCTTCACAAGGGTGTTAAGTGCCTTGATATCTCGACTGGAAGAATCTATGTCTCCCGTGATGTTGTGTTTGATGAAAACATTTTCCCTTTTGCTTCTCTTCATCCTAATGCTGGCGCTCTTCTCAAACAACAAATTTTACTTCTACCAGAGGGTACACAAAATATTGAGAACCATGTGCCTGTTATTGTGCCTATTACTGATGTGCAATAGGTTGCCGAAGCAGCAGAAACAAATGCCGGTGCAAATGCTCCTTCAAACAGCCCAGAATTCTCTTTTGAATTTCATGCAGAAGAAGACGAAACAGGTGCCGATTCCCATGCGGATTCTGTCCGACATTCCCCTGGGCGTCAGGATCCCCAGGCTGATTCGTCTGGGCGCGTCGATCCCCAGGCGGCCGCGCGTGACCGCCACACGCCTTCGTCCAGTCCCGAGGCGGACTCACGCGGGTCCTCTCCACCCACACGGTCGTCGTCCCCATCTCCCGAGGCGGGAGCACGTGGCGACCGAGCCTCCCCTCCGCTTTCTCCCGGCTCCGCCCGTGGCAGCGTTCCACGTGGTGCCGCTGCCGACAGCGACAGTAGTGGGAGCAGGGAAGCTGACAGCAGCAGCAGTTCTCTATCCCCTGCACATGCGGTTTCTGGATCGTCTGTGGATGGAAGTGGTGGGGGAGAAAATGTTGCTGAAGAAGAATTGTTTGAAGAAAATAACAATGATAATGATGATAATACTACTAGTGACTCAAGCTCAAGCATACCTGATCCACCGGTACAGAATGTTGAGGTGCAGAATGTTGGCGTTCGTACACGTCTTCGGAAAGGTATACGTAATCCAAAGTAATATACTGATGGAACTGTTCGATACGGCTCATCTACAGGTGAACCATGTACACTTGAGGAAGCTCTGAATGATGCAAGGTGGTCTCAATCTATACAAGAAAAGTATGATGCTTTAATTGAAAACAAAACTTGGCATCTTGTTCCTCCTAACATAAGCAAAAACTTAATTGATTGCAAGTGGGTGTATCGCATAAAGAAGAAAGCAGATGGGACTATTGACAGATATAAAGCAAGATTAGTTGCAAAAGGATTCAAGCAAAGATATGGTATTGATTATGAGGATACCTTTAGTCTTGTGGTTAAAATTGCTACTACTGTCTATCTCTGTGTCTCGAGGTTGGAGTCTACGGCAGCTAGATGTCAAGAACGCGTTTCTTCATGGTGTTCTGAAAGAGGAAGTCTATATTGGACGACCTCCAGGTTTTGAGGACTCTCACGCTCCGCACTATATTTGCAAACTTGACAAAGCTTTGTATGGACTAAAACAGGCACCTCAAGCATGGCACTCTAGACTCAGTGCAAAGTTGAGTGACCTTGGTTTTCTTCCTTCCAAGGCTGATACTTCATTGTTTCTCTATAACAGATCAGGTATCATTATCTATGTGTTGATCTATGTTGATGATATTATAGTAACCAGTTCTTCTGATGATGCCATAGATATTCTGCTTCGAGATCTCAACACGAATTTTGCCATTAAATATTTAGGAGACTTACACTACTTTCTTGGCATTGAAGTCAAGAAGGTGAACAATGGATTGGTTCTAACACAGGAAAAATATGCTACTGATCTATTGACAAAAGTTGGCATGCGTGACTGCAAGGCTACACCTATATGCCTTTATCATCTACAGAACAATTGTCTCTTCATGATGGTACACCTTTGGGGCCTGGAGATAGTACTCAGTATCGCAGTATTGTTGGAGGATTACAATACTTAACATTAACACGTCTAGATTTGTCTTATTCTGTTAACAAAGTCTGCCAGTTTCTTCATGCTCCTACTACAGAACATTGGTCTGCAGTAAAACGTATTCTTAGATATACACAAGATACCTTAAAGACTGGAATCACATTTGTTAAGTCTTCATCTATTCTCCTTAGTGCCTTTTCTGATGCAGATTGGACTGGCTCTATTGATGATAGGCGATCTACTGGTGGTTTTGCTATATTTGTTGGACCAAATCTGGTATCTTTGAGTGCTAAAAAACAAGAAACTGTGTCAAGATCTAGTACTGAGGCTGAATACAAAGCTCTTGCAAATGCTACAGCAGAATTAATTTGGGTTGAAGCTCTCCTTGGTGAACTTGGTGTTCGGTTGAAACAAAGGCCATGTTTATGGTGTGATAATCTAGGTGCCACTTACCTATCTGCAAATCCAGTGTTTCATGCTCGCACCAAGCATATTGAGATAGATTTTCACTTTATGAGAGAAAGGATTGTTAAAAATCTTCTGGATATCAGATTTGTCTCAAGCAAAGATCAAATTGCAGATGGCTTCACAAAGGCTCTTCCTGTAAAGCAGTTAGATGAGTTTAAGCGTAATCTAAACCTTTCCAATATTTAGATTAAGGGGGAGTGTTAAATGTAATAGGCTTCCTTGTACAAGTACAATATTGGGCCTTTGTGCATCATATATAAACACGTAACCCGTATGGACTCAAGTACGGTTCGACTAATTGTCGTTAACAAGGATGTCTGCAAGTTAAGTTAAAAATGCATCAAAACATAGAACTGGCTCATGTTATTAGTTTTCATGAGAGTACCTTCTTGTTCACCTTTTCTGATTTTGTCGGATTTAGGACAAACACCTTTTATGCAATGTAAGTTTAAGACGCATCAAAACATAGAACAGGCTCATGTCTGAGAGTACCTTTTTGTTCACCTTTCCTGATTTCCGTCAGATCTAGGACAAATGCGAGCTGGCCCTAGTTGCCTATCATGGTGGAGTGCATCCATGTTATACTCACACAGCTGAAGTGTTCACCTAAACTATCTCAAATCTGTAGTAACTACATCCATTGTCCGTAAAAATATAGTAATATATTAGAAATATATCCATGATATACGCACACGACTATCAAAGTGCTAGCCCAAAAAGATAGGGAGGATTTGGGACCCTTTTTGAAACATATATGCAATTTCTAACAAATATCACTTACCAAAACAGTACTAAAAATACAAAATCTACAGCAAGGATGTTCTTTTCAGATCAACCATATGCATGGTATCCTTTTCATCAGCAAGAAAATTGTTGACGGGGACTGAGACTTATTACTCTCCCTCCCAAGTACTACATGCAGCAGCCCGAAGTTTTAACACATATTTATGTTAGCTAGTCAATGAGGTTCCACTAAGACCCCCAAAATTAATGTGTCATCTCCATCGGTGTTGTCCACGCGCAAGGCGGCATCGGTTGACAGGGAAGTAGGCGGTGTCCATTGCTACCGAAGAATGGGTCGGTGGGGAGGCCATGGCGGTACATGGACAACCAGAGGCATCATACTCGTTGGTGGATTCATGTGCGCACGAGGGGAGAGACCGAGCGTGAGACCTCCTTAGTGCCAAAAAATGATGGATATAGTACACACTATATTTCCCTATCTTCCATAAATATGAATCATACACCGGTGTTTCTAAAGAGTCTTCTAAATTTTAGGGATAGAGAGGGCTTAAGGATTCTATTAGTGGTATTTTGTCTATTCTTGTAAATAAGGAGTATATTATTTTTGAAAAGTCAAACATTATAAGCTTTGACTAGTCTTGTATAAAAACTACCAAATAACTAGAATAATATGGGGCATGCTATGAAAATATATTTGAATGATGTATCCAGTGATATTGATTTAGCATTATAGGTGTACATCTGTCTATAAACTTTTTAAAACTTATAATGTGTTTAACTTCTTACAAATATCACACCCCTTGAAAATTACTTTGTTCTAGGCAAAAGAGATGAAATCATTTTCTCAGGTTTGGAGATCATTCTGAACATTGATTTAGGTTGAACCTTACTGTCTCCGCAATGAGTAGATGGTTCCTCACAATATTTTAAGACATGAATTTGTGCACATCATCCTAATGTACAGCTCCACTGCTCAAATTCCAGAGTTGAATCCACCCCACGGTAGGTTCAATACAGATAATAGTTCTGTGTTTGAAAGAAAAAAGTGTCGCACGAGGCAAAACAAAAAAAAGTTACAGGCCCATTTCATGGAGATATACACCTACCATATGCCTCGCAAGAAGCTGCATGCTTTATGTCTCAGAGGAGGTAGCGTCCACTATATGCTGGGATACTTCTTTGCACCATGTTTGCAGGAAATTTTCTCTGTCAAATAAATCTTGAGCCACAACTTGCGGATGGTTTCTACTGTGGCCTAAGCTCCACGCCCAACGTCATACCCAGCTTGGCTAAGGCGCTTGCACCAGTGTTCAAAAGCGCCAGCTCCGGCACAATGACCGGGATGCAGTCTTTCGGTAGCCCATCACGTAGATTAGTGCTCCTCACATCGATCACCGTGGTCTGAATATATTCTGGATCGTGGCGTGTCAATATCATTTTACATTTGAACTTTGATCCAGTAATGTGAGCATGGATGCCGCAAATTGATATGACAACGTCAAGGGACTTTAGTTTCACTTTGAGCAGGAATAGGTGCCCATCCTCGCCTCTAAGGACGGTTGTCCCCACCTTTAAGGGGATCGAAAGCGACATGTAGCCATATTTAACTTGTGGACACAACCAGTCATGCTTGCTTGAGAAATGGTCTAGGAGCATCACGGTTGATCCGCTGAAGCTGCAGCCGGTTTCAGGGCAGAAACATGGCGCATGTGGGCAGCTTTTCTCATGGTCTTCTTTTTGGTAGTTGGTTGTCTTCACAGTGCATCCATGGTTGACATTGGAGCAAGCAACTTTGATGGATTCAATGACACGTTCTGCCATGTAGCAGCGACTGACCCTAGGACAGGAGCAGAAGTGGCACTTCTTGGGGAGTTTCTCATGGCAAGACGAACATATGGTATGCCCCACAGTGCACTGAGGTACAAACATGAATTAGTAAATATGCGAATAACTTAAGGTTACGGAAATACAACCAAACTAATGAACATAGGAATCAGAAAGTATGCATAATATGGTGGCTGAGTACATGGTAGTATAACATTGATACAACTCAAGTTAACAATTAACACCGATAATTTTTTTAAAGGGTGAGGATAAGCATTTCTTGTATGTAAGTGAGCTCAGCAGCCATTCCTATTCGAATGCTAAATTCATCACATGCAGTTATTACCTGATAAAATAACTATGTCAACATGGACATGTACTTTTGAGGATTTTTGAATCCTAAGACGGAATGTAGATTTCATCAACATGGTTTGGGTCAACTTCAGATTACAGCAGTTACACTTTTGCTTAAGAAACTTCAGAGTCTTTCCATACAGGCTCGGTGGATCCAGGATTTTACCCATTATGATTACAAAATCATTATAACGCAAAAAAAATCATGGTCTAAAAAGCATTAGAATCTCCCCTTGACATGAATTTGTAGCATAACTTAACTGATCAACTATTACCGTATGTGATGTTGTTTTCGCACTCAATTCAGACCTAGTAGTATCAAAAACGTTCTTATACAGTGACACACCAAGCCACCCTATTAATTGCAAGTTCTTATTATGTTATAGCCTCATCGAATATAGCAGACTTTTACTAATTTGCAGTTTCTCCATAATGATGATGCATAAGCTCTATGACTAACTGGTTTTGTATAAGGCATAGCAACATTCCCCAATTTAGTATCACTTTTCACAAAATAATATAACACGAGTCAGTGTACATTGAAGAGAAGAAAACTTTTTTTAAGACGATGCACATATTCAGCTATAATTTCCATCTGAATCCATTCTTCTTCATTAGGTTTACCAAAAATCAGTAACAAGCTCATAATTTTAAGTTGCAACACTAAATGAGCTTAATGCTACAATTGCCCATCCCCATCGAAATTTTATTGACCATTTAGTGAAAGTTGGAGAGTAGAGCATAGCGCGGTCTTCTTATTTGGGAACCCATACAAGAATAGAAAGACATTACAACTCATATGGATGGGATCATGGAAGGCAACATATATTTGTAGAAAATAGACATGAACGTTAGGCAACATGGATGGGATCATGGATGGGATTGCACTAGTTTTCAACTAAACAATCTCGGGAACGCCCTACATAGTTTGAATTTCGCAATATGTTGAGACTCCGAGATAATAATTATACAGATTCATTGACGTTGCTACTTGCTAGTCTCCAAGACATGAGAGTTGAATAAATCGGTTTCTTCCATGAGGAGCTTTGTAGGTTTCGAGTAATATCAGCACAGAACTAGGTACCTGGAAAACTGGAGGGCGCATGGGGTAGCAGCAGACGGGGCAGTCGAGGAGGTCGACGTCCATGGTGACGTCGGTGGTGGCGGCCGCGACCTTCATCCGCTTGACGGCTGTTAGAAATAAGCACTCCAGTACCAGCACGGCGGCGTGCACTCGTAGTTTTGTCGTATACACGTATTATACGTGTGTCCGGGTAGGATTAGAGTTCTACAACGAGTAGGTTTAAACCGGGTTAGTACACCGGGGTGGCGTCGTGTTGGGTATAGGCTCTATACCGAGTTGGACGCTGGGATACCAAGTCGACTCGGTTGGGTGCTTTGCCTAGTATTTATATCCATGTAATAGCTAGGCTGTAAACACCACCGTGAGTTGTGGAGTTGATCAATACAAAGAACCAAGGACCGACAAGGCCCTGTGGCTATCAATCGTTTCTTGCGTCGCGTGTGTTGAGGCTAGCTGCTACGTAACTAGTCAGCTTAGCTACAGGCCGGAAGTAGCAGTGTACGTACGTGTCGTGTCTCGCCGGAAATCACTTCATCGTCAGTCGTCGGAAAGCACTCGGCGGCAGGGGCTGTGCTTGGTATCAGATCGGCGAGAGTACTGTCGGATCTGGGCCAACAATTGGTATCAGAGCCTCGTGGAGGATCTCCTAGTAACGGGAGGTCATGACGAAGGAAGTGGGCGAGTATTCCGGCGTTGCGGCGCCGGTGTCGACGCAGTATCCGCAGTACATCCGCGACAACTACACGGTGTGGGCGACCACGATGATGTGGGCGCTCGAGTCCAACGAAATCTGGGAAGCTGTCGATCCAGGCGGCGACGAGTTCAAGAAGGGCGCGTCGGAGTACCGCAAGGATCGACGGGCACTCACGGCCATCTGCTCGGTGATGCCGATGGACGTGAAGCAGCACCTGATCTCGAAGAAATCTGCAAAGGAGGCGTGGGAGACGATCAAGACACTAAATCTTGGTCACGAGCGCGTCCGCGAGCGGCCCTACAAACCTTGCGGAAGAAGTACGAGAATGCGGAGATGGGAGAAGATGAGACGCTGGACGCCTTCGCTTCGAGGGTCGCTGCATTGGTCAATGGGATTCGCGCGCTCGACGAGAAGCTCGAGGAGATCTCGATCGTAAGGCGTTTCCTTCGCGCGGTGCCGCCGCGTTACTTGCCCGTTGTTTCGGCGATCGAGCAGTGCGTCGATCTCAAGACTCTCACGATGGATGATCTAGTTGGACGGTTCAAGGCTCATGATGAGCGGATGAAGATCACGTACGGTGATGTGGTACCGGAAGAGCACGTGATGCTTACCCGTGCCCAGTGGCAGGCGGTGGTCGCCAAAGAGAAAGGCGATAAGGCATATGACAGCAGAAGTGATAAGGAAGCTTCTCGCCCAGCGAGAAAGTACATCGCAGGGGAGGACGAGGACGATGCTCCGCCGAGGAGGAAGTTTGACATAAAGAAAGTAAGATGTCATAACTGCGGCGAGCTCGGTCACTTCAAGGTTGATTGCCGGAAACAACCAAAGCCGAAGGAAAGGGCTCTCATCGCCCAGGAAGGAGATGATGGACCGATGATGCTGATGCTCGAAGTATGCGAGCAAAAGGACGAGGAGGAGCTACCTCCTCCATCACCGGCTACGGAGATTGTGACGGATCACGGTCTACCGTGTGTGGATCATGTGGACAAGCTATGCGATGAAGGTGTCGTCGAGAAGCTACGGAATGCCCCGTACCCATGTGAAACCAAGTTTGAGGCAAGTGAAGCTTTGAAGCTCGTTCATGGCGATATATGCGGTCCAATTTCACCCGCAACCCCGTCCGGCAATGAGTACTTCATGCTTGTGGTAGATGATCACAGCCAATACATGTGGATTGTGTTGCTGAAAAGTAAGGATCAAGCTATACAAGCATTCGAGAAGATCAAGGAAGCTGGAGAGGTCAAGGCGAGGGCGAAGAGAAAGTCCCTACGCATAGATCGGGGTGGTGAATTGAAGCATAAGGTGGTGAACATGGCACGGAGCATGATGGAAAGCAAAGGCTTGCCAGGAAAGTTCTGGGGTGAGGCAGTCAACACGGCTGTCTACTTGCTGAACAGGGCGCCAACTAGGAGTATGGTTGGTGGGACTCCGTACGAAACATGGTATGGACGAAAGCCCTCGGTTGATCATCTTCGCACTTTCGGGTGTGTGGCGCATATCAAGACGGTGTCCGGCCATAAAAGAAGCTTGGCGGATCGGAGTACTCCAATGATCATGACTGGTTATGAAGAAGGCTCGAAAGCGTACCGTTTGAGCAATCCCTTGACCAACAAGGTGATTGTCGCGTGTGACGTAGTCTTCGAGGAAGACTTATCATGGATTTGGAACTCCACGGAACCGGAAGAGATTTTCACTGTTGGACACAGTGATTGTAGGCATACAGATGATCAAGTTTGGCCAGACACACGTATCGACGCGGAAACTGGTGCTATGAATTCAAGCTCTAGTGCATTGTCGACACGTTCAAGCGTTGGTGCAGCAGCACGCTCGCTAGTGTCTCGCGCTCGACCTGGAGATGAGCCGAGCGAACCCAGCGGTGAAGTTCCAGGCGCTACACCTGGAGGTGTCTCTCCGCGTGGGAGCCCCAGAGCGAGCAGCAGGTCGCGCGCTTGGGCAGACAATCTAGGCAGCAGTGCGCCAGGAGGCTCAGCAGTGGAGCTCCACGGGAGCTCAGTTCGGGCCACTCCTACCGAGGCTAGCAGGCCGGCAGGAGGTGCATACGGGAGCCAAGCAGGCAGCCCAGGTGGGATAGAAGGCTCTTTGCCAAGAGCAGCTCCACGTGAGGAGCTAGGGCCATCAAGGCCAGAAATCCCATTTCGGCTGGACGATGCGCTCTTGCCTGGACTCGATCGAGGACGGGCGCTGGGAGGCGGATCAGCAGCTGGCGCAGATGGTCACGGTATTTCGCCAAGTGGAATCAATCTAGGAGCGTCAGAGGGCACTCCAGCGGCCAGAAGTACGGCTGGAAAAGCTGGAGTTTTAGCTAAGGAAGTGGACAAGGGCCACGTTTTCACGTCGCCAGGAGGCGATTTGTGGCCAGAACCTGGAGATTCGGAAGGCGAAGAACCGAACCCTAGCGTGTTAGCTTTGGCGTCTCCTCCAAGTGCATCAGAAGAAAGAAGGCCAGATGAAAAGATGAGCCTATCTCAGGCTGCATCAGACGGGATGGAAGTTGACATCCTAGTAAGAAATAGGCAGACACGTTACATGTGTCTAGAGCTGATGGAACTAGCTATGCGTGAGCTAGCTTGTACGGGGGTGCATTATAGCCAAAAGCATCGGCTAGAATCGCATCGATCGGGCAAGAAGCTAGCTGTGCATGTTCCTGTGAATCTCGGGGAGGAAGTACTTCGACGAGATTACAAAGGTGAGTCGCGAAGAAGCGACGTGGGTCCTCAGCCAGCAAATGAAGGATCCAGAAGTGAAGAAGCAAATGCGACGTCGGGCGCAGAAGAGTATGTCGTGCTATCTTCGACTGCACTGAAGATGAGACGACTACGACCGATGCGAGCACGCATACGAGGCGTGTTGGACTACTATCTGAAGAAGGTACTTCGGACGGTAAATAATCCGGTGAAGATGAAGCACACGAAGCGATGTTTGTTCATCAAGGAACCGGTGAAGACTGAAGAAGCTGACAAGGAGGACTGTCGGCGTGAAGCTCTAGAGAAGCCGACAAAGGTAAAGTCGGTGACATGGGTGTCAGTAGGAGCGGCAAAATCAATGCCGAGGAAGACGCCTGTGAAGATGAAGCACACGAAGCGATGTTTGTTCATCAAGGAACCGGTGAAGACTGAAGAAGCTGACAAGGAGGACTGTCGGCGTGAAGCTCTAGAGAAGCCGACAAAGGTAAAGTCGGTGACATGGGTGTCAGTAGGAGCGGCAAAAGCAATGCCGAGGAAGACGCCTGCAAGAAACAGCTGGCGCATTTGGGACCCGGGCAAAATGAAGTGCACGTCGTGCTTAGGGGGTGATTGTTAGAAATAAGCACTCCAGTACCAGCACGGCGGCGTGCACTCGTAGTTTTGTCGTATACACGTATTATACGTGTGTCCGGGTAGGATTAGAGTTCTACAACGAGTAGGTTTAAACCGGGTTAGTACACCGGGGTGGCGTCGTGTTGGGTATAGGCTCTATACCGAGTTGGACGCTGGGATACCAAGTCGACTCGGTTGGGTGCTTTGCCTAGTATTTATATCCATGTAATAGCTAGGCTGTAAACACCACCGTGAGTTGTGGAGTTGATCAATACAAAGAACCAAGGACCGACAAGGCCCTGTGGCTATCAATCGTCGGCAGGGGCTGTGCTTGGTATCAGATCGGCGAGAGTACTGTCGGATCTGGGCCAACAATGTGACTGAAGAAGCTGACAAGGAGGACTGTCGGCGTGAAGCTCTAGAGAAGCCGACAAAGGTAAAGTCGGTGACATGGGTGTCAGTAGGAGCGGCAAAAGCAATGCCGAGGAAGACGCCTGCAAGAAACAGCTGGCGCATTTGGGACCCAGGCAAAATGAAGTGCACGTCGTGCTTAGGGGGTGATTGTTAGAAATAAGCACTCCAGTACCAGCACGGCGGCGTGCACTCGTAGTTTTGTCGTATACACGTATTATACGTGTGTCCGGGTAGGATTAGAGTTCTACAACGAGTAGGTTTAAACCGGGTTAGTACACCGGGGTGGCGTCGTGTTGGGTATAGGCTCTATACCGAGTTGGACGCTGGGATACCAAGTCGACTCGGTTGGGTGCTTTGCCTAGTATTTATATCCATGTAATAGCTAGGCTGTAAACACCACCGTGAGTTGTGGAGTTGATCAATACAAAGAACCAAGGACCGACAAGGCCCTGTGGCTATCAATCGTTTCTTGCGTCGCGTGTGTTGAGGCTAGCTGCTACGTAACTAGTCAGCTTAGCTACAGGCCGGAAGTAGCAGTGTACGTACGTGTCGTGTCTCGCCGGAAATCACTTCATCGTCAGTCGTCGGAAAGCACTCGGCGGCAGGGGCTGTGCTTGGTATCAGATCGGCGAGAGTACTGTCGGATCTGGGCCAACAACGGCGCCACCCTTCTTCTTCTGCTGTGATCCCATACCTTCAGGCGGCGGCAAGGAGCGGACCTTAGCGACAGCGAAGGCAGCGTAGCAGGTGACGGATTGGAGAGGTTTCTACGGATCGCAGGTCGGACAACCGGAATCGAGCCGTCTATTGCTTCTCTCTCGCTCTCTCTTCGGGGGAGCGATGGGTTTTGTAGATCTCGAAGGAGACAAAAATGGAAAGTTGGTGGGTCGGGCAACGGCTAGGATACTCATCGCCAGCCTGTGAATTAATTGTGGACACTAATTGTACACAGTAAATTTGGATACTCATCGCCACCCTGTGATATCCAATAAAAGATGTGCAAAGTAAAATATTTTTCGGACATGTAACTAGTAGTACTATACTATGGCGTGCACGTACATTATCAGACACGCCTCATTCAGATACATCTCTAGTCGCGTCTCCCAAACCGTCCCCCAAAGCGATTTGGGACGCGCCGACAAAAAAATCTTTCCATCCGCGTCCTCCAAACCCGTTTTTTATCCGGTGTGGCCCGATACGGTGTCTGGCGCCCCGAGCCCATCCCCGCTATACAGGGGATGCTCCGGGCACGCCGGACACAACGAAAAACGAGGCGAAGCGACGCGGGGCCAACCCGTCAGCGGCACAGAAAAAATTCGTCTCCCACTCCCGCCAAATCGCGCCCCTCCCGCCACATCGCGCCTAGCCTGCCGCGCATTTCTGGCCTCCCAACACATTTCACCTCCTATCCCGCCGATTCATTTCCCCCTCCCGCCGTCGTTACTCTGTTCCAGCCGCCGCCGCTACCCTCTCCCCATCCATGGCGCCGCCGACAGCCCCCAAAAAAATGGCCCAGAAAGCGGCCAAGAAGCCGTCGGGCAATGAGACGTAAGGGGCGAAGGCGCCGTTCGCGAAGCCGCAGAAGGCGTCGGCTCCGAAGAAAAAGCAGGAAGGCTGGACCGATGATCAGTGGCATCAAGATTGTCTGCGCCGGAAGATCTCGACGGCGGAGCGGAAAGGACGGAGGGTGGCGCAGCAGGAGAAGAAGGCGCTGGCGGCGCGCGCGCACCAGCACTTGATAGCCGGGTGTATCGCCGCCACCAACGCGAGACCATGGAGTAAGACGGTGCCGTCGTACGTTCCGGGAGTGGTCTCTCCGTCGACATCCGCCTTCTACAACGACGGCCCCTCCACCATTCCCGGGTGCGTGACACCTAACTTGTCGTCGCACTACCAGGATGCACTGTCGCATGGCGGCTTCAACCCCAACTTCGTCTTCTACTCACTGGCGTACGAGCAAGCGCCCCAGCGTGAGCCATGACCCGGTCCGGACGGCGCCCCGTTCAGTGGCCGCAGGGGGCCGCTCGAATTCGACGGCGCTGGTGCTGAGGAGGACGAGGAGGAGGAGGTGGTGGTGGTGGAGGGGGTGGAGGACGACGACAACGACGAGGACGAATAGGGCGGCGAGGAAGAGGAGGAGGAGGGTGCCGGTGAGGATGATCTCGTGGAGGTTGACGCGGACGGCGTGAGGAAGAAGAAGAAGGCTTCAAGCACACGAGGCCCCAAGTGGACGCCTCTGGAGGATCAATGTCTGTGTGAGTCGTGGGCGACGGTGAGCCACGACTCGATCATCGACGCCAACCAAAAGTATGGGAAGTATTGGGCGAGGATCAAGGCCGAGTTCGATGAGCGCAAGCTGACCAATAGCGACTCCAACAAAGTGATAATGAAGAGGAGCCAAAAGGCAATGTCGACGTGATGGGCCATCATCCAGGCGTCGGTGAACATGTTCCATGGGTTCCATCACGATATCGAGACCAGAGGTGACAGCGGCATCGACGTCAGCCAAATGGTACGACTCTTTCTTAGATAATCTATAGCACCTACATTTTGTTTGACGAAATGATTGTGTTTCCTTTGGTTAGCTCGACAAGGCCATGGATATGTACCAGAAGTTGTCGGAAGGGCATAAGTCGTTCGCGCTGATGCATTGCTATAGCAAGCTGATGTCTACGGGTGCTTCTATTCTTGTAGACAGTGTTGGGCCTCCAAGAGCAGAGGTTTGTAGAACAGCAGCAAGTTTCCCTTAAGTGGATCACCCAAGGTTTATCGAACTCAGGGAGGAAGAGGTCAAAGATATTCCTCTCAAGCAACCCTGCGATCACAATGCAAGAAGTCTCTTGTGTCCCCAACACACCTAATACACTTGTCAGATGTATGCACTAGTTCGGCGAAGAGATAGTGAGATGCAAGTAATATGGATGAGTATGAGTGGTAATAGCAATCTGAATAAAATATGGCAGCAAGTAAACATGCAACAAAACAGTAAACAAACGGAGATTCGATGCTTGGAAGTAAGGCCCAGGAATCCTGCTTTCACTAGTGGACACTCTCAACAATGATCACATAATAGAACCACTCTACACCCTCTTGTTGGATGATGAACACCACTAAGCGTGTAGGATTACACGAACCCTCAATGCCGGAGTTAACAAGCTCCACAATATTCGATATTCATGTTTAAATAACCTTAGAGTGCAAGATAGATCAACACAATTACACCGAGAACTAACATAGCATGCACACTTGTCACCATCACACTATGAAGGAGGCATAGATCACATCAATACTATCATAGTAATAATTAACTCCATAACCTACAAGAGATTATGATCATAGACTACGCCAAGTACTACACGATGCACACACTGTCACCATTACACCGTGGAGGAGGAATAGAGTACTTTAATAACATCACTAGAGTAGCACATAGATGATATTCAACTAGATCACATAAAGAGAGAGATGAACCACATAGCTACAGTGGAGCCCTCAGCCCCGGCGGTGAATTACTCCCTCCTCATCATGGAGACAGCGATGGCGGTGGAGACGGCGGTGGAGATGACTCCGGGGGCAATTCCCCGTCCCGGCGGGGTGCCGGAACAGAGACTTCTGTCCCCCGAATTGGAGTTTCGCGATGGCGGCGGCTCTGGAAGGTTTTCTCTGGTTTCGTCGAACGGGGTCGAGGTTTTAGGTCAGGGACGACTAAATAGGCGAAGAGGCGGAGTCGGAGGGGCCACGGGGGACCCACACACTAGGGGGCGCGCCCCCCCTGGCCGCGCCGCCCTGTGGGGTGGGGCCCCCCGGCTCCCCTCGGCCTTTCTCCGGTGCTCGGAAGCTTCGGGAATTATAAGATCTTCGGTGTTGATTTCGTCCGATTCCGAAAATATTTCCTTACTAGGATTTCTGAAACCAAAAATAGCAGAAAGCAGCAACTGGCCTTTCGGCATCTCGTCAATAGGTTAGTGCCGGAAAACGCATAAAAACGGTATAAAGTGTGAACAAAACATGTAGGTATTGTCATAAAACAAGCATGGAACATCGGAAATTATAGATACGTTGGAGACGTATCAGCATCCCCAAGCTTAGTTCCTACTCGTCCTCGAGTAGGTAAACGATAAAAGATAATTTATGAAGTGACATGCTACCAACATAATCTTGATCATACTATTGTAAAGCATATGAGATGAATGCAGCGATTCAAAGCAATGTTAATGCAATGAGTAAACAATTGAATCATATAGCAAAGACTTTTCATGAATAATACTTTCAAAACAAGCATCAATAAGTCTTGCATAAGAGTTAACTCATAAAGCAATAAATTCAAAGTAAAGACATTGAAACAACACAATGGAAGATTAAGTTTCAGTGGTTGATTTCAACTTGTAACATGTATATCTCATGGATAGTTGTCAATGCAAAGCAATATAACAAGTGCAATAAGCAAGTATGTAAGAATCAATGCAAAGTTAACACAAGTGTTTGCTTCCAAGATAGAGAGAAATGGGTAAACTGACTCAACATAAAAGTAGAAGAATGGCCCTTCGCAGAAGGAAGCATTGATTGCTATATTTGTGCTAGAGCTTTGGTTTTGAAAGCAAGAAACAATTTTGTCAACGGTAGTAATAAAGCATATGTATCATGTAAATTATATCCTACAAGTTGCAAGCCTCATGCATAGTATACTAATAGTGCCCGCACCTTGTCCTAATTAGCTCGGATTCCGGGATTATCATCGCAATACATATGTTTTAACCAAGTGTCACAAAGGGGTACCTCTATGCCGCCTGTACAAAGGTCTAAGGAGAAAGCTCGCATTGGATTTCTCGCTTTTGATTATTCTCAACTTAGACATCCATACTGGGACAACATAGACAACAGATAATGGACTCCTCTTTAATGCATAAGCATTTAGCAACAATTAATGTTCTCATATGAGATTGAGGATATTTGTCCAAAACTGAAACTTCCACCATGAATCATGGCTTTAGTTAGCGGCCCAATGTTCTTCTCTAACATTATGCATGCTCTAACCATTAAATAAGTGGTAAATCTCCCTTACTTCAGACAAGACGGACATGCATAGCAACTCACATGATATTCAACAAAGAGAGTTGATGGCGTCCCCAGGAACATGGTTATCGCACAACATAAAGTGCATAAGTACATATTCAATACCACAATAGTTTTTAGGCTATTTTTCCCATGAGCTATATATTGCAAAGGTAAAGAATGGAAATTTTAAAGGTTGCACTCAAGCAATTTACTTTGGAATGGTGGAGAAATACCATGCAGTAGGTAGGTATGGTGGACACAAATGGCATAGTGGTTGGCTCAAGGATTTTGGATGCATGAGAAGTATTCCCTCTCGATACAAGGTTTAGGCTAGCAAGGTTATTTGAAACAAACACAAGGATGAACCGGTGCAGCAAAACTCACATAAAAGACATATTGTAAACATTATAAGACTCTACACCGTCTTCCTTGTTGTTCAAACTCAATACTAGAAATTACCTAGACTTTAGAGAGACCAATTATGCCAACCAAATTTTAGCAAGCTCTGTGTATTTCTTCATTAATAGGTGCAAAGTATATGATGCAAGAGCTTAAACATGAGCACAACAATTGCCAAGTATCACATTATCCAAGACATTTTACCAATTACTACATGTAGCATTTTCCGTTCCCAACCATATAACAATGAACGAAGCAGTTTCAACCTTCGCCATGAACATTAAAAGCTAAGAACACATGTGTTCATACGAACCAGCGGAGCGTGTCTCTCTCCCACACAAGCATTTATTCAAACAAAAACAAAAAAACAAAAACAAACAGACGCTCCAAGTAAAGTACATATGATGTGACCGAATAAAAATATAGTTTCAAGAGAAGGAACCTGATAATTTGTCGATGAAGAAGGGGATGCCTTGGGCATCCCCAAGCTTAGATGCTTGAGTCTTCTTGAAATATGCAGGGATGAACCACCGGGGCATCCCCAAGCTTAGACTTTTCACTCTTCTTGATCGTAGTATATCATCCTCCTCTCTTGACCCTTGAAAACTTCCTTCACACCAAACTCGAAACAAACTCATTAGAGGGTTAGTGCATAATCAAAAATTCACATGTTCAGAGGTGACACAATCATTTTTAACACTTCTGGACATTGCACAAAGCTACTGGAAGGTAATTGAACAAAGAAATCCACCCAACACAGCGAAAGAAGCAATGCGAAATAAAAGGCAGAATCTGTCAAAACAGAACAGTCCGTAAAGACGAATTTTATTTAGGCACCAGACTTGCTCAGATGAAAATGCCCAAATTGAATGAAAGTTGCGTACATATCTGAGGATCACTCACGTAAATTGGCATAATTTTCTGAGTTACCTACAGAGAATTAGGCCCAGATTCGTGACAGCAAGAAATCTGTTTCTGCGCAGTAATCCAAATCTAGTATCAACCTTTCTATCAAAGACTTTACTTGGCACAACAATGCAATAAAATAAGATAAGGAGAGGTTGCTACAGTAGTAACAACTTCCAAGACACAAATATAAAATAGAGGTACTGTAGCAAAATAAACACATGGGTTATCTCCCAAGAAGTTCTTTCTTTATAGCCATTAAGATGGGCTCAGCAGTTTTAATGATGCACTCGCAAGAAATAGTAGTTGAAGCAAAAGAGAGCATCAAGAAACAAATTCAAAACAAATTTAAGCCTAACATGCTTCCTATGAAAAGGAATCTTGTACACAAATGAATTCATGAAGAACAAAGTGACAAGCATAAGAGGATAAAACACGAGTAACTTCAAGATTCTCAACATAAAGAGGGGAAACTTAATATTATTAAGATGCATATACCCATGTTTCCCTCTCTCATAATAACTTTCAGTAGCGTCATTGATGAATCACTTAAAACATTCTTATCATGGTTCATATGCATAGAAGTATCATTAATTTTGGCATAAGAAGAATTCTTCTCATTAATAGTAATTGGAGCAGGATTATTATCAAGAATTTGAACATGGTAAACAAGTTGCATATTAGGGAATTGTTTTTGGCAATCCAATCATAACTATGACAAGTTTCATAAGGATAGTTATAACCTATATCATAGCATTCTTTATAATAATCATTAAAGGTCAGAGGCACAGTGTCATCATAAGAAATAGAATAGTTATCTTTCACAGTCGGTTTATCTGTGACCATACCATCATTGTTATTATAAGGAGATGTATCAAACACATAATGATCAGTAGCAAAAGGATTTTCAAACACCTCTTCCCCAAGCTTAGAGCTTTCTATATCATTATGGGAGGAAGCATGGATAGCAACGATACTATGGCAATTATTATCATCATCATTTTCAGAATTAGTTTCCCGAGAGATTTGCAATATCAAAAGTAGTGTGCTCATTCAAATCATGATCACTAATGTATGTAAAGGGCATAGGAAGATCATTGTATTCAGATTCATTATCATAATAATCATTAGGAGCAACATACTTACGGTTACCTAGCGTTATCTCATTCACGCGGGGATATGTCGTTACCTCTTTCTCTTTATTCTCCTTCTTCTTCTTCTTCTTCTTCGTTCCCTTCTTCTTCTTCTTCTTCTTCTTCTTCTTCTTCTCCTCCTTCTCCTCGTTCCCTTCTTTAGGAGGAAGAGGCTTGAAGGGTGGCTTGTCCGCATAACCTTATTTACTTTAAGAAACAATAGAAGAAACTTGGGAGGATTCCTCCTTTTCATTAATTAGTTCAAAACACACAGCGGTCCTATCATATTTTGGCAAGGTGTCATCTTCTAAAATATTTTGTATGTAAGTATTTGTATGGCTATTATCAATGCAATAAGAAAAACACCCATGCAGGACATCATCAATATCAAGATCATCAATATCTAACAAAAAAAATTCCTTGATAACTCTTGACACCACAAAAATAAAGTGAGTTCATCATGCTGATTAGGAGTAATTTCATCATCACAATACAAATTTGCAGCACTCATTGGGTTCAAATTATCATTGGTGGAGCATTGAAAATTAAAATGACCCACTTCATGGCAAACTTCACAAATAAAAGGATAGAGGGCACAAACTTGTTTACCAAGATCATCTAGAGCCCTAGCCCACTTTCTAGTTTTTTCATTAATATGATGGATACAATATTCATCTTTGACTTGATTAATTCCACAAGGTCTATGCATTCCACAAAAATTAACATGCTTATAGGAAATAGCATTCTTAGGAGTTTGAGCATGCTTATTGCAATCATTAACAACAATTTCATCCTTCATGCAAGCCTCTTTAAAAGGTTCACGATACTTATCAAAATTCTTTTTAGGCAATTCAAAATGAGAAGCAAAGGCTTTATAAAGATTTCAGCAACTTGAGAGTCAAGACCATAAGTAGCACTCATATCTCGAAATTTATCAGTATCCATAAAAGCTTCAATGCATTCATAATCATAATTTATACCTGACTCTTCACCTTTGTTGTTCTCCCATCCTTCGAGCATTCTCCTCAATCCGATCAAGAAGATCCCACCTAGCTTCAACCTCCTTGCTTGTGAAAGATCCCTCTGAACAGGCATCCAGATAGTCCTTGTGTTGTCCTGAAAGCCTCGCATAAAAATTGTTAACAATAACATTACGGTGGAGCTCATGAATGGGACATTTGAGCATCAGTGACTTCAATCTCCCCCATGCTTGAGAAATACTCTCTCCATCACGAGGATCAAAGTTATAAATATAATTTCTATCAATATGCACTTCATGAGGAGGATAAAATTTAGAATAAAAGAGAGGTACAATTTCCTCCCAACCAAGAGAATGACTATTCTTCAACAATTTATACCAATGCGCAGTGGGAGTTTCTCCCGCTGTAATTCCTCAAAAAAAAAAAAAAATTTATACCAATGCGCCGCTTTACCAGACAGCGAAAAAGAGAATAGCTTCTTCCTCACTTCATCCATAGAGATACCTGCACACTTGAATAACCCGCATAATCCATGCAAAAACAGTAAATGATCTCCAGGATGGACAATTCCATCCCCTTCATAGCGGTTATCAATAACACGTTCAATAATTTTCATGGGTATCTTGAAAGCAGTACTTGCAGTTGGTGGACAAGCATCATTAGAGTTATCGCATATGGGAGATAAAGCATTATCAGAACAAATTTTCTCCCCTAAAGATGGGAAACTAAAAGATCACAAAAACTAGCTTTCCCAAGCTTAGACTTATCCATAGCATTAGCAAGTGATTGCGTTCATACTAATAACATTGCTACTAGCATGCAATTGAGGCTCCATAGGTTCTTTAATTTTCGCATCACACAATTCATGTCTTAACTTAGGAAATAAATTAAAAAGCTCATAGTTGTATTCCATTATGCCTTACTAGTGTAAAACAAGAAACAAAAAGATGCAATTGCAGGATCTAAAGGAAATAGCTTCGATAACTCAAACAATGGCGCCAGAAAAGTACTCTTACCTGGGACCGGAGTATGAGTGCCTTTTACCTTTCCTCCCCGGCAACGGCGCCAGAAAAGTGCTTGATGTCTACGGGTGCTTCTATTCTTGTAGACAGTGTTGGGCCTCCAAGAGCAGAGGTTTGTAGAACAGCGGCAAGTTTCCCTTAAGTGGATCACCCAAGATTTATCGAACTCAGGGAGGAAGAGGTCAAAGATATTCCTCTCAAGCAACCCTGCGATCACAATGCAAGAAGTCTCTTGTGTCCCCAACACACCTAATACACTTGTCAGATGTATAGGTGCACTAGTTCGGCGAAGAGATAGTGAGATGCAAGTAGTATGGATGTATATGAGTGGTAATAGCAATCTGAATAAAATATGGCAGCGAGTAAACATGCAACAAAACAGTAAATAAACGAAGTTTCGATGCTTAGAAACAAGGCCTAGGGATCATACTTTCACTAGTGGACACTCTCAACATTGCAATCATAAAGGAATATAAATAAGCACTTCACTATGCGATTCTGAATTACTCTTTGGCAAGATAACGAACACTAATTTATCATGTAGGCAAACCTTAAATATGTATTCCTAAGTACTAATAAACACCCCACGCTGTCACTGTGAGCATTCATAGGAGGTACTAACACACCACAATTTCATAGAGACATCCAACTCAAATCATAACTCAGTGAATAAGTATTCTGTGAAATATAGCCTAAGAGACCCACACGGTGCACACACTGTCACCTTTACAAACGTGGGACAAGGAGTCTCCGGAGATCACATAAGTAAAATCCACTTGAATAGCATAACGACATCTAGATTACAAAGCTCATCATATGGATCTCAATCATGCAAAGCAACTCATCAGATCATTGTATTGAAGTACATGGGAGAGAGATTAACCACATAGCTACCGGTACAGCCCTTAGCCTCGGGGGAGAACTACTCCCTCCTCATCATAGGAGATAGCAGCGTCGATGGAGATGGCGGTGGTGTCGATGGAGATGCCTTCCGGGGGCACTTCCCCGTCCCGGCGGCGTGCCGGAACAGAGACTTCTGTCCACCGAATCTTGGCTTCGCGATGGCGGTGGCTCTGGAACTTTTCTCATATCGTGTCTTATCCGTCTAGGGTTTTCGCGACGGAGACCTTAAGTAGGCGGAAGGGCAGCCTCGGAGGGGCCCTGGTGGGGCCACACAATAGGGGGGCGCGCCCCACCCCTTGGCCGCGCCGCCCTGGCGTGTGGGGCCCCCCTGGCTCCTCTCTGACCCTTCTTCGGTGCTCTGGAACCTTCCGGGAAAAATAAGATGTTGGGCGTTGATTTCGTCCAATTCCGAGAATATTTCCTTACTAGGATTTCTGGAACCAAAAACAGGAGAAAACAGGAACTGGCACTTCGGCATCTCGTCAATAGGTTAGTTCCGGAAAATGCATCAAAACGATATAAAGTGTGAACAAAACATGTAGGTATTGTCATAAAACTAACATGGAACATCAGAAATTATAGATACGTTTGAGACGTATCAAAGCATCATTCTTATCATTATCTTTATCATGTTCATTACCACTTTCCGTTTCAGCATCAGAAATAGAAATACTATTAGGATCATTAACAGGCTCAGAGGATTCTACAACAGTTTTATGTTTCTTTTTCTTTTTCTTAGAAGGAGCACTAGTTTCAGTTCGTTGAGAATCTTGTTCAACTCTTTTGGGATGCCCTTCAGGATATAGAGGATCCTGAGTAGAAACACCACCTCTAGTTGTTACTTCATAAGCGTGTTTTTCTTTAGAATTATTTTTTAACAAGTCATTTTGCACTTTAGTGAGTTGATCAATTTGAGTTTGAACCATATGAAAATGTTTAACAAGCATCTTAACATCATTGGAGGTTCTCTCCACAATACCATGCAATTCACTAATAGCTCGAGAATTTTCCATTAAATGATTCTCTACTCTCATATTGAAATTATTTTGCTTAACAATATAATTATCAAACTCATCTAAGCATTGAGCAGGAGGTTTTGAATACGGAATATCTTCCCTAGTAAAGCATTGAAGATAGTGTACCTCAATCATGGATGAAGGGGGAGTAATCTTACATAAATCTTCTATGGGAGGTAAATTCTTCACATCTTCGGATTTAATACCCTTCTCTTTAAGAGATTTCTTGGCTTCCCTCATATCTTCATCATTTAATTTTATCATACCCCTCTTCTTCAATATTGGTGTCGGGGTTGGTTCAGGTGTAGCCCAATCATCATGATTCCGGCCTATTCTAGCCAATAATTCTTCAGCGTCGTGCGGAGTTCTTTTCCGAAAACACAACAAGCACAACTATCCAGGTATGCCCTAGACTCAATGGTTAGTCCACTATAAAATATATCAAGTAAATCATGCTTTTCCAAATCATGTCCGAGGCCGAGCTCTAATAAGAGAGCAAAATCTCGCCCAAGCCTCAGGCAATTTCTCTCCATCTCCCTGGTCAAAATTATAAATTCTCTGCAAAGCAATATGTTGAGCACTAGCAGGAAAGTATTTCCGAAAGAAAACGTCAAGCAAATCTCCTGGACTATCAATAGAATCAGGAGGCAAACTATTATACCAAGTTTTAGCATCATCCTTTAATGAGAAAGGAAAAATTTTAGCAACGAAATAAGTACGCTTCTTGATATCATCAGAAAACAAGCTACTCAAAGTTGAAAGCTCATTCATGTGTTCTACAGCACTTTCTTTTTCAGTACCACAAAAAGGTGTTTTTCAACAATAGATATATGAGATAAATCAAGAGAAAAAAATCATAATCCTTGTCCTTAATGTTTATAGGAGATGTGGCAAATTTAGGATCAGGAGACAGTTTATATCTAACAGTATGTTGTGCAAGAAGCTTTTTAATATTACTTGTACCAGTAGTAGCATTGCATTTATCAATAAAATCATCATCAAGTTCTACATAATCTTCATCAAGATCATCACTAGAGTATTCAACAGACTCAAGTGAATTAACAGGTGTAGCAGCATTTTCATTAGGGGTTTCAGTATTTTCAATTTGTCTAGACCTAGCAATTGTAGCATCTAGAAAAGATCCTAACAAACCATCATTATCAAGCACAGCAGAAGCATCATCAAAGTTGTAAGAGGAATTTTCAGATCTAGCAGAAGTACCAGCATGTGAAGCTTGTGGTGGTGAAACAAGTTTATCTATCACAGATGGCGAATCAAGAGCAGTAGAGGTACTCAGAGTTGTACCTTTTCTTGTAGTGGATGGTAATATGGCGACTTTAGGATCGCGAGATTTACCCATGATGGAGAATTTGCAGCGAACAATATCAATGCAAGTGAACTTGCAAATAAAGCTATGCTCCCCGACAACGGCGCCAGAAAATAGTCTTGATGACCCACAAGTATAGGGGATCGCAACAGTCTTCGAGGGAAGTAAAACCCAATTTATTGATTCGACACAAGGGGAGCCAAAGAATATTTGTAAGCCTTAACAGCGGAGTTGTCAATTCAGCTGCACATGGAAACAGACTTGCTCGCAAGAATTTATCAGTAGTAACAGTTTTATAGCAGTAGCAGTGGTGAAATATCAGCAGTAGTGTAACAAAGACAGCAGTAGTGATTATAGTAAACAACAGGATTAAAATACTGTAGGCACAGGGATGGATGAACGGGCGTTGCATGGATGAGAGAAACTCATGTAACAATCAAGGTAGGGCATTTGCAGATAATAATAAAATGGTATCCAAGTACTAATCAATCAATAGGCATGTGTTCCATATTTAGTCGTACGTGCTCGCAATGAGAAACTTGCACAACATCTTTTGTCCTACCAGCCGGTGGCAGCCGGGCCTCTAGGGAATCTACTGGAAATTAAGGTACTCCTTTTAATAGAGCACCGGAGCAAAGCATTAACACTCCGTGAACACATGTGATCCTCATATCACCGCCTTCCCTTCGGTTGTCCCAATTTCTGTCACTTTGGGGCCTCGGGTTCCGGACAACAATACATGTATACAACTTGCGGGTAAGATCATAAAGCAATGAATATCATCATGAATTGATAACATGTTCAGATCTGAGATCATGGCACTCGGGCCCTAGTGACAAGCATTAAGCATAACAAGTTGCAACAATATCATAAAAGTACCAATTACGGACACTAGGCACTATGCCCTAACAATCTTATGCTATTACATGACCAATCTCATCCAATCCCTACCATCCCCTTCAGCCTACAGCGGGGAATTACTCACACATGGATGGGGGAAACATGGTTGGTCGATGGAGAGGCGTCGGTGGTGATGATGGCGATGATCTCCTCCAATTCCCCGTCCCGGCGGAGTGCCAGAACGGAGTTTCTGGTCCCGAGACGGAGTTTCGCGATGGTGGCGGCGTTCTGGATGTCTTCCGGCGATTTCGTCTTACCCCCGTGCGTTTTTAGGTCGAAGGCGTTAAGTAGTCGAAAAGGGGGCGTCGGAGGCTGGCCGAGGGGGCCACACAGTAGGGCGGCGCGCCCCCCTCCAGGCCTCGCCGGCCTAGTGTGTGGGGGCCCTGGGCCTCCCCCAGGCCTGCCCTTCTGGCTCCGTGAATCTTCTGGAAAAATAAGCCCTTGGGCATTAATTCCGGGGATTTTCCTGAAAGTTGGATTTCTGCACAAAAACGAGACACCAGAGCAATTCTGCTGAAAACAACGTTAGTCCGTGTTAGTTGTATCTAAAATACACAAATTAGAGGCGAAACAATAGCAAAAGTGTTCGGGAAAGTAGATACGTTTTGGACGTTTTAGGCACTGTTCAAGAAGCAAGAGGAGAAGTTGGAGCTCAAGAAACGCAGGGACGACATGTCCCTGCTGAGAGCATCGACAGAAGGAATGTCTCCCCGGACGCGGTCAGCTCACAACTTCTTCAAAGGCCAAATTCTCGACGACATCGAAGCCAAAATGGCGGCGGCCGAGGCGGCGGCCTAGGCAGCGGCAGCAACCCCAACCCCGGAGCAAGAGCCGGCAGACGCGTCTACGACAACATTTGCTACTACACCTGCGTCGGCCTCTACCTCGGCGTCGGCGACGGAGCAGACAGAGCATGTACACCGGGCAGATCGCGACGAGTTCATCGTGATCGACGGGCCTACGTCGACTCAGGATGCGCCGCTGTCGCCCAACCCCTTCTTCTAATTTAGCATGCACCACCGGTCTGTAATATGATCGCGCGCCCAGTACTTTGATCGCCGCTACTCTGATCACGACGATTCGGCGGGAACGATCTCTTTTGAATGCAAACTATTTGAATTTGTAATTGGGGACGGCATTTGGGGGACGAGGCTAGGGAGCGACGTCCCCTAAATGCGGCACGAACAAAACACGTCCCCCAAACGCTCGATCCGGCGCCGTTTGGGGACGGTTTGGGGGACGCGACTGGAGATGCTCTAAGTAAGAGCAACTCACCAGGAGCCTCCAAATGGCTTTTAGGGGCTCATGCCCAAAATCAACTTTCACCGGTGCCTCCAAATCGGGCCGATGCTTGAGGGGCCGATAAACTGACTGGGTCCGTGTCTGCCCCGTCGAACAGGGGCACCGACAATGGTTGTCTTGCCATTTCCTTTTCCTAAACCCTAGCCATGGAAAACTACTACGAAGCAAGCAGGGCGGCTGACGGAAGCAACGACTCCTCGCGCAACCTGACGCGCTGGGAGGCGCACACGCTGTGCGAGGCGGGGCTCGTCGTCCCACCAGATTGGCGGCTCCCGGGCACTAGAAGAAAAGCACTCGGGGATACATTGTGCTGCCGCTACCAGAGGGACACGCCTACCATGACTATGTGCACTGGCGGTGGAGCTAGCTCACGCCAAAGGCGCATGTGGACCCAATCTAGGCCGCCGGCAGCCAAATGTGGGGGGCGTTCTTTATGGCCGAATGCAAGGCGGCCCTTGTCACCACCTAGGGCTTGTACGGCGGCCCTACAATCGCTACGGCCATCGCGACCGATAGAGGGGCCACAATGTCGATGTCGTGCTGGTGCAGTACGGCCACATGGCCGGTGCGCCCCTCGCAGCATATGACGCGGTGGCCGCTCTACATCGGGAGTTGCCGCCAAGAACGCCCGTGGCAACGCCAACGTGCTCATCTTCTTCGTCGCGTGGGAGCTTCCATCCCATCGTGCCGAAGATGGCGCAGCGGGCGCTGACGTACCGATCTGGGGGCGCATCGACTCTCACCCCATCAAGCTGGAGTAGCGGCTTTGTGCCACGAAAAAGGAGGAGTCGTCACCTCCTCCAGGCTGGCTTTTCTTTGGTTGCCCCGGCACCGCCACCACCTTTAGAGGTGCAGAAGAAGGTGGTCGGGTACCTCCTTGGGAAGGCAGCAGTCCATGCCCCCAACAACCCGTAGGATAGCCCTTGACTCGCGCCAACGCTATGGCGATGTCCGCAAACATTGTTGTTTCCGCTGCCAACGACGAGTACGCCAAGTGTGGTCGGCGCAGGACAGTGGCACCATCATTGATGTCGACGGAAAATCCAACTATGGCTTATCGTCGTCCTTGTAGGATGGGGATGACCACAGCGACTATGTGGACAACGGCCCCGTCCTAGACTGAGTTAATAGCATAAAACCACCACACTAGATTTTGCGAGGGTTTTTACAGAATGCGCTAAACCGGGTGGGGCCTATTATAAGGGATGAGGTGGCATGATAGTTAGTGAACCTGCTGACGTGGACCTAGATCTCACTTGTCTGGCAACATTATAGAAAATAAAAAGACAATTTTCTCCAGTACTATCTCTCAACCAGTTGACCCGGTGGTCGTCGCCGCCTCTCCGGCCATGTGGCTCCGCGGCTGGGCTTTCGCGCCGCCATTAATGGCACGCCCCTGGAAAGAGGCGTATGCATTCATAGAGGCCGCCCCCATCCCTTCTAAGGGCATCGACTTTTGCCCCGCCATTGCCACCATCTTGCCAAGATCTCCTCCACCGACAGCTACCATCGCTCTTCCTTTCCCACAGAACATGCAACATGACCTCGCACTACTAAGAAAACAACTATAGGCCCAGGGTTATCACGTGTGCCCAAAAAAGTGCACGCCGGTGATGTTTTCCACCGGAGCACGCCTAAGGCGTGACGGTGGTAACTGTGTCAGCGATAAAACTAGAACCGATCTGGGTTGGGCCCAAGAAATACCGCCGGTGCACCGGCCAAGAGCTGCGCTAGAGGTATTCTTCTATCGCTGACGCAACTCGGGCCCATACGCCGGCGGTATTCCTAGGTCCGGCCCGGACCAATTCTGTGTCGATTCACACATTACCGTTGGCACCATTATTTTGGTGCGCTGGTGGTAACCTGGAGTTTTATTAGACCCACCTCACTTCACTTCTCTCCCTCACACCTCTCCCACTTCACTCCTCCCCATTCAAACACGACCCTCCTCACTTCACATCTCATTTCCCCCCTCCCCGACCCCTATTTTAGCCAATTTCACCAACAATATTTGATGTATTTTAGCAAATCTCCCTCTCCTACATGCACCAGCCCCTTTATCTAGATCTAGATTTATCAGGTATGAACCACTCCACTATCTAGATATAGATCTAGAAAATAATAGCTCAATATCAATTGGTCGACGTGACGTTTCGGTGATCTTTGATCTCATGTACTTATATATTAACCTAATATGTGACTAATTAACAATTTGTGGATGAAATCGGCTATGCATATGAAACTTTGAAATTGGCGAATCCGATTGCACATATATGGGATTGTGTGTGCTTGCGACCAAATGATGTGATGAAATGAAAGTGATCTGCCAATGTTTTGTCGAAATATTGATTCGTTAAGTTTTCATTTCGGCAAATTTCTAGCACTCCTCCTAGGTCCTATTTATATCAAGGTCATGTCAAAATTTTCCATGAAAATTGATGGATGGTACTAATCAATTATCCTTTTTTTCGAAATGGGGATTCCCCAGCCTGTGCATCAATTGATGCATACGGCTTCCTTTATTAAAAAACTAGTCATAACAACCAGAATTCAATATGAAAACTTATTACATCTCATGGATCACTCAAAGTTTCTACAAAAATGAGCCATCTAAACACCACTAGCATGAAGCGCCTTTGCATCGTCATGTTAGTCTTCGATTAGCACGCCAACCGTACTGGCTGTAGAAATCCCGTAACCGTTGCCAGTCGGTTGCACCCAATATCCATAGCAAGGCGCTCCTCCTCTGGGCGCAGATAGGACCACATATGGATCTAATGGGTAGCCATTGGAATAACCTGCAAAAATGATGGAAATTTTGTTTGTTAAAGATGCAATCATTGCGCACATTCCATATCGCCCATAACAAAGCACAAACTCCAACTCTAATGTGGGTTTTGCTTTTTTTGTCTACCCCATTTAGCCAGTTGCCGAAAAGATTGGTTATATTCATAGGCGCAGTTATATTGAAAGTCATATAAACTATTCTCCAAATCATCTGCGTAAAAGGGCAAGAGATAAATAAGTGATTAATTGTCTCATGTTGATCACAAAAACAGCAATTAGTAGGACCATTCCAATTACGTTTAGCCAAGTTATCTTTTGTAAGAATAACCTTCTTGTGAAGGAACCACATAAAAATCTTTATTTTTAATGGCACCTTGAACTTCCAGATATGTTTTTTGAGGGAGACCGTGTGTCCAGATAAAAGATCATTATACATTAACTTTACTGAGAAGACTCCGGACTTGTTAAATTCCATGTAAACCTATCTTCATTATCATTTAGCTGAACCAAGATAAGGCTATGTAGGAGATGTGTCCATCTCTCCCATTTGTTACCGTTTAAGGTCCGACGGAAACTAATATTAAGTGGACTTGCTGCAAGCACATTTTCAACCGTGACATTTTTGTGATTTACAATAATGTATAGAGAGGGGTACTCTTCCGCGAGAGATTTGTCCCCTAACCAAATATCTTCCCAGAACCTGGTGTTCATCCCATTGCCAACCACAAAAGAACCTCTAGTAAAAATTCCTCTTTCACTTTCATTAGAGCTTTCCAAAAAGGAGAATCAGTTGGTTTTTCCGAAACCTGTGACAAAGTTTTTGAGTGTAGGTATTTCTTAGTGAGCAACTCTTGCCAAATTCCTTCCTCATTCATAAGTTTGTAAAGCCACTTACTTAGCAAACTTTTATTCTTTATATCTAGAACTTCTATTCCCAAACCCCCTGGTCTTTCGGTCTACAAATAATATTCCATTTAGTCAACCTATATTTTTTCTTATGACCATCGCTTTGCCAAAAAAACCGTGACCTGAAAAAATCTAGCCTCTTCCGAACACCTTTTGGGATCTCAAGGAACGAGAGCATAAACATCGGGAGACTAGTTAAAACCGAATTGATTAATACTAATCTGTCTCCATAGGACAACATTTTACCAATCCAACTACTTAACTTTTTCTCAAACCTATCCTCCACCGGTTTCCATTCACCGTTTCTCAATTTTCTGAAATGGATTGGAATCCCCAGATATCTTAAAGGAAGTGACCCTATGTCACAACCAAAAAGAGTTTTGTAGTCATTCTCCATCTATTTTGCCCGCCCAAAACAGAAAAGTTCACTTTTATGAAAGTTTATTTTTAACACTGATAACTGTTCAAAGATACAAAGCACTAGCTTCATATTTAAAGCCTTATCCATGTCATGCTCCATAAATAAAATGGTGTCATCGGCATATTGAAGAATAGACAGGCCCCCTTCAACCAAATGAGGAATGAGACCAGCTACTTGACCATCTTCCTTTGCTCTTGCAATCAAAATTGCCAGCATATCCGCAACAATATTAAATAAAATGGGGGATGATGGCGTGTATTTCACACGTTCGTTGGGCAACCCCAAGAGGAAGGTATGATGCGCACAGCAGCAAGTTTTCCCTCAGAAAGAAACCAAGGTTTATCGAACCAGGAGGAGCCAAGAAGCACGTTGAAGGTTGATGGCGGCGGGATGTAGTGCGGCGCAACACCGGAGATTCCGGCGCCAACGTGGAACCCGCACAACACAACCAAGCTACTTTGCCCCAACGAAACAGCTGAGGTTGTCAATCTCACCGGCTTGCTGTAACAAAGGATTAACCGTATTGTGTGGAAGATGATTGTTTGCGAGAGAAAACGAGTAGAAACAAGTATTGCAAGAGATTGTATTTCAAGTAAAGAGAATTGGACCGGGGTCCACAGCTCACTAGAGGTGTCTCTCCCATAAGACGAACAGCATGTTGGGTGAACAAATTACAGCTTGGGCAATTGACAAATAAAGAGAGCATGACAATGCACATACATATCATGATGAGTATAGTGAGATTTAATTGGGCATTACGACAAAGTACATAGACCGCCATCCAACCGCATCTATGCCTAAAAAGTCCACCTTCAGAGTTATCATCCGAACCCCTCCAGCATTAAGTTGCAAAGCAACGTACAATTGCATTAAGTATGGTGCGTAATGTAATCAACAACTACATCCTTAGACATAGCATCAATGTTTTATCCCTAGTGGCAACAAGCACAACACAACCTTAGAACTTTCTCGTCACCGTCCCGGTGTCAATGCGGGCATGAACCCACTATCGAGCATAAGTACTCCCTCTTGGAGTTAAAAGCATCTACTTGGCCGAGCATCTACTAATAACGGAGAGCATGCAAGATCATAAACAACACATAAGCATAACTTTGATAATCAACATAACAAGTATTCTCTATTCATCGGATCCCAACAAACGCAACATATAGAATTACATATAGATGATCTTGATCATGATAGGCAGCTCACAAGATCCGACAATGATAGCACAATGGGGAGAAGACAACCATCTAGCTACTGCTATGGACCCATAGTCCAGGGGTAGACTACTCACTCATCACTCCGGAGGCGACCATGGCGGCGTAGAGTTCTCCGGGAGATGAATCCCCTCTCCGGCAGGGTGCCGGAGGCGATCTCCTGGATCCCCCGAGATGGGATCGGCGGCGACGGCGTCTCGCAATGTTTTCCGTATCGTGGCTCTCGGTACTGGGGGTTTCGTCACGGAGGCTATTTGTAGGCGGAAGGGCAAGTCAAAAGGCGGCACAGGGGGCCCACACCACAGGCCGGCGCGGCCAAGGGGGGGGCCGCGCCGCCCTAGGGTTTGGCGCCCCTGTGGCCCCTCTTCGTCTCTCCTTCGGACTTCTGGAAGCTTCGTGAGAAAATAGGCCTCCGGGCTTTTATTTCGTCCAATTCCGAGAATATTTCTTTACTAGGATTTCTGAAACCAAAAACAGCAGAAAACAAAGAACCGGCACTTCGGCATCTTGTTAATAGGTTAGTTCCGGAAAATGCACGAATATGATATAAAGTGTGCATAAAACATGTAGATAACATCAATAATGTGGCATGGAACACAAGAAATTATCGATACGTTGGAGACGTATCAGCATCCCCAAGCTTAGTTCTCGCTCGTCCCGAGCAGGGTAAAACGATAACAAAGATAATTTCTGGAGTGACATGCCATCATAAACTTGATCATACTATTTGTAAAGCATATGTAGAGAGTGCAGCGATCAAAACAATGTGTATGACATGAGTAAACAACTGAATCATAAAGCAAAGACCTTTCATGAATAGCACTTCAAGACAAGCATCAATAAGTCTTGCATAAGAGTTAACTCATGAAGCAATAATTCAAAGTAAAGGTATTGAAGCAACACAAAAGAAGATTAAGTTTCAGCGGTTGCTTTCAACTTGTAACATATATATCTCATGGATATTGTCAACATAGAGTAATATAATAAGTGCAATAAGCAAGTATGTAAGAATCAATGCACAGTTCACACAAGTGTTTGCTTCTTGAGGTGGAGAGAAATAGGTGAACTGACTCAACATAAAAGTAAAGAGAAAGGTCCTCATAGAGGAAAAGCATCGATTGCTATATTTGTGCTAGAGCTTTGATTTTGAAAACATGAAACAATTTTGTCAACGGTAGTAATAAAGCATATGCATCATGTAAATTATATCTTATAAGTTGCAAGCCTCATGCATAGTGTACTAATAGTGCTCGCACCTTGTCCTAATTAGCTTGGACTACCCGGATTATCACCGCAATACATATGCTTTAACCAAGTATCACAAAGGGGTACCTCTATGCCGCCTGTACAAAGGTCTAAGGAGAAAGCTCGCATTTGGATTTCTCGCTTTTGATTATTCTCAACTTAGACATCCATACCGGGACAACATAGACAACAGATAATGGACTCCTCTTTTAATGCTTTAAGCATTCAACAACAATTAATTCTTTTCTCATTAGAGATTTGAGGATGTTTGTCCAAAACTGAAACTTCCACCATGGAACATGGCTTTAGTTAGCGGCCCAATGTTCTTCTCTCACAATATGCATGCTCAAACCATTCAACTCAGTGTAGATCGCCCTTACTTCGTACAAGACGAACATGCATAGCAACTCACATGAAATTCAACAATGAGTTGATGGCGTTCCCCAGTAAACATGGTTATCGCGCAACAAGCAACTTAATAAGAGATAAAATGCATAATTACATATTCAATACCACAATAGTTTTTAAGCTATTTGTCCCATGAGCTATATATTGCAAAGGTGAATGATGGAATTTTAAAGGTAGCACTCAAGCAATTTACTTTGGAATGGCTGGAAAATACCATGTAGTAGGTAGGTATGGTGGACACAAATGGCATAGTGGTTGGCTCAAGTATTTTGGATGCATGAGAAGTATTCCCTCTCGATACAAGGTTTAGGCTAGCAAGGTTTTTTGAGGCAAACACAAGGATGAACTAGTACAGCAAAACTCACATAAAAGACATATTGAAAGCATTATAATACTCTATACCGTCTTCCTTGTTGTTCAAACTCAAAACTAGAAATTATCTAGACCTTAGAGAAACCAAATATGCAAACCAAATTTTAGCATGCTCTATGTATTTCTTCATTAATGGGTGCAAAGCATATGATGCAAGAGCTTAAACATGAGCACAACAATTGCCAAGTATCACATTACCCAAAACATTTATAGCAATTACTACATGTATCATTTTCCAATTCCAACCATATAACAATTTAACGAAGGAGAAACTTCGCCATGAATACTATGAGTAGAAACCAAGGACATATTTGTCCATATGCTACAGCGGAGTGTGTATCTCTCCCATAAAGTGAATGCTAGGATCCATTTTATTCAAACAAAACAAAAACAAAAACAAACCGACGCTCCAAGAAAAAGCACATAAGATGTGGCCGAATAAAAATGTAGTTTCAGGGGAGGAACCTCGATAATTTGTTGATGAAGAAGGGGATGCCTTGGGCATCCCCAAGCTTAGACGCTTGAGTCTTCTTGATATATGCAGGGGTGAACCACCGGGTGCATCCCCAAGCTTAGAGCTTTCACTCTCCTTGATCATGTTGCATCATACTCCTCTCTTGATCCTTGAAAACTTCCTCCACACCAAACTCGAAACAACTCATTAGAGGGTTAGTGCACAATATAAATTGACATATTCAGAGGTGACACACTCATTCTTAACACTTCTGGACATTGCATAATGCTACTGGACATTAGTGGATCAAAGAAATTCATCCAACATAGCGAAAGATGCAATGCGAAATAAAAGGCAGAATCTGTCAAAACAGAACAGTTCGTATTGACGAATTTTAAAATGGCACCAGACTTGCTCAAATGAAAATGCTCAAATTGAATGAAAGTTGCGTACATATTTGAGGATCACGCACGTAAATTGGCATAATTTTCTGAGCTTCCTGCAGGGCAGTGGGCTCAGATTCGTGACAGCAAAGAAATCTGGAACTGCGCAGTAATCCAAATCTAGTACTTACTTTTCTATCAACGGCTTAATTTGGCACAACAAAACTCAAAACTAAGATAAGGAGAGGTTGCTACAGTAGTAAACAACTTCCAAGACACAAAATAAAAACAAGGTACTGTAGGTAAAAACATGGGTTGTCTCCCATAAGCGCTTTTCTTTAACGCCTTCAGCTAGGCGCGAAAGTGTAACTCAAGTATTATCGAAGGGTGGTGCATTCTCAGCGAGGTGTGGAGTTTTCTCAACTAGGCATATTATATTAGATACATAAGTTTTAGCATCTCCCTTTTCATTAGTCTTAGGTGTGCTAATCTCATCAAACAAATTTTCTGGAACAAGCCAAGCATAATTATTTTCTAGTGCATCATTCATAGCTAGGAGCTTGCATGGTATTGGTGCTTTGATCTCCTCTCCATCATCAATATTATTAGTGTATCTTATTCTATCCATATCCATCTTTTCAAGGAGACTAGCAAAATTAGTAGGAGAACCAAGCATATTGAATTTAGCAAACACCTTTCTAGCTTCTCTTGCTAGACCACCAAATTCTCTAAGAAGGGTTTCTAAAACAAAATCTTTCTTTTCCCCTTCTTCCATATCACCAAGCGTGAAAAACATGTGTTGGATTATAGGATTAAGATTAACAAATTTAGTTTCCAACAAGCGAACTAAATGCGCAGCAGCAATTTCATAAGTAGGCGCAAGATCTATCAAGTGTCTATCTTCAAAATTTTCAATGGTACTAACATGGTTGAAGAATTCTTCTATATTATTTCTCCCGACTATAGACCCACGTCCTACCGGTATGTTCTTTGTAGTAAAATTAAAAGGAAACATGATGAAATAAGTAAAGTGAATGCAGGTAAACTAATTTTTTTTTGTGTTTTCGATATAGCAAACAAGATAGCAAATAAAGTAAAACTAGCAACTAATTTTTTTGTATTTTGATTTAGTGCAGCAAACAAAGTAGTAAATAAAATAAAGCAAGACAAAAACAAAGTAAAGAGATTGAGAAGTGGAGACTCCCCTTGCAGCGTGTCTTGATCTCCCCGGCAACGGCGCCGAAAAAGAGCTTGATGGCGTGTATTTCACACGTTCGTTGGGCAACCCCAAGAGGAAGGTATGATGCGCACAGCAGCAAGTTTTCCCTCGGAAAGAAACCAAGGTTTATCGAACCAGGAGGAGCCAAGAAGCACGTTGAAGGTTGATGGCGGCGGGATGTAGTGCGGCGCAACACCGGAGATTCCGGCGCCAACGTGGAACCCGCACAACACAACCAAGCTACTTTGCCCCAACGAAACAAGTGAGGTTGTCAATCTCACCGGCTTGCTGTAACAAAGGATTAACCGTATTGTGTGGAAGATGATTGTTTGCAGAGAAAACAAGAGAAACAAGTATTGCAAGAGATTGTATTTCAAGTAAAGAGAATTGGACCGGGGTCCACAGCTCACTAGAGGTGTCTCTCCCATAAGACGAACAGCATGTTGGGTGAACAAATTACAGCTTGGGCAATTGACAAATAAAGAGAGCATGACAATGCACATACATATCATGATGAGTATAGTGAGATTTAATTGGGCATTACGACAAAGTACATAGACCGCCATCCAACCGCATCTATGCCTAAAAAGTCCACCTTCAGAGTTATCATCCGAACCCCTCCAAGCATTAAGTTGCAAAGCAACAGACAATTGCATTAAGTATGGTGCGTAATGTAATCAACAACTACATCCTTAGACATAGCATCAATGTTTTATCCCTAGTGGCAACAAGACAACACAACCTTAGAACTTTCTCGTCACTCGTCCTGGTGTCAATGCAGGCATGAACCCACTATCGAGCATAAGTACTCCCTCTTGGAGTTAAAAGCATCTACTTGGCCAGAGCATCTACTAATAACGGAGAGCATGCAAGATCATAAACAACACATAAGCATAACTTTGATAATCAACATAACAAGTATTCTCTATTCATCGGATCCCAACAAACGCAACATATAGAATTACATATAGATGATCTTGATCATGATAGGCAGCTCACAAGATCCGACAATGATAGCACAATGGGGAGAAGACAACCATCTAGCTACTGCTATGGACCCATAGTCCAGGGGTAGACTACTCACTCATCACTCCGGAGGCGACCATGGCGGCGTAGAGTTCTCCGGGAGATGAATCCCCTCTCCGGCAGGGTGCCGGAGGCGATCTCCAGGATCCCCCGAGATGGGATCGGCGGCGACGGCGTCTCGCAATGTTTTCCGTATCGTGGCTCTCGGTATCGGGGGTTTCGTCACGGAGGCTATTTGTAGGCGGAAGGGCAAGTCAAAAGGCGGCACAGGGGGCCCACACCACAGGCCGGCGCGGCCAAGGGGGGGCCGCGCCGCCCTAGGGTTTGGCGCCCCGTGGCCCCTCTTCGTCTCTCCTTCGGACTTCCGGAAGCTTCGTGAGAAAATAGGCCTCCGGGCTTTTATTTCGTCCAATTCCGAGAATATTTCTTTACTAGGATTTCTGAAACCAAAAACAGCAGAAAACAAAGAATCGGCACTTCGGCATCTTGTTAATAGGTTAGTTCCAGAAAATGCACGAATATGATATAAAGTGTGCATAAAACATGTAGATAACATCAATAATGTGGCATGGAACACAAGAAATTATCGATACGTTGGAGACGTATCAGGGGACAATGGGTCACCCTGTCGTAGACCTTTTTGAGTTTGAAAATAGTGTCCTATGTCATTATTTACCCGGATGCCAACGCTACCTTTTCGAGTAAAGTCTTCAATCCAATTACACCACGTAGGATCAAATCCTTTCATACGCAACGCTTGTTGCAAGAAGGACCAATTTTACTTATCATACGCCTTTTCAAAATCTATTTTAAATAACACGCCATCCAAATTCTTCCTATGAAGTTCATGAATGGTTTCATGCAAAATAACCACGCTTTCAAGAATATGTCTTCCTGGCATGAACGCTGTTTGGGTCGGTTGAACTACATTTTCAGCAATTTTGGAAACCCGATTAGTCCCGACTTTGGTGAACACTTTGAAGCTCACATTTAATAAACAAATGGGACGGTATTGTTCTATTTGAATAGCATTTTCTTTCTTGGGTAGCAGGATTATGGTCCCATAGTTCAAATGAAAAAGAGGTAGCTCACCTCTGTGGAAACATTCAAACATAGCCATTATATCATCTTTCAAAACATCCCAACATATTTGATAAAATTCAGCCGGGAAACCATCAGGCCCGGGTGACTTGTTTTTCTCCATTTGGAAAACAGCCTCTTTAACTTCTTCCTCCGTAAACACATCAATTAGGATTTCATTTTCCTGACCCGAAATTTGATTAATGTCATTATTTATATCCTCAATCATTGTACAAGAGCCTTGTGGTGGCGGACCAAATAGGCTCTTATAGTAATCTGATATATAGTTCTTTAGATTTTCCAGTCCAGTGATAGTTCCTTCATGTTGCTCTAATTGAAATTTTTTCTTTCTACGATGTTTACCATTTGCAATTAAGTGAAAATATTTTGTATTATCCCCACCTTCTTGGAGATGTTTAACTTTAGCTCTCTGTAGCCATTTTGCCGTAAAGACAATAATGATCATTAAGATGAGAGAAACGCGGCAGCCAACATGTATCGAAATGACCGTATAAAGATATTGTGTCCATGTCGAAGATACAAACTAGTAACGTGAGTGGTTTCATTCAGGGCCACACTTAGTGGATGAGTGATGAAGATGATGATGCGAAGGTCAATGGGGCGGCGGCAGCCGGAAATAGGGAAGAAGAGCATAATGACATTGACTACCACGAAGAGGTTGCCGCACACGATGATGAAGATCGGTATCATGGTGAACAAAAAGTCGAAGACGTCAACTCGGGAGTACATGCAAAGTATGAGTACAACTCAGTGGAAAATACAAAGACGTTGAAGTATAAGTACATTTTTAATGGAACCCCAACTACACCAAAAGTACGAGTACAACTCAGTGCAAATATGAGCACAATTATGTACACAACTTGAATGTACAACCATACCAGTATTGAAAATACAAAAAAATAGTTTATCACCTATCAATCGTAGGATCCAAGGTTTAAAATAGTGCGTTATTCTATGCTAATTATGCACTATAGCATATTTTGATGGTGCACGTTTAATTTTAGTATTTTTGCTCGCTATGACGCTATTTGTGAAATAGCATGTTATATCGCGCTAAAATGTCGTAGAGTTAGCTCCCTATTTCTACACCCTATTGGCACAAGGTTTTGGCTTTTCCGTATTAGGAAAACAAGAAGTTGCAGTTTATTTGTTGTGGCAAATGAACTTCAATTTTTTTGTTTCTCTTCAGATAATATCGGTAACACGGTAACACAGATAATTATTAATAAATATTTGTACTATGTCGTTGCCTCATGGAATGTTGATGTTAGGTTTCTAAAAATTGAAGAACTATTTTTTGCATGTGATTATGCATGTATGAATATATCATTAAAATCTTCTACTTTTAGACTATATTTGGTATTTTTTAAAATGCTATTTAAAATATAGCACGATATTAGCACGATATAGTGTACATAGCATTTAGAAGATGCAATCACTATTTCTTTTAGCACGCTATTTTAAATTTTGATAGGATCTAGTTTTAAAGAACCACCCTATAACTTAAAAAGGGTGGCCGAGAAGCGCGGAAGGAAAATGAAGAGGACCGGCCGCGACGGAAAGCTTGGTTGAGAGATGCTTCCGCCGCTTGCACCTGCTTCCCGAGTTGCATCGAACGAAATACCCTTTTTACTATACAAAGCACGAGTATATGCAAAGTACGAGTACAACTCAGTGGAAAATACAAGAGAGAAGTCCAATTTACCCCCTTAAACTTGTCTCAAAGTTCAGCTTACAATCCTTAACTTTATTTTGGTTCAACTTTCAACCCTGAATTCTAAAAACGATTCAAAATCATCCCTTGCATTGTATTAAGCTAGTTTTTCTTGTACCATGTATGTTGTATGTTGATGAGTTGGCACAATATATAGGAAGAAAAATCGCTAACTGGCGAGAAAAACATGTTCAATACATGTCAAAAAAGGGTAGAAAGTCCAATTCCGAACGGTTTATAGAATTCAGAGTTAAAAATTGAACCAAAGTAAAGTTGAGGGTTGCAATCTAAACTTTGAGACGAGTTTAGGGGGTAAATTGGACTTCTCTCAAAATACAAAGACAATGAAGTATAAGTACACTTTTAGTGGAAACCAAATACACCGAAAGTACAAGTACAACTCAGTGCAAGCACGAGCAAAGTTAAGTACACTACTTACATCCATACTTATATTGAAAATAGAATTTTTATTTTATCAAAACCTATCAACATAGGTCTAAGATCTAGTTTTGAAGATCTCGACGTAAAGACCTCAAAAATAAAAAAACAGTTGGTAATTTAAATTTACGGTCCTCTGATATTTTCATTTTAGAAAAATAAATTAAAAAAATAAGGGAAAATGAACTAGTGGAAAATACCCTCTCTACTTGAGACTATCTACAAATCAATTGCCACTCCACATATGCAAAACGCCCCCGTGCAAAACGACTCGACTCTTCCCCTTCTATCGCGTTGGGTTCCCCGCCGCCGCCGCCGCCGCCGCAGTGCGAGCTCCCCTCCCCTGCCCCTTTCCCCGCCTGGTTCAACTCCCATCGTCCCCGAATCGTCCGCGCTGTTCCCTGCCTCCTACAACTCTCTCCGTCACCGATTCAGCCGGGTGTCCGCGGGTCGATCTTGTCTCCGTCGGCCGCCGGTGACAGGATCTCGAGCCGCCGGCGCCTCACGGTTTCTCTTCCGCCGCCGTCCCGGTGAGCTTCTCCGCCGATTTGGCGACGTGCTGCTCCAGCTGCTCTTCACCGTCAGCCACCTCCGTCGCCCTGCTGCACCAACCTCCTCCGGCGACAAGGTGAGGCAATCCCCTCCCCATCTCTCTTTACTTAACTGGTGTGAGTTGATGAACTTGGACATAATATTTAATAACTGCTGTGAGTTGATGAACATGAACATACATTGTTTACGAAGCACTATCGCATGTATTCTTTTGCCGGTGCAGGATCATTTGTTGTTGATGGTTTACCAACTCGCTTCCACCAAGCGCTTTTTTCCGCGTCCGCACCTTCATGTGAAAGGGGGAATAGGGGATCACCAGGCAGCCAAAACCCAAACCATGAAAGGTTAGAAGAAAATTAATTCCAAGCCTTGCCGCCTGCGGCGAGTTTGACTAAGTCAGATCTGTGCGTCCTGCCCGATTCGCTCACTCCCTTGATTTCTCCGGTCGGCTAAATCCTTTCATTTGCGACTGTATCCCCAGGTTGGTGAGGGTTTGGAGGTCGCGCGCGGCACCTCCGTGCTTTGCTTCTGTCCGATGGCAGATGACGATGCCGGCGTTCTTCCTCCCTACATCGAGGAGGACGAGGAGGATGCCGCCGCGTCGAAGCAGCTGCGCCGCCAGCAGAGCAAGAGGAAGAAGCCTCGGGAGAGGATGCCGTGGGAGTTCACCACACCAGAGGAGGAGGCCAAGGCGGAGGCGAGACTGGCTCTGGAACGCGAGCTCATCGTGCACGACCCCAAGACTGGAGACACTTGCTTCACCCGCGTTTGGTTCCTTGACCGCACCATCTTCGACCTCGACGAAGAGAGTACGTGCCCGTTCGTTCTCCAACGCGTTATACTTTTTTTTTGCGTTATACTTAAACGAAGCAATGACCGTGCTAGTGACATTTGGCCAAATGTGGTATCTTGATTAGGATTAGATTGGTGGGTTATCAACCATTCTTCAGACAAAATGCAACAACACATCAGAGCACCTTAAGTGAAGTTCGATAGAGCACTTTAAAATGAATGTGTTAGAGAAGTAAAACGCAAGAGAGAAAAGGAAGTGACTGACATTGAATTCATCTTCTATGGAACTTACTGAATGAAACCTACTTAACATTCAGTCACAAAACCTTTTCCTTGCATGGAGAGAGGCGGGGGAAGTAGTTCTTTTCAGTGATTGGGCATACAAAGATGAACTGTTCTATGAAGACTGAAGGGATGTACATCTAGTAATTCTTTTACGAGTGAAAACCTTGTGTAGATTCAGAATCAAAATGTGTATGTGCTATGTTGTACTACATTTTAAAGTGCCATCGGACAGAGTGATAGAATCAAAATATTATGGAACAGAGTGATAGTAGTTATTCCCTTCCTGCTGGGAGCTGGCGAATTTCATTAAGTGAACGTGCATATATGGTTCAATACTAAGGGTGCTAAAATAGTTTGTCTCCTAGGATACACATTTGTTTGTGCACAGAACCACAGAGGCTACAATGCTTGTTAACCTGGTGAACAACTTGCACACTGATATTTTAAGTATATATGCTGAAACCTATGCATGGAGAAAATCGCAAAGTGAGCTAAATTCACAGTTTCAGTAGAAATGCTGCATGGAAGAATGCTCCTGCATTAGTTGGAAAGTTGCAACGGTATTTTGTTTTCTCCAAAGTTACTAGATCCCATGATGAATCCAAAGAGAACCTCAGGCGTCTTTATTTTTTATTCCCTGGCTTAACCGTGTCCAATAATTTGCCCATTTGAACCTACTAGTACAATGCTTGTTTTAGGCTGGCATTCATACCATCTGGAATCATTTTTCTCTTTTGCTTGATTTTCTGTAGAACAATCATTGTTCTGCTTTGTAGAAGTCTAAATTTACAAAGCTCTACCAGATGTATACATCCGCTCATCCTGATGTTCCTACAGGATCTATACTTGGATGCTGTTTTAACTTGTTATTGCTTGAGCCATTACCAATCTCAACATCTGTTAGTACCTAAATATTCGTTCCTCTTTGGGAAATAACTTCACTTTCTTTTGTCTCAGCACAATATGGTCCTATGCGTTATGTGAATTCAACTATTGGTGATGACCACAGATTGGTTGGCTCTTTAAATGTGCTTTGTCTCAAGATAATCTCCTCAGATGTTGCCTACCCTATCAATGTCTATGGGACCGTGATAGTCAGAGATAATCTTGATTATAAATGCATCAACATCTTCCGACGTGACAGAAATAATTGCCAGCAAGTCACGTCAAAGGTATTCAATACAATGGCTTAATGCCACATCTTCTGTTTCTTTAGCTGACGTGAAATCTGTATCCCTGCTACTAAAAGCATTCTAGCATTCTATCATGTAGATATTTTAAATTTGTTGTCATTGTTGCTGTTTGCATGACTTATCCTGTATCCCTAGGGGCAAACTTAAATATCTAACACTACTGACAACCGAAGGTTTGTAAAGTGGCTGAAGTTTCTGGTAACTGTACATTTACAGGAAACCTTGGTGACGCTTTGTAAGTTCTCACAGTGGCCAAAAGTTTTTGAGAAAATTACTTCTAAATTTCACATATCATAAAAGAGTCTGCTAGTGATAAGTGGCCAGCTCTTCTAACATAATAATCACAGGTCTGGGCCTTCGTTTCGATGTTTTGTTGTTTATTTGTGTCGCAACACAAGCTAGAGTGCTAGACATAACGGACCTGAAGAGCTGAGTTATACTTTTATCACTAAAATAGTGTAGTGTGATTGTTTTTTAACTTTAAGGATGGTAATTGTCTCCATGGCTTATCTGGGCCAGGTCCGTAATTCTCTGTGACCCACTTGGCCATTTACTAAGGCTAAGGATGACCCATCTAACATTGATTATGTGGTCTTGGTGACCCAATGAGTCTTGTGGGCTGGCACCAACAATCTCACAACAATGAGAAAAACTACACAGTTGCTACTAGATTAGATAGTGATCGACTAGTACCGGTGATTCATCGCTCAGTGTACCAGTTTTCACCTCAGGTGGATGTTTTGGTGACCTAAATGAACCTGTCCCCCATGGATCATCTAAATATAGTATATCGCTATAAATTACCCACTAGTTTTCACATAACATGTAGGCAACAGTATACTGCAGCAGAGTCACACAAAAGTGATACGCATCTGAGTTTGTATTAATGACGAATAAAAGGCTAGTTCTCGGAGGACTTAACATTTTCTCTATTGCTAAAAGGGTGTAGTGATCTTCCTTGTGTTCTGAGGTGTTGACACTTTGCCTTTTGCCTTCAGTATAATCCGTGCACTCTTTTAATTCAATGCCAATTATCTTATTTAATGGTGTTTCCCTAGTTCAGCAGGTGTTTCATCTATGATCCTCTATAATTTCCCATATTATTCCTCATGTAAACTCATTAGGGTCCTGTGAAGTTGGCTGAAACTATGTTGCATATTTACGATACATGAGATCTCTTATTTGAGCAATGATAATGTACACCAAATTTCCACCGTAGTGCTCTAATGAACATATTGCTTTTGTGAACTTCGTAGAATGAAGATCTGATTCTGACTGGCCCAACTAGAGGAGTTGTTTTCCGTGGTGCAGCTTTCTTTGAGATAAATCTGATGCTAAGAGAAGATGAGAGGGCAATGACAGACAATTCAGCAAAGTTTTGATTGATGTGTTACTTGGCAGAATAAACTCTAAGGTTTGTAGCAGGACTGTTCCTAGCTGGCTTAGTGATGTGCAACTGGTATTTTCATATGTTAAAAATGCACTGGAGGCCACAATAGAGATCAAAGTTCTGTCAGGGCCTGAAGTTTTTCATGGCAAAATAACTGCTTGCACCACAAACGTTCCAAACAATTTTGTGATTTACGACAGTGATGTTGGTGGTGGTATGGCAGTTGATGATGGCGGAATTATCCCACTATTGCGGCATGTGGTGGCAGTTTCAGTAGATGAGATGCTGATACTCAATATCGGTGCCCATGGTGCTGACCACAGTGGTAACATGTCGAGTTGTCTGAGGATGTTCACTCCAGTGATTAAAGGTGCAGATGAGGATGAGTTTACCTTTGGTCCTTACATTATGCGAATGGCAGTTATCTGGTCAACCTTGTTTTTACCACGAGGGTAAATCAGGAGCATGCCCATATGTGAAATTTTCCATAACTTCGTAGTCATACTGGACTCAGCTATAATTAACATTTTAAGGTACTTGCCATGTCATAGCATGAAGCCGTGGCTATGTATTTATCTTAACTAGTTTTTTGGACTTGTAATATGTAGTGTGCAACTGGGGCCATTGTTAAGCTTAAGCGCATGTGTTGTGTCTCCTGTGTTATGTGTGCCATTTGGTTCATCAGTGGGCATGTTGCATTTTATTTCTTTCTACTAGATGATATGTTCTTGCAGTGCAGCAATTGGCCAATCAGACAGGCCAGATCACAACTAATGTGAGTGAGGTTGGGGCGTGAGACCTCTCGTCTATCGCTCCTGATTTAGTGCTTGTTTGGAACTCAGGAGTAAGGAAAAAAAACTGTTTCCGATTGCTACAGGAAATATATGAGCAATACTTTGAGTTATGGGGTCCAACAGAAAACTGCAGTTTTAATACTTCATCTCCACTAATTACTGGCACGATCAAGAAAGTACGAGTTGCACTACGGCTGAGGGGCAGCGGTCCGGGGGAGGGAGAGGAGGAGGGCGGCGGTTAGGTTTGGAGTCTCTTCCTAATCGCTCGTCTTCTCCCATAGAACAAGTTCAGAGGGCGCCCAAAGACGAATCATCAAACTCCTACGACCTATTGGTGAAGCTCGGCACCAGCCTTGTGTATGGCCACCTTGACCAATGCTGCTTACCAATGCTGCTTTGGAGATGTCCAATACGTGGTCATCCGCTCCATCATCATTGTGGTAGTTGCACGGGTCCCCCAAGGCTCCCAAGCAACGGCATCAACTTTATCAAGCTTCGTTCCTATGAGAATTTGCGCGCCCATGGCCCCAACATTATCCCCTTTGGTGGACCACCCCATTCCTCTTCATGCATCGAACGAGTAGATTTTGACCAATGGCCACGCCACTCCTTCACCAGCAGAGCCGCCACCGTGACAACGAGGTGTGGAAGTGCGGTGTCTTCTCCAAGTGAGCCCATAACTCAGCCACCAAGCTACGTCGAAGCAGCCACCAAAGGAGCAAGAAAATTTTATCGAAATGATGATCACAATCATCTGCACATAGATGACATGTTCTGATCCTTCTCTGCCACGGAGTCCCTACCATCCTCAAGAATATAGGGCAAGTAGCTCTTTAAAAAACATAGTTGAAAAAATTATTAGTTGTACATAAGGGTGCATGCTACGAGGGTGGAAAATCTCAAATACTTCCGGCTACACAAAAATAACAATATGTAAGTCATTTGTGCCTCTTACCTCTTCCGTACTATAATGTAGTCAAGAATTAGGTCCATCAGATCTTTAAGGCCATGTATAGTCGGAGGTGCTTGCAAAACTAAACCTGCGCTTGTCTTTTAACACTTGTGTTTATTCTACGCTGGAGGTGCTAATTTAAGCATTTGTCTAGAAAGATAGGAACGGTTCTAGAAATCGGTATGTTTTTTAAAACACCTCTATTAAGCACCTTGCATTGACCATGATCTAATTGGAGGACATGCACTCGTCTCTAGAGTGGTTTATCAACACATTTTTGGTTAACAACGTGCGGGGTCAACTAGTTCATATAAAATCAATGACGGGTTATACTATTTCGCCGTTGTCTCGTTTTCATGCGGTCCGTCCTATAATTGAATCTTGAGAAATGACAGTAGTGGTACTAAAAAACACAGCGACCGGTACCAGCATCATATATTGAGCACCGCGTCTGCACCATGGCTACCGTCAGTTGTGTAATGCTGAGAAGCAAAGAGTAACTGCGTCCAACATATTACCATCACCAACTGAAGAATTAAGTGTTTATTACATCTACAACAAGTTAAAAACTCTAGGATCATATACTAGTACAATGATATTCATCTTACTAACTGTTCATACATGACAAATAGTACAGTTCTAAGTTGAAAGAGCTTCAATTGGTACTCCGGTTATGAAGCCAAGCATGACACTCATGAATTTGGGTAGATAAGTTCTACCATGACACTCATGAGTTTCGAGTTTGGACAGATAACTTCTACCATTACAGACAACAAGCTAGATAACTAAACATTTTCTTCCAAACTCAACCTACTTACTTCAGTCCGTGGTGATTAAAGAGCATACAACTACTTGCTGAGATTAGTTGCAAGGAACCCATATGTGTGACCCAGATTTCCCTGTCCACCATTACTTGCTGAGAGATCTCTATGGAGCCAGTCTGTCAATACGGATGTGTAAGGTGAGTTCACCTGATGAGCTGTCAGCAAGTTCAGGGGGAACCAGCAGGAAGAACTTGCCCAACTGAACTCCACCCACCAGCGAGCTGCTTGACACAAGAGGATCCTTCTGGAACACAAGCCTCCCTTCGGCTTTTCCACCAGCAACAACCTGAGCGGCCGATATATTGCATGAATAGCTCGGTCCAGATTCATGAGGCCGGACGCAGACCATGGTGATAGCGCTGCCGATTTCCGTCAGAGTATTGGTCAGGAGGAACATGGTTTGGTCTTCCCCGACGAGGAGCGTGAACCGGTGGTCACGAGCAACGGATATCTTCAGTGGTTTGTTGTAGCTGAAGTTGGTCGGCGACCAGCCGTGTGCTGTGACGAAGTGGTCCAGAAGACAACATGTTCCCCCTCTGAAATCACAGTCATTCTCTGGGCAGTAGCATGGAGCATGTGTACATTCAGTTTCATGCTTCTCTTTCTCGTGGTAGATGATGGACTCATTGCAGCCATATGTCTGGTTTGAGCATGGCACTTTGATGGCGTCGATGACTTGCTCGAGTTCGACGCAACGGCAGTAGCTAGTATTTTTGCGACACACATCACAAAAAATGCCCAATCCTAAAACAGACCCAACCTCGCGGAGCTTTTCCATGCACACAGAACACAAAACATGTCCAGCCTCGCACTGAAGAAGTACAAGAATATTAGTATAACGTTTGGCAGCAACAAAGAACAAATAAAAAACTGGAGAAACACACAACAGTGAATAGTTTGTGACGCAAGCAGAAACAGAAGGGTATCGATCATCTACTGCATCGTAAGAGATCAGCCAACCTAGACTTTCACCTGTACACACTAGATTGAAAATAGAATGTTACTCTGCTGAATACTGGAAAACTATTTTCATATTTTGAGGCACCAACAGTTAAGATTCTACATAATAAGACAGCAGCTAAACTGGCACTTAAACGCTACACACTAGAGCCTGTTTTCAGTCTAGTAGTTAGTGAAATTTTAGGTTGGTCAGGTTTTTTTTTTAAGTTAGGTCATTTAATCTCTTATAATGCACTAGATGATTGACATCCTTCTATTATGAACTGATGAAAGGACCGAGGAGAGACATTACACACTGTCTCCAGCTGAAATGTTAGTTTTGCACATATGATAGCATTCAGGAGGTGAAGTTGCCTGCATTTTCTCTGAAACTTAATTATGCTTGCTCAACTCCTGATGTTCTTGCTACGTTACAAAATCAGTACCTTGTAGGTTCTTACTTCTTGGTGTCCCAAAGCTGAATGCAGATAGAACTCAGTTTTCAATCTAGCAGTTGAGTAATGCAAAATTACTTTTGGTTTGGAGACACAAACAGTTAAGATCCTAATTGCATTTGGCTACTACCCTCTAAATTGGAAACTGAGTCCTAATAGCATTCAGCTTTGAGACAGCAACAGGTAAGATCCTACAAGGTGCCAATTTAGTAATCCTAGAAAGAACAACAGCAGCCAAGCAAGTATAATCAAATTTCAGAGAAAATGGCAGGCAACATTACCTCCTGACTGTTGTCTATATGCAATGTGTGCTACCCAGCAGATTGGAAATCAAGTGCTAACCGCTACATTCAGTTTTCGCTCACCAACAGTAAAGATTCTACAATGGGGCATTTGGTCATCCTAGCAACAAGAGCAGCAGCTAAACAGGTAAGTTTCAGAGAAATGTTAAATTGTTGATCCACTGACATATCATATAAATTTCAGAGGAAACGGCAGGAATTTTTCACCTTGCCGAAGTGCATTATGTGCTACAGCGCTACATCCGCTATCAGGGAGAAAGGTTGCTCATTTTACTCCTAACATCAGTCAGAAAAAATATCTAGGGAGTACATCGATCTACTCTCGGTAAGAAGAAAGAACAGAGGCATTCATCCACGAACAGTAAACAAATTAGTCGCAGTGACATGAACCAAATGCGGCGGGTGGCTGGCGACCGATGATTACCTTGAAGACGGGTGGCTTGAGGGGCTCGAGGCAAATCCTGCAGCGGAGGAGCTCGGACTGTATCTTGACGAATATCTCGCCATCCGACCTGCCCCCTTCCGCCGCCGCCCCGTCCGGCTCCGGCCCCGCTCCATGGTCCTTCTCCGTCTTGATCCTCTTGCTCGCTACTTCTTCCGCCATGGGAGAACTGTTCTTGGTGCCGGTGGGACGCGGTACTGACGGACGCCTCGAAGGGGAAGGGAGGTGGTTCTGCTGCGGGAAGGAGGGAAGAGAAGGACTGAAGGAGTTTCCAAGGTGAGATTTTGCAGAGGGTGCACTGCCAGGTCGTTGCGCCCGAGTAAATGCCCATATGCCTGCCTGTCCAAATATCAGTGCTGACTGGTGAGAATGAAAGACGAACTGAGACTCGTTAAGATTTTTTTTTATAAAAAAATATATATTAATATTAAAAGATATCAATTACATCTAGCTTTTGCAACAACGTTCCACCCTAGTGCCAGAACGGATGCACATTGCCAAAAAAAAGTAAAGAAAAATAATAAATAAAGTTCCTCCTACAACATTCCAGACCTAGCAACAGCAATACAACCACCACCGTGGCAACACCTGAAATACAGACTCTCCAAAAGCAACGCCTCTAAGATGGGAATAGTGCGTCAACGCCGTCGTCGTCCGACCAAAGGTCTTAGATTTTCACCCTGAAGATAGTCTCAAAACAATGCCTCCAACAAGGTCATTGCCAGACACAACCAGTTAAGGGCAGACCTTGGGTTTTCACCCTGAGAGGTAAGACTCTGAATTTCACATGTGATATCGCCCCCACATTGAATGGATCGTTAGCGAACAAGAGGGGGAGTGAATGGTCGCTACACCAAATTTTAATCCTTTTTCAGTTTTAGGCGGTATGCGGAAGTAAAGGTGGTAACTTGATGATAGGGGTGTTCCTAATATGAGTCTAGCAGTGCAACGAGCAAAGGACCCGAACAAGATAGTAAAGAGAGGAAGCGGGACAACCGGGGTAGCGGAGACGAGGCGAGGTTTGTGTCCCGCAGTTCCTCTCACAAAAGGGAGTACGTCTGCGTTGAGGATGTGCTAACGACGAAGGCTAGACGGCCACGAAGGCCTCACCTTGTTCCTCGAGAAAGCCCCACGAAGGAGCTTCCCCTTCTCCAGTAAGTAGCCGGTCGAGGCGGTGGTTCCTTCACAAGGTTGAGGCGAGCTCCACAAACACCAGAGGCTCCCAACACCCTATGGGGCTAGCACAACTCCAAGCTAGCCTCCATAGGAGCACTTCCTCCAAGATCCCACCATAGGAACCCTAAATCCAAGATCCACTAAGGACTAGATGATATTGGTGTAATCTCTCTTGGTAGAACTATAGATCGGGGTCTCCTCCACCACTCCTAAAAGTTTGGGAAAGATTGATTGGGTAGGGAGGGAGATCCTCAAGGTTTGAGATCAGCAACAATGGAGGAGAGAGAGAGAAGAGATAAAACCGAGCCGGAGAAGAAGGGGCCCTTTTATAGGTCCCTTCAAATCCAACCGTTATGTGTTGATTCCGCATGACCGGTACTACCGCTTGGGGAAGCGGTAGTACCGCTCTGGATTCGAAATGTGCTAACAGATCTGCCACGTGGGCAGGAAGCGGTAGTACCGCTTTCGGTACCGCTTAGGTACCGTAAGGGCTTCTGCATGATACTGACATACACCTGGTACCGCAGCGGTACCAGGGCGGTAGTGTCGTAACTGCAGTTACGGTACTAAAGCGGTACCTTGACGGAAGTACCGCTCGAGAGCGGTACTACCGGTCGAAGTATCGTTGAGGTACCGTAACCCCTTCTGTTTGCAGTTTCCATGTGCAAAGTCCAGAGCGGTACTGTGGCCGGTACCAAGAGGGTAGCGGTACTACCGATGTTGGTACCAGTAGTACCGGGCAAGCAGATTCAGCTTTCTCTTCTTTTTCTCTCCAACCATGTTACCTCGCGACACACACACACAAAACCAGAAAACCTATAAGCTATGCTTCAGTCTTCCGATCCCGAAGTGTTCGGCGAGGACACCGTGCACTTGCAAATCTATCAAAAACGAACTAGGCACAAGTGAAATTCATTCTAGTGTTGTTATCAAACACACAAAACACGAGGTATAGATTTTGCTCTTTCAATCCCCCCCTTTTTGGTGTTTGATGACAACACAAGAATTTGCAATATGGCATAAAATGTTATGATAAGGTTCTAAATTTGCAAAGGCTAGACGGAGCTCCCCCTAGATGTGTGCATAATTATAATATGCATTTGAATACAAATACACACATTGTTGTGGGTATACTTTATGGGTATATCAATGGCATGGCCTAGATCCGGCAAGCCCGGGTGGCCCACAGATGGTGGTGTGGCATGTGTCCCATCGGGCGGCCCAGTTGCTGAAGATCCTAAAGGATGAAGTCCAGTCCAGGAACAGGAAGCCGGATCCCAACCAACCTATGAAGGAGGCCGGATCCGTGAAGGCCCATGAAGTATCCGGATCCAGCACGTACTTAGAGGAAGGCGGATCCTTGACGTACACGGCAAGATATTGTACCGTAGTTAGGCAACTTGTATTCCGGCTAGGACTCTCCATGTAAACCCTAGATCCGTGCGCCTTTATAAGCCGGATCCCGGGAGCCCTAGAGGCACAACCACAACTCATTGTAACACCGCGAAAGCGCCCAGATAATTCCAGACAAGCAGCAGTAGGCACTATCATCGTGCAGGTGTTCCGAAGCTGGGTAAATCGCGTACCACCGTCCCGTGTGCACTCCGCCCTATGGCCCCTACTTCTTCTCCCCTTCGTGAGGATCCCTCCTCCGAGGTACTGTCGAAAAGGCAACGACAGTTGGCGCCCACCGTGGGGCCTGCGGCGTCTAGAGGTCGGAACCGGGAGGGTTCCGCCATGGGAAGCTACGACCACTCCATCGCTGTGGGGCGTGTCCTTTACGCCGAAAACTTTCCGATCGTCCCTCCGGACGAGTGCTGGATTCCGGCTAAGGCCGACCCCGTCAAACTCTCCATCGTCCCGATAGGCGGCATACACATCTTCATCGGCGAAACCGTCGATTCCGACGGAAACGCACTGGTAAGTAGCGCTGACGCGATCGCCGCTGAGCAGGACGCAGTCGCGAAGATCTGATCTGAGACGCAGGAACTTCACAAAGAAGATTCCGCCTTAGATCTGAAAAAATCAAAACCCACCCAATCCGCCCCTGAGCAGGAAATAAAGGTGGAAGACCAATGCAGATCCGCCTGGGTCTCCCAGGTGTTAGAGAAGCAAAGGTGTCACTTTGTGCACTTCTTAGCCCATACCGCAGGAGCCGCCCCTCAGGAAGTCGGAGCAGGCCCCATGCAGGTTGAGGAACCGGAAAATAACGCTGCTCCGGATCAGCAAGAGGCTGTCGGAGAAAGCAGCGCTCCGGGTGAAGAATCGATCCTGGGCAACCTAAGCCCAATTTCCGGAGATACCCCCTCCATGGATACTGATGAGTTCGATCGCAAGGTGAAGGAATTCGGATACGGTGTTCAGCCTGAAGTTGAATCCGCCCAGCCTAAACAGGTGCTTGCAACCTTGGCAGCGCTGGATCAACGGGAATCAGAAGCTGAAACTACCCAGTCCGATCCACAGCCATCCAATGCAGAATCTCCGCTGTCGCGGGAACGTCCGCATAAGGAAGTCATGTCCCCAGAAGAACTGGTTGAACAGGCAAGCATGGATGCAACGCACACTCGGATATCCTCAACAAACCCATAACTCCTGAAGACGCAGCAGATGCGGAAGCTCTAGAAGCAAAAAGACAGGAGATGCTGGCAACAGCCAAAAAGTTCGCCACCACCGAAGCAGCAATGCTAGATGAGAGGAAGGAGGCCGCGAACTTCGTGGACAATTTTCTCAAGCGAGAACGTGAGGTGGACGAGTCATTGGTAAAAGTCAAGCAACTCCGGAAACATTGGGAGGACAAGATCACCGAGGCTCAACATGAAGCTGATAGGATCAGGCGAGAAGTTGTAGCTCCTCGCAGGATCACCTTCGCAACCCCTACCGAGCAACAACCACTCGCAACTCCAAAGGATAACATGAAGAAGGCTGCGGAGATCTTGAGAAAGAAGGACGAGGAGATTGATATCGACTACGTCCGTACGCTCGTTGCCTCAGTGATACGTCTCCGACGTATCGATAATTTCTTATGTTCTATGCCATATTATTGATGATACCTACATGTTTTATGCACACTTTATGTCATATTCGTGCATTTTCTGGAACTAACCTATTAACAAGATGCCGAAGAGCCAGTTCTCGTTTTCTGCTGTTTTTGGTTCCGAAATCCTAGTAAAGAAATATTCTCGGAATTGGACGAAATCAACGCCCGAGTCCCTATTTTTCCCGGAGCCTTCCGAACACCCTAGAGCCGCCGGAGGAAGCCCCGGGGGCCCCACACCACACCCGGCGCGGCCGGAGGGGGCCGCGCCGCCCTATGGTGTGAGCCCCCGAGCCCCCTCCGAGGCTGCCCTTCCGCCTATTTAAAGCCTCCGTCGTGAAAACCCCGATGTGAAGAACCACGATACGGAAAACCTTCCGCAGCCGCCGCCATCGCGAAGCCAAGATCCGGGGGACAGGAGTCTCTGTTCCGGCACCCCGCCGGAGCGGGGAAGTGCCCCGGAAGGCTTCTCCATCGACACCGTTGCCATCTCCACCGCCATCTTCATCACCGCTGCTGCTCCCATGAGGAGGGAGTAGTTCTCCATCGAGGCTCGGGGCTGTACCGGTAGCTATGTGGTTAATCTCTCTCCTATGTGCTTCAATACAATAATCTCATGAGCTGCCTTACATGATTGAGATTCATATGATGATGCTTGTAATCTAGATGTCGTTATGCTAGTCAAGTGAATTTTACTTATGTGATCTCCGGAGACTCCTTGTCCCACGTGTGTAAAGGTGACAAGTGTGTGCACCGTGTGGGTCTCTTAGGCTATATTTCACGGAATACTTATTCACCGTTATGAATGGCATAGTGAAGTGCTTATTTATATCTCTTTATGATTGCAATGTGTTTTGTATCACAATTTATCTATGTGCTACTCTAGTGATGTTATTAAAGTAGTTTTATTCCTCCTGCACGGTGTAATGGTGACAGTGTGTGCATCCGTGTTAGTACTTGGCGTAGGCTATGATTATGATCTCTTGTAGATCATGAAGTTAACTATTGCTATGATGGTATTGATATGATCTATTCCTCCTACATAGTGTGAAGGTGACAGTGTGCATGCTGTGTTAGTACTTGGTTTAGTCGTGTTGATCTTTCATGCACTCTAAGGTTATTTAAATATGAACATTGAATTGTGGAGCTTGTTAACTCCGGCATTGAGGGTTCGTGTAATCCTACGCAATGTGTTCATCATCCAACAAAAGAGTGTAGAGTATGCATCTATCTATTCTCGTTATGTGATCAAAGTTGAGAGTGTCCACTAGTGAAAGTCTAATCCCTAGGCCTTGTTCCTAAATATCGCTATCGCTGCTTGTTTACTCGTTTTATCTAGCATTACTCGCTACCATATTACCACCATCAACTACACGCCAGCAAGCTATTTTCTGGCGCCGTTACTACTGCTCATATATATTCATACCACCTGTATTTCACTATCTCTTCGCCGAACTAGTGCACCTATTAGGTGTGTTGGGGACACAAGAGACTTCTTGCTTTGTGATTGCAGGGTTGCATGAGAGGGATATCTTTGACCTCTTCCTCCCTGAGATCGATAAACCTTGGGTGATCCACTTAAGGGAAACTTGCTGCTGTTCTACAAACCTCTGCTCTTGGAGGCCCAACACTGTCTACAAGAATAGAAGCTCCCGTAGACATCAACCACTTTTCCAGCGCCGTTGCCGGGAGGAAAGGTAAAAGGCACTCATACTCCGGTCTCGGGTAAAGTACTTTTCCGGCGCCGTTGTGTGTGTGCTCGAAGCTATTTCCTTTAGATCCCGCAATTGCATCTTTTTGTTTCTTGTTTACACTAGTTTGGCATAATGGACAACAATGAGCTTCTTATTCTATTTCCTGATTTAAGACATGGATGGTTTGATGCGAAAATTAAAAAACCTATGAAATCTTATTTGCATGCCGGTAGTAATATTAGTATGAACGCTTTGAACACCATTGTTGACAATAATATAGAAAGTTCTAAGCTTGGGGAAGCTGGTTTTCATGATCTTTTTAGTCCCCCAAGCATTGAGGAGAAAATTTTCTTTGATGATACTTTGCCTCCTATTTATGATGATTATAATGATAGTGGTCTTTTGGTGCCACCTACTATGGAGAGTAAATTTTGTTGTGATTATACTATGCCTCCTATATTTGATGATGAGAATAATAATGATAGCTACTTTGTTGAATTTGCTCCCACTACAATTAATAAGAATGACTATGCTTATGTTGGGAGTAGTAATAATTTTATGCATGAGACTCATGATAAGAATGCTTTATGTGATAGTTATATTGTTGAGTTTGCTCATGTTGCTACTGAAAGTTATTATGAGAGAGGAAAATATGGTTGTGGAAATTTTCATGTTACTAAAACACCTCTCTATGTGCTGAAATTTTTGAAGCTACACTTGTTTTATCTTCCTATGCTTGTCACTTTGCTCTTCATGAACTTGTTTATTTACAAGATTCCTATGCATAGGAATCATGTTAGACTTAAATATGTTTTGAATTTGCTTTTTGATGCTCTCTTTTGCTTCAAATACTATCTCTTGCGAGTGCATCATTAAAACTGCTGAGCCCATCTTAATGGCTATTAAGAAAAGAACTTCTTGGGAGATAACCCATGTGTTATTTTGCTACAGTACTTTGTTTTATATTTGTGTCTTGGAAGTTTTTTACTACTGTAGCAACCTCTCCTTATCTTAGTTTTGTATTTTGTTGTGCCAAGTAAAGTCGTTGATAGAAAGGTTGATACTAGATTTGGATTACTCGCGCAGTAAACAGATTTCTTTGCTGTCACGAATCTGGTTCTAATTCTCTGTAGGTAACTCAGAAAATTAATCCAATTTACGTGAGTGATCCTCAGATATGTACGCAACTTTCATTCAATTTGGGCATTTTCATTTGAGCAAGTCTGGTGCCCTAATAAAATCCATCTTTACGGATCGTTCTGTTTTTGACAGATTCTGCCTTTTATTTTGCATTGCCTCTTTTGCTATGTTGGATGAATTTCTTTGATCCATTAATGTCCGAGTAGCTTTATGCAATGTCCAGAAGTGTTAAGAATGATTGTGTCACCTCTGAACATGTTAATTTTTATTGTGCACTAACCCTCTAATGAGTTGTTTCGAGTTCGGTGTGGAGGAAGTTTTCAAGGATCAAGAGAGGAGTATGATGCAATATGATCAAGGAGAGTGAAAGCTCTAAGCTTGGGGATGCCCCGGTGGTTCACCCCTGCATATTCTAAGAAGACTCAAGCGTCTAAGCTTGGGGATGCCCAAGGCATCCCCTTCTTCATCGACAACATTATCGAGTTCCTCCCCGAAACTATATTTTTATTCCATCACATCTTATGCACTTTGCTTGGAGCGTCGGTTTGTTTTTGTTTCTGTTTTGTTTGAATAAAATGGATCCTAGTATTCACTTTATGGGAGAGAGACACGCTCCGCTGTAGCATATGGACAAGTATGTCCTTAGGCTCTACTCATAGTATTCATGGCGAAGTTTCTTCTTCGTTAAATTGTTATATGGTTGGAATTGGAAAATACTACATGTAGTAACTCTAAAATGTCTTGGATAATTCGATACTTGGCAATTGTTGTGCTCATGTTTAAGCTCTTGCATCATATACTTTGCACCCATTAATGAAGAAACACTTAGAGCTTGCTAATTTGGTTTGCATATTTGGTTTCTCTAGAGTCTAGATAACATCTAGTATTGAGTTTTGAACAACAAGGAAGATGGTATAGAGTCTTATAATGTTTACAATATGTCTTTTATGTGAGTTTTGCTGCACCATTCATCCTTGTGTTTGTTTCAAATAACCTTGCTAGCCTAAACCTTGTATCGAGAGGGAATACTTCTCATGCATCCAAAATCCTTGAGCCAACTGATGGCGTGTATTTCACACGTTCGTTGGGCAACCCCAAGAGGAAGGTATGATGCGCACAACAGACAAGTTTTCCCTCGTAAAGAAACCAAGGTTTATCGAACCAGGAGGAGCCAAGAAGCACGTTGAAGGTTGATGGCGGCGGGATATAGTGCGGCGCAACACCAGGGATTCCGGCGCCAACGTGGAACCTGCACAACACAACCAAAGTACTTTGCCCCAACGAAACAGTGAGGTTGTCGATCTCACCGGCTTGCTGTAACAAAGGATTAACCGTATTGTGTGGAAGATGATTGTTTGCAGAGAAAATAGTAAAAACAAGTATTGCAGCAGATTTGTATTTCAGTATTAAAGAATGGACCGGGGTCCACAGTTCACTAGAGGTGTCTCTCCCATAAGATAAAAGCATGTTGGGTGAACAAATTACAGTCGGGCAATTGACAAATAGAGAGGGAATAACAATGCACATACATGGCATGATAAGTATAGTGAGATTTAATTGGGCATTACGACAAAGTACATAGACCGCCATCCAACTGCATCTATGCCTAAAAAGTCCACCTTCAGGTTATCATCCGAACCCCCTCCAGTATTAAGTTGCTAACAACGAGACAATTGCATTAAGTATGGTGCGTAATGTAATCAACAACTACATCCTCGGACATAGCGCCAATGTTTTATCCCTAGTGGCAACAACACAACACAACCTTAGAACTTTCGTCACTCGTCCCGTGTGTCAATGCAGGCATGAACCCACTATCGAGCATAAATACTCCCTCTTGGAGTTAAAAGCAAAAACTTGGCCGAGCCTCTACTAGTAACGGAGAGCATGCAAGATCATAAACAACACATATGTAATAACTTGATAATTAACATGACATGGTATTCTCTATCCATCGGATCCCGACAAACACAACATATAGTATTACAGATAGATGATCTTGATCATGTTAGGCAGCTCACAAGATCCAACAATGAAGCACAATGAGGAGAAGACAACCATCTAGCTACTGCTATGGACCCATAGTCCAGGGGTGAACTACTCACTCATCACTCCGGAGGCGACCATGGCGGTGTAGAGTCCTCCGGGAGATGAATCCCCTCTCCGGCAGGGTGCCGGAGGAGATCTCCGTAATCCCCCGAGATGGGATCGGCGGCGGCGGCGTCTCGCAAGGTTTTCCGTATCGTGGTTTTTCGCATCGGGGGTTTCGCGACGGAGGCTTTAAGTAGGCGGAAGGGCAGAGTCGGGGCCCGACGAGGGGCCCACACCATAGGGCGGCGCGGGCCCCCTTGGCCGCGCCGCCATGTGGTGTCGCCACCTCGTGGCCCCACTTCGTATGCTCTTCGGTCTTCTCGGAAGCTCCGTGGAAAAATAGGCCCCCGGGTCTTCGTTTCGTCCAATTCCGAGAATATTTCGTTACTAGGATTTCGAAACCAAAAATAGCAGAAAACGAGAACCGGCACTTCGGCATCTTGTTAATAGGTTAGTTCCGGAAAATGCACGAATATGACATAAAGTGTGCATAAAACATGTAGGTATCATCAATAATATGGCATAGAACATAAGAAATTATCGATACGTCGGAGACGTATCAAGCATCCCCAAGCTTAGTTCCGCTCGTCCCGAGCGAGGTAAAACGATAACAAAGATAATTTCTGAAGTGATATGCCATCATAACCTTGATCATACTATTTGTAAACATATGTAGTGGATGCAGCGATCAAAACAATGGTAATGATATGAGTAAACAAGTGAATCATAAAGCAAAGACTTTTCATGAATAGTACTTCAAGACAAGCATTAATAAGTCTTGCATAAGAGTTAACTCATAAAGCAATAAATCAAAGTAAAGGCATTGAAGCAACACAAAGGAAGATTAAGTTTCAGCGGTTGCTTTCAACTTGTAACATGTATATCTCATGGATAATTGTCAACATAGAGTAATATAACAAGTACAATATGCAAGTATGTTGGAATCAATGCACAGTTCACACAAGTGTTTGCTTCTTGAGGTGGAGAGAAATAGGTGAACTGACTCAACATAAAAGTAAAAGAATGGTCCTTCAAAGAGGAAAGCATCGATTGCTATATTTGTGCTAGAGCTTTTATTTTGAAAACATGAAACAATTTTGTCAACGGTAGTAATAAAGCATATGAGTTATGTAAATTATATCTTACAAGTTGCAAGTCTCATGCATAGTATACTAATAGTGCCCGCACCTTGTCCTAATTAGCTTGGACTACCGGATCTTTGCAATGCACATGTTTTAACCAAGTGTCACAATGGGGTACCTCCATGCCGCTCTGTACAAAGGTCTAAGGAGAAAGCTCGCATTTTGGATTTCTCGCTTTTGATTATTCTCAACTTAGACATCCATACCGGGACAACATGGACAACAGATAATGGACTCCTCTTTAATGCATAAGCATGTGGCAACAATTATTATTCTCATATGAGATTGAGGATATATGTCCAAAACCGAAACTTCCACCATGAATCATGGCTTTAGTTAGCGGCCCAATGTTCTTCTCTAACAATATGCATGCTCCAACCATGAAGGTGGTAGATCTCTCTTACTTCGTACAAGACGGACATGCATAGCAACTCACATGATATTCAACAAAGAATAGTTGATGGCGTCCCCGTAAACATGGTTATCGCACAACAAGCAACTTAATAAGAGATAAAGTGCATAAGTACATATTCAATACCACAATAGTTTTTAAGCTATTTGTCCCATGAGCTATATATTGCAAAGGTGAATGATGGAATTTTAAAGGTAGCACTCAAGCAATTTACTTTGGAATGGCGGAGAAATACCATGTAGTAGGTAGGTATGGTGGACACAAATGGCATAGTGGTTGGCTCAAGTATTTGGGATGCATGAGAAGTATTCCCTCTCGATACAAGGTTTAGGCTAGCAAGGTTATTTGAAACAAACACAAGGATGAACGGTACAGCAAAACTCACATAAAAGACATATGGTAAACATTATAAGACTCCATACCGTCTTCCTTGTTGTTCAAAACTCAATACTAGATGTTATCTAGACTCTAGAGAAACCAAATATGCAAACCAAATTAGCAAGCTCTAAGTATTTCTTTATTAATGGGTGCAAAGTATATGATGCAAGAGCTTAAACATGAGCATAACAATTGCCAAGTATCAAATTATCCAAGACATTTTAGAGTTACTACATGTATCATTTTCCAATTCCAACCATATAACAATTTAACGAAGAAGAAACTTCGCCATGAATACTATGAGTAGAGCCTAAGGACATATTTGTCCATATGCTACAGCGGAGCGTGTCTCTCTCCCATAAAGTGAATGCTAGGATCCATTTTATTCAAACAAAACAAAAACAAAAACAAACCGACGCTCCAAGCAAAGTGCATAAGATGTGACGGAATAAAAATATAGTTTAAGGGGAGGAACCTGATAATGTTGTCGATGAAGAAGGGGATGCCTTGGGCATCCCCAAGCTTAGACGCTTGAGTCTTCTTAGAATATGCAGGGGTGAACCACCGGGGCATCCCCAAGCTTAGAGCTTTCACTCTCCTTAATCATATTGCATCATACTCCTCTCTTGATCCTTGAAAACTTCCTCCACACCAAACTCGAAACAACTCATTAGAGGGTTAGTGCATAATAAAAATTAACATGTTCGGAGGTGACACAATCATTCTTAACACTTCTGGACATTGCATAAAGCTACTTGGACATTAATGGATCAAAGAAATTCATTCAACATAGCAAAAGAGGCAATGCGAAATAAAAGACAGAATCTGTCAAAACAGAACAGTCCGTAAAGATGGATTTTATTAGGCCACCAGACTTGCTCAAACGAAAATGCTCAAATTGAATGAAAGTTGCGTACATATATGAGGATCATGCTCGTAAATTGGCTTAATTTTCTGAGCTACCTACAGGGAGATAGACCCAGATTCGTGACAGCAAAGAAATCTGGAACTGCGCAAGTAATCCAAATCTAGTACTTACTTTTCTATCAAAGACTTTACTTGGCACAACAAAACATAAAACTAAGATAAGGAGAGGTTGCTACAGTAGTAAACAACTTCCAAGACACAAATATAAAACAAAGTACTGTAGTAAAAACATGGGTTGTCTCCCATAAGCGCTTTTCTTTAACGCCTTTCACCTAGGCGCAGAAAGTGTGTATCAAGTATTATCAAGAGATGGTGTGTCAACCTTACCTTGGGCTTTACCCTTACCTTTCTTATTATTTTTCTTTCCCTTTGGTTTAGGAAATATATGATTTCCCCCTGGTATAGAGGTGAATTTCAGAGTGCCTTCTCCCACATCAATGATCTGCTCCCAATAGTTTCAACAGGGATCTCCCGAGTATGATTTTTCCTGTTTCAATAACAAGATAATCAATGGATATTGTTCTTCCAAGAATGGTTGTATGCACACCTGCGGCTATTCCCTTAGGAATTATAATAGAGTTATCAATGAGAGTTATTTCTTCTCCTCCTTCATCGACTCCCCAAAGTTTCAAAGATTTATAAATGTTTTCAGGCATAAGGCAAAATTCATACATAATATCACAAGTAGGCATGAAGAGTTCGATCACCGATAACAATTTTAACAAGTAGGATCCCACAATGAAAGTTTAGAGTTCACTAAAACTTGTTCAAGACGATTACGAACGTGGCAATAGTTATCATCCAAGCGAGATGTACTTATCTCGAGATTGTTTAATCTACTATATATGCTAGTGAGGGCTGAATCAAAGTTATTAGCTGAATCATGTGATGCAACCAACTTCTTTATGGCATTAAAAGCTTGATCCCCATTGCAATGAAGGAAATCTCCTCCCACTAAAGTATCCAAAGCATATCTATAGCGAACCATAAGACCAAAATAAAAATTACTAAGGAGCAAACTTAGAGTCATTTGAGGTTCAGTTTTACGATAAGAAGTAAAAATTCTAGACCAAGCATCCTTAAAACTCTCCTCATCCCCTTGTTTAAAAGTGAAGACTAATTCTTCAGGCGAAGAAGTAACAGGTTCAGAGCTAGACATGGTAACAAAAGTAACTAAATATTTTTTTTGTATTTTTAATATAGAGTGCAAGACAATAAATAAAGCAAACTAAATAAAGTAAATGCAAGTAAACTAATTTTTTTGTGTTTTTGATATAGAGTGCAAGACAGTAAATAAAGTAAAACTAGCAACTAATTTTTTTGTGTTTTGATATAATGCAGCAAACAAAGTAGTAAATAAAATAAAGCAAGACAAAAACAAAGTAAAGAGGTTGGGAAGTGGAGACTCCCCTTGCAGCGTGTCTTGATCTCCCCGGCAACGGCGCCAGAAAAAGAGCTTGATGGCGTGTATTTCACACGTTCGTTGGGCAACCCCAAGAGGAAGGTATGATGCGCACGAGCAGCAAGTTTTCCCTCGTAAAGAAACCAAGGTTTATCGAACCAGGAGGAGCCAAGAAGCACGTTGAAGGTTGATGGCGGCGGGATGTAGTGCGGCGCAACACCGGGGATTCGGCGCCAACGTGGAACCCGCACAACACAACCAAAGTACTTTGCCCCAACGAAACAGTGAGGTTGTCAATCTCACCGGCTTGCTGTAACAAAGGATTAACCGTATTGTGTGGAAGATGATTGTTTGCAGAGAAAATAGTAAAAACAAGTATTGCAGCAGATTTGTATTTCAGTATTAAAGAATGGACCGTGGTCCACAGTTCACTAGAGGTGTCTCTCCCATAAGATAAAAGCATGTTGGGTGAACAAATTACAGTCGGGCAATTGACAAATAGAGAGGGCATAACAATGCACATACATGGCATGATAAGTATAGTGAGATTTAATTGGGCATTACGACAAAGTACATAGACCGCCATCCAACCGCATCTATGCCTAAAAAGTCCACCTTCAGAGTTATCATCCGAACCCCTCCAAGTATTAAGTTGCTAACAACGGACAATTGCATTAAGTATGGTGCGTAATGTAATCAACAACTACATCCTCGGACATAGCGCCAATGTTTTATCCCTAGTGGCAACAACACAACACAACCTTAGAACTTTCATCACATCGTCCCAGGTGTCAATGCAGGCATGAACCCACTATCGAGCATAAATACTCCCTCTTGGAGTTAAAAGCAAAAACTTGGCCAGAGCCTCTACTAGTAACGGAGAGCATGCAAGATCATAAACAACACATATGTAATAACTTGATAATTAACATGACATGGTATTCTCTATCCATCGGATCCCGACAAACACAACATATAGTATTACAGATAGATGATCTTGATCATGTTAGGCAGCTCACAAGATCCAACAATGAAGCACAATGAGGAGAAGACAACCATCTAGCTACTCGCTATGGACCCATAGTCCAGGGGTGAACTACTCACTCATCACTCCGAGAGCGACCATGGCGGTGTAGAGTCCTCCGGGAGATGAATCCCCTCTCCGGCAGGGTGCCGGAGGAGATCTCCGGTAATCCCCCGAGATGGGATCGGCGGCGGCGGCGTCTCAGTAAGGTTTTCCGTATCGTGGTTTTTCGCATCAGGGGTTTCGCGACGGAGGCTTTAAGTAGGCGGAAGGGCAGAGTCGGGGGCCTGACGAGGGGCCCACACCATAGGGTGGCGCGGGCCCCCCTTGGCCGCGCCGCCATGTGGTGTCGCCACCTCGTGGCCCCACTTCGTATGCTCTTCGGTCTTCTGGAAGCTCCGTGGAAAAATAGGCCCCCGGGTCTTCGTTTCGTCCAATTCCGAGAATATTTCGTTACTAGGATTTCTGAAACCAAAAACAGCGAGAAAACAGGAACTGGCACTTCGGCATCTTGTTAATAGGTTAGTTCCGGAAAATGCACGAATATGACATAAAGTGTGCATAAAACATGTAGGTATCATCAATAATATGGCATAGAACATAAGAAATTATCGATACGTCGGAGACGTATCACCAACCACTATGCCATTTGTGTCCACCATACCTACCTACTACATGGTATTTATCCGCCATTCCAAAGTAAATTGCTTGAGTGCTACCTTTAAAATTCCATCATTCACCTTTACAATATATAGCTCATGGGACAAATAGCTTAAAAACTATTGTGGTATTGAATATGTACTTATGCACTTTATCTCTTATTAAGTTGCTTGTTGTGCGATAACCATGCTTCGGGGACGCCATCAACTATTCTTTGTTGAATATCATGTGAGTTGCTATGCATGTCCGTCTTGTCTGAAGTAAGAGAGATCTACCACCTTAATGGTTGGAGCATGCATATTGTTAGAGAAGAACATTGGGCCGCTAACTAAAGCCATGATTCATGGTGGAAGTTTCAGTTTTGGACATATATCCTCAATCTCATATGAGAATAATAATTGTTGCCACATGCTTATGCATTAAAGAGGAGTCCATTATCTGTTGTCCATGTTGTCCCGGTATGGATGTCTAAGTTGAGAATAATCAAAAGCGAGAAATCCAAAATGCGAGCTTTCTCCTTAGACCTTTGTACAGGCGGCATGGAGGTACCCCATTGTGACACTTGGTTAAAACATGTGCATTGCAAAGATCCGGTAGTCCAAGCTAATTAGGACAAGGTGCGGGCACTATTAGTATACTATGCATGAGGCTTGCATCTTGTAAGATATAATTTACATAACTCATATGCTTTATTACTACCGTTGACAAAATTGTTTCATGTTTTCAAAATAAAAGCTCTAGCACAAATATAGCAATCGATGCTTTCCTCTTTGAAGGACCATTCTTTTTTACTTTTATGTTGAGTCAGTTCACCTATTTCTCTCCACCTCAAGAAGCAAACACTTGTGTGAACTGTGCATTGATTCCTACATACTTGCATATTACACTTGTTATATTACTCTATGTTGACAATTATCCATGAGATATACATGTTACAAGTTGAAAGCAACCGCTGAAACTTAATCTTCCTTTGTGTTGCTTCAATACCTTTACTTTGATTTATTGCTTTATGAGTTAACTCTTATGCAAGACTTATTAATGCTTGTCTTGAAGTACTATTCATGAAAAGTCTTTGCTTTATGATTCACTTGTTTACTCATGTCATTACCATTGTTTTGATCGCTGCATTCATTACATATGTTTACAAATAGTATGATCAAGGTTATGATGGCATGTCACTTCAGAAATTATCTTTGTTATCATTTTACCTGCTTGGGACGAGCAGAACTAAGCTTGGGGATACTTGATACGTCTCCGACGTATCGATAATTTCTTATGTTCTATGCCATATTATTGATGATACCTACATGTTTTATGCACACTTTATGTCATATTCGTGCATTTTATGGAACTAACCTATTAACAAGATGCCGAAGAGCCAGTTGCTGTTTTCTGCTGTTTTTGGTTTCGAAATCCTAGTAAAGAAATATTCTCGGAATTGGACGAAATCAACGCCCAGTGTCCCTATTTTTCCCGGAGCCTTCCGAACACCCTAGAGCTGCCGGAGGGAAGCCCCAGGGGCCCCACACCACACCCTGGCGCGGCCAGAGGGGGGGCCGCGCCGCCCTATGGTGTGAGCCCCCCAGGCCCCCTCCGAGGCTGCCCTTCCGCCTATTTAAAGCCTCCGCCGTGAAAACCCTGATGCGAAGAACCACGATACGGAAAACCTTCCAGAGCCGCCGCCATCGCGAAGCCAAGATCTGGGGGACAGGAGTCTCTGTTCCGGCACCCTGCCGGAGCGGGGAAGTGCCACCGGAAGGCTTCTCCATCGACACCGCTGCCATCTCCACCGCCATCTTCATCACCGCTGCTGCTCCCATGAGGAGGGAGTAGTTCTCCATCGAGGCTCGGGGCTGTACCGGTAGCTATGTAGTTAATCTCTCTTCTATGTGCTTCAATACAATAATCTCATGAGCTGCCTTACATGATTGAGATTCATATGATGATGCTTGTAATCTAGATGTCGTTATGCTAGTCAAGTGAATTTTACTTATGTGATCTCCGGAGACTCCTTGTCCCACGTGTGTAAAGGTGACAAGTGTGTGCACCGTGTGGGTCTCTTAGGCTATATTTCACGAATACTTATTCACTCGTTATGAATGGCATAGTGAAGTGCTTATTTATATCTCTTTATGATTGCAATGTGTTTTGTATCACAATTTATCTATGTGCTACTCTAGTGATGTTATTAAAGTAGTTTTATTCCTCCCGCACGGTGTAATGGTGACAAGTGTGTGCATCCGTGTTAGTACTTGGCGTAGGCTATGATTATGATCTCTTGTAGATCATGAAGTTAACTATTGCTATGATGGTATTGATATGATCTATTCCTCCTACATAGTATGAAGGTGACAGTGTGCATGCTGTGTTAGTACTTGGTTTAGTCGTGTTGATCTTTCATGCACTCTAAGGTTATTTAAATATGAACATTGAATTGTGGAGCTTGTTAACTCCGGCATTGAGGGTTCGTGTAATCCTACGCAATGTGTTCATCATCCAACAAAAGAGTGTAGAGTATGCATCTATCTATTCTGTTATGTGATCAAAGTTGAGAGTGTCCACTAGTGAAAGTCTAATCCCTAGGCCTTGTTCCTAAATATCGCTATCGCTGCTTGTTTACTGTTTTACTGCGTTACTACTGCTACCATATTACCAACATCAACTACACGCCAGCAAGCTATTTTCTGGCGCCGTTACTACTGCTCATATATATTCATACCACCTGTATTTCACTATCTCTTCGCCGAACTAGTGCACCTATTAGGTGTGTTGGGGACACAAGAGACTTCTTGCTTTGTGGTTGCGGGGTTGCATGAGAGGGATATCTTTGACCTCTTCCTCCCTGAGATCGATAAACCTTGGGTGATCCACTTAAGGGAAACTTGCTGCTGTTCTACAAACCTCTGCTCTTGGAGGCCCAACACTGTCTACAAGAATAGAAGCTCCCGTAGACATCACTCAGCAATGAAGCAGCAGAGTAAGGCAGATACTTCGCGCAAGTTGGAATCCAACCCGGATCATTGCATATCTACCGCGCAGAAGGACGCCTATGACAATCGCCATCACGACGACGAATCGCGGACCGGATCCTCGGAACGCAGAAGAAAAACCAGAGAACACCCAAATCCAATCCCTGTGCCATCCAAGACACCTCCGTCAGATCCGAAGAAGGGAAAGGATGCGATGTACACTGGTAGGGACAAGTACCGGAATCCCTCACCTCCACCCAACGGATACCCGCGTCCTCCACCTCCTCGCCGCCGTAGTCCAGTCGGAAACACCAGGCCCCATGGTCCAGGTGGAATCAACATCCGTGACAACGTGCCGCCTCCGAGGAACAGAGAGCGTACGCCGGAACCCCGCCGGAGCCGGAACAATGACCGTGAGCCCGAGCCCAGCAGGAGTCGGAACCAGGAGCGTGAGCCCGAGCCCCGTAGAAGCCGGAACGACGAAGGAAGCCAGCACCATGGTGAAGGCAGCCATCGAAGCCGGAGTCAACACCATGAGGGGTGAGGAGAATCAGAAGGCAGAAGCAAAAGGTCACATCGGCCCCCTCGCAGATCTCCTTCCCCACCACCTAGCGGTGGAGGCGGAGGTGGAGGCGGAGGCGGTGGCCGGAGATCTCGCTCACACTCAAAATCCCCTCGCAACGGCTCGCGTGATGCGCGGGAACGTCTCAACGAGTACAAAACTAACTACATTGGCCCAAAGTGCTTTGGCAAGATGATTCGAGAGGAACCAAAGCCAAGGATGAACCTCAAGCTACCTGGAAACCTGAAGAATTATGATGGCACGGAAAGGCCGGATACCTGGATTGAGGATTACTATAATGCAGTAACCTTTGCCGGAGGAACCCCTAATATTGCCTGCCGCATGCTTCAGCTGTACCTTGTAGGTCCAGCCCGGATCTGGCTCAGCGACCTCGAGAAGAACTCCATCTTTTGTTGGTTCGACCTGAAAACCGCCTTCGAAAAGCACTTCAGAGGCACCTACGAAAGACCTGCCACTACAAGCGACTTACAGGCATGTATCCAGAAGAAGGGAAAAACATCAAGGAACTTCCTCACACGATGGCTAGCAACCAGAAATGAATGCGAAAACGTCGATAATCGCACAGCCATGCACGCCTTCATAGGTGGATTGCAGAGAGGAGGACTGCTGCGGCACAAGCTCACTTGCTTGGTCAATGCAAATAAACTGACTTTGGATGACATGATCACCATTGCCAGCGATCACACTGCCGCCTATGACGACGCAGGCGGAGATCTCGCAGCTACAGCAATTCCCCTGCATCAGCGAAAGAAGAACCGTGATAACGGTAAGAGCAGCGGCACTAAGCGGAAAAATCCCCCTGATGACCAGAAGAGTGGCGGATCCGAGATGGTCGCCATGGCTTTCCAACGCGGAGGTCAAGGAGGCGGAAGAGGCCACGGTCGCGGAGGCGGAGCCGGCAGGGGCCAGCAGCGAGGCGATGAGGTCACCGCTGCCGGAACCCGCGCCCCCCAAACATACGAGGAGTACAGAGACATGCCCTGCCTGGCCCACCTGGATCCGGCTACGGGGAAGTCCACTCACACTAACCGCAACTGTAAGTGGGTCAACGATCTCAAAGCTGACCCAGAAGCAGGATACAAGCGAGCCCGGAAGCACCGCCCACGCGGCAAAGGAGGCAAGGGCAAGAACAAGGACAAAGAGGAAGACAGTTCCGAGGCAATGGATGAGGATGATGCTTCGCCGGACCTCAAGGAGGGATCCGCAGCTAAACCCAACCCCTTCGTCAAAAAGAGGGCGGGTGCGTACCACACCTTCCTCGGAACCCCAACAGTCCGTGCCAGCAAGTCAGCTCTCCGGATCCTGAACGCCACAGTTCCGGATGTGCCGCAGTATGTCAGGTGGTCGGAAACTCCATGTATTTTGTGATGGGTTCCTTCACGTTGGTCCGCGTGGCGGTGGTACTCGGATTCCTACAAGCAAGCAAAAGAGATGCATAAGTAATAAATTTTACCAACATAAAAGATGCGCAATACTCGGAAACTCACATGGCGCCAGGGATGTCGGGGCGTGACTTCTTCCCTGCTGTTGCCAGCAGCTTGAAGCGTTCATGCTCCGCCCTCTTGGAGTTTAGCGGAGGTGGCTTGGTAACTTTGGGCTTCTTGGCAGAGGCCTCGCCGCTAGCTCCGGCTTCAGAGCCGGAAGCTTTGGCGCGGGGACGCTTTGAAGGTCGAGGGGCAGCTTTTCGAGGCGCTCGCCCCTCTTCCTCTTCGTCGTTTTCCGGATCCTCATCCGCCGCATCGCCGCTGACGGGGACTCGAAGTATGTTGCGTAAATTTTCCTCCGCCAAAGTATCGAGCTGTGAGGAGGATTTGAGAATAAGTTAGAACACTTCCAAAATATGAGAAGTTGAAGAATATGACAAAGGAGCGAGTGCTTACCGGAGGACATTGGTTGTTTGTGTTGATGTCCTTAATCAGTTCCGGGAACGGTTGGCCCCGGCCGATCTTCACCAGCGTCTTGAATCTCCTCTTGAGGGAATCCGTGGGGAGATCATGGCGTGTTACCCGGAGAAGATCATCCGCCCCGGTGTACTCGCACATTAAACGTGCGTTGTACCGAAGAGGTTGGATCCTCCGAGAGAACCAGCTGAGGGTCAACTGAGCTCCGGACAGCCCGTCGTGGACTAACCAAGATATTCTCCGCGCGACCTTCTCCAAAATGGGAGTTTGGGCGAGTGTAGGAATGAAGCTCCAGCTTGCGAGCTCTTCTGGAGGTTGATTCTTGAACTTGGGCAGTCCGTCATGGACATTCGGAACTGAAATGTTCTTCTCGTAAAACCATCCGGCGTTCCAGTACCGGACGGATTCGTGGGAGTCATGGGGCGGATACATGCGGCCAGGTCAGAGCATAAAAGTCGTGCTCCCGCAGTTCACCATGGTCTTGTACTTTGTTTCCTTCTTCACCCGGAAAAAGAACTGCTATAGCCGGACATCTGGACGGATTCCGAGATGCCCTTCGCAGAGAGTTGCGAAGTTGGAGAGAAGGAGATAGGAATTTGGGCAGATGTTGTGGGGTTGAAGACCGTATGTGTTGAGCACAGAGAGGAAGAAATCCGAACAGGGGTGCGACAAGCCCCGCTCGACCCAAGCCTTGGTCATAACTCTTTTGTCCGCATCCGGCTTGGGGACGTCGGAGTCGCGCATGAAACTCCAGTGAGAGGAGATCATGCCCTCGTTCTGGAGCTTCCTGAGCTCCGCATTAGTAGTCTCACAGGGCCACCACTGACCCCTTTCGCCTTCGCGGATCCGAGCTTTGGAGGCCTTCTTGTTTTCCGCCTCCTGAACTTTGGCTGCCATTCTCGCCTGTCCTTCGAGTTCTTCTCGGAGCTCTTTGGCAGTGGGGATCCGGCCTAGTGCAGTGCTGGAAGAGGCGGAGAACGGTTGAGCTAATCTGATGTCGGAAACAAATGGTGGCAAGAAAGCAATGGGATCCGGGCAGATTGGTTCTAATGTGCTGGGTTCCGGAGTGCTCGGAGAACTACCAGTACAGTTTGGTGAACTATTTGACATGCTTCCGGCTGCACCCATGCGAGACTAAAGTTGAGTAACCGGATCTACACTAAGTTCTTCTTCTACAAGTCCGGTGCACGTACTGTTAACGGTGCGGTGGTCCGATGAAGTTTCGGTGAGGTAGGAGTCGCCGGACTTGGAGCAAACTTCGTTTTTTGACCACGAATCGGCGGCGGGGAAGATTTCCCGAACAACCGCGTCGATCTTGGCGCGAGGGGAGGCTCGGAGTGGCGGCACGCGAAGCTTTCTGCGGAGCAAGCTCGCCGGAGTTGAGATCGGATTGGCGGCGCGACGCGAGGAGGAAGATGAAGTGGGTGAGGAGGTGAAAGAATGAAAAAGTTACCGCGTGTGGGGGATATTTATAGACCCCTGCGCGGAGATTCGTGACTCGGATCCGAGGGCGGAAACTGAACGGTCGCTCCGTTGGATACGTGACACGTGTCTTAGGTCAAAAACGGCAAAACGACGTGGAGGTGACTTAACCGTGCACTCCCGAAATTTCCGGCTATGAATTCGCATCTCCGAAATTTTAGCGTGGGAAAAGAGGAAGTTGTGCGCGGGAAAAGTGCAACAACTACTACATTGCCGTTATTAAAGAAAAGAAGATTTCCGAGAAGATTATATCGGAAACGAGTGAAGTTTTGAAGCTCTTCAAGATTCTCTTCATAACCGAACTAATTGAAGTCGGAGGAATGATGAATCTCGGAGAACTTCGAAGGCTACTGTTGTGGGTATACTTTATTGGTATATCAACGGCATGGCCTAGATCCGGCAAGCCCGGGTGGCCCACAGATGGTGGTGTGGCATGTGGCCCATCGGGCGGCCCAGTTGCTGAAGATCCTGAAGGATGAAGTCCAGTCCAGGAACAGGAAGCCGAATCCCAACCGACCTATGAAGGAGGCCGGATCCGTGAAGGCCCATGAAGTATCCGGATCCAGCACGTACTTAGAGGAAGGCGGATCCTTGACGTACACGGCAAGATATTGTACCGTAGTTAGGCAACTTGTATTCCGGCTATGACTCTCCATGTAAACCCTAGATCCGTGCGCCTTTATAAGCCGGATCCCGGGAGCCCTAGAGGCACAGCCACAACTCATTGTAATAACGCGAAAGCGCCCAGATAATTCCAGACAAGCAGCAGTAGGCCCTGTCCTCGTGCAGGTGTTCCGAAGCTGGGTAAATCGCGTACCACCGTCCCGTGTGCACTCCGCCCTATGGCCCCTACTTCTTCTCCCCTTCGTGAGGATCCCTCCTCCGAGGTACCGTCGAATAGGCAACGACACACATCCTAGAGACATACCTCCCCCTAGATTTTACAAACCATGCACATATGCAACAAGGATATTTGACATGTCAATAAAGCATATGCACACTATGGAGGCAACATATGGCAATACAAGGAGATTTGGGTGAATGAGTCATACCTTTGCCTTGAGAAACCCAAACTCCCAATAATAATGCCTCCATAGAGATGGTGTAGCCATAATAGATGAATACCAAAAACCAATATAGGCTACGACGAATAAGTCTTATTACAAACCGGGGAGATCCACGAATAGAGTAGCAAAGTAGCAAGCATACGAATAAATTTTCTCAAATAACTAGGATAAAAAGCGATGCCAAGGCCGAAAAGACTAAAATGAAGCACCAAGCCCTTGCATCCCCATGCAAATACCCATCCTAATAGAGCAACTTCTCCCCCTTTGGCATCGGAACACCAAAAAGGGAGAGGAAGCATGCTAGCGCCCCAAGGAGATCACTCGTCATCGTCGTCCTTGTCATCGTCCTCCTCGTCCTCCTCATCCTCATCGTCTCCATAGATCTCCTCGTCCTCCTCCTCATCAACATCTTCATCTTCGTCTTGAGCTTGACTCTTGCCATGAGGTGGTGGAGAGGGACGGATGATGCGCTCGGGGATGGAGTCCTCGGAGCTCTACCAAGTGTGCTTGGACTTCCACTCACCGGGAGGAGTGATGTTGTTCTCGGAGCCATCGGGGACGGGGAGGCCCAAGTGTCTCATCATGGCCTTTTGGCGTTGACGAATCTTCTTGTTGTCATAGTGGGCTTGGTACATCTTGTCTTGGAGATCTTCCTTGAAGCAAAAGGACTTCTTGAGACGAGCGGTGATCTTGGCGAAGAGTCCCTTGGTCTTGACGGAGGTGGGCACAAATTCGGAGTCGTCTCTATCGGCCTCTTCCTCATCCTTGTCCTTGGGAGAATTCTTGTCATACCTTGGTGAGGAGTGATTCTTGACGGTGGGGCTGCGCTCACGGTGGATGGTGATTGGGGAGCATTGAGAGGAGGTCTCCACGGTTAGCTCACTCCCACTTGAGGCAAATGAGCCTCATGATGTACGGGGCATATTGGGGAAGCTTGCGGAGGAAGGCACAATCTTGCATCTCATGCCAAATGTAGTCCATGACATCCAATTGCTTGCCGCTACCTTGAAGCTCTTGAGTGCGCACTAGGAGGTTGACAAGGAACCCATGTACTTCATCATGATTGGTGTGCTTGGGGTTAAACAGTGTTGCGGTAGATGCGATTCATGATGTCAAAGGTTGGAAGAAGGTCATATGCACTACCGCAAAGAGCACGCCCGGGGATATAGAGGTTGACCATCTTGTCCTGGCTCATGAGCTTGTTTTGGAGATGAATCCGGAAGTGGTTGGAGTAATTATTGGGGATTTCATAGCCAATGCCCGCCGCAAACTCTTCCCAAGTGGCCTCCATAACATGCTCGTTGGTCATCCATTTGAGGGAGCGCGCCTCATTCTCATATAATTGACAAATCACCTCCTTGGATTAATTGTGTGTGAAAGTATGATAACCCACAAGTATAGGGGATCGCAACAGTCTTCGAGGGAAGTAAAACCCAATTTATTGATTTGACACAAGGGGAGCCAAAGAATATTTGTAAGCCTTAACAGCGGAGTTGTCAATTCAGCTGCACCTAGAAACAGGCTTGCTCGCAATAGTTTATTAGTAGCAACAGTTTTATAGCAGTAGCAGTAGTGAAATATAAGCAGCAGTGTAATAAGGACAGCAGTAGTGATTATAGTAAACAACAGGATTAAAATACTGTAGGCATAGGGATGGATGAACGGGCGCTGCATGGATAAGATAACTCATGTAATAATCCAGACAAGACATTTGCAGATAATAATAAAACAGTATCCAAGTACTAAACAACCATAGGCATGTGTTCCGTATATAGTAGTACGTGCTCGCAATGAGAAACTTGCACAACATCTTTTGTCCTACCAGCCGGTGGCAGCCGGGCCTCTAGGGAAACTACTGGTAATTAAGGTACTCCTTTTAATAGATTACCGGAGCAAAGCATTAACATTCCGTGAACACATGTGATCCTCATATCACAACCTTCCCCTCCGGTTGTCCCAATTTCTGTCACTTTGGGGCCTCGTGTTCCTGACAGCAATATGTGTATACAACTTGCAGGTAAGATCATAAAACAATGGATATCATCATGAATCAATAACATGTTCAGATCTGAAATCATGGCACTCGGGCCCTAGTGACAAGCATTAAGCATAACAAGTTGCAACAATATCATAAAAGTACCAACAACGGATACTAGGCACTATGCCCTAACAATCTTATGGCTATTACATGAACAATCTCATCCAATCCCTACCATCCCCTTCAGCCTACATCGGGGGATTTGCTCACACATGGATGGGGGAAGCATGGATGGTCGATGGAGAGGCGTCGGTGGTGATGATGGCGATGATCTCCTCCAATTCCCCGTCCTGGCAGGGTGCCAGAACGGAGTTTCTGATCCCGAGATTGGGTTTCGCGATGGCGGCGGATTTTTGGATGTCTTCTGGAAAATTGGTCGAACCCCCCGTGCGTTTTTAGGTCAAGGGCTTTAAGTAGTACAGAGGGGAGCGTCGGGGGTTGGCCGAGGCGGCCACACCATATGGCAGCGCGGCCATGGGCCCACCACACCGCCACGTGGTGTGCGCGCCTCGTTGCCCCCCTCCGTCACATCTTCTGGCTCCGTGGGTCTTCTGTAAAAATAGGCCCATTGCAATTATTTCCGGGGATTTTCCTGAAAGTTGATTTTCTGCATAAAAATAAGACAGCGGGGCAATTCTGCTGAAAACAGTGTTAGTCTGTGTTAGTTGTATCCAAAATACACAAATTAGAGGCAAAACAATAGCAAAAGTGTTCGGGAAAGTAGATACGTTTTGGACGTATCAACTGCCCCCAAGCTTAGCTTATGGCTTGTCCTCAAGCAATTCAGTTAACAACTGAGTGCGATAAAAGAACTTTCATGAACACATTTGCTCATATGATGTAAATATTCTCATTATATGGACGAATACTTAAGCAATTCATAATAAGATAAATGCAAATAAAGTCATCTAATAGTTGTGTCAATCATGAAAAAGATACCAACAAACTAATAATATGCATCATGAAACATATCTATAAGCAGGATTGCAATGCTCATAAAAAGATAAGATAAAGTGGTATCTCGCTTGCCCGTATTTGTACAGCAAAACATAAATGCCCAGGCACCTCTGAAGTTCATGGAGAGACTAGAAGTAAAGATTATCAAAGATAAAGGCATCAAAATTATACCATAGTTAACCATATTCTGGGACAAACATATTACACTAAGAATGACAATTATGATCTCAAGAAGGTGCCCAAAGAAAGGATGGTGACTCAACATAAAAGTAAAAGATTGCCCCTTCGCAGAGGGAAGAAGGGATTAACATGTGCTAGAGCTTTTCATTTTTAAAATAGAAGTAAAATTGTTTTGAGAAGTGTTTGTTGTTGTCAACGAATGATAGTGGGTACTCTAACTACCTTGTCAACAAGACTTTCAAGAGCGGCTCCCATGAAGGACGTTATTTCTACCAGCAAGGTAGATCATCCCTCTTCTCTTTTGTTTACACATGTATTTTAGTTTCATTATGGATGACACTCCTCCCAACCTTTGCTTACACTAGCCGTGGCTAACCGAATCCTCGGGTGCCTTCCAACATTCACATACCATGGAGGAGTGTCTATTTGCAAGTTAAGTTGCTTACTGATAAATCAGGGCAAAACATGTGAAGAGAATTATTAATGAAAGTTGTAATTAATTGGGGCTGGGCACCCGGTTGCCAGCTCTTCTTACAAAATTATTGGATAAGCGGATGTATATGCCACTAGTCCATTGGTGAAAGTCTGACTGACAAGATTGAAAGATAAAACACCACATACTTCCTCATGAGCTATAAAACATTGACACAAATTGAGAAATACTTTGAAGGTTTTAAAGGTAGCACATGAAAATTTACTTGGAATGGTTTGAAATGCCATGCATAGGTATTTATGGTGGACACTTTGGAATAACTTGGTTTTTAGGGATTTGGAAGCACGAGCAGCATTCCCGCTCAGTACAAGTGAAGGCTGGCAATAGACTGGGAAGCGACAATCAAGAGAGCAATAACCGTCATAATCATGCTTGCGACAAAATAAAATTAACGGAGGCATAAAAGTGATACAAGAACTCGAAGCAAAGTAAATCATCGAGGCTTAATTGACTTTTTGTTTAGTCATATGCATGCGTGAGCATGTGCCAAGTCAATTCAAACGAGTTATTCAGAGGAGGATACCACAATGTCATACCTATCTATGAATAAAACAATGTAAGCAAATATTTATGACATGCTACTCATATTAATAAATTGGAGCTAAACATAAGAGATCATGAACTACTAGACTTTCATTAAATAACATATACCTCACATGAACCAACTAAGCATGCTCACATGGATGAGTATATGTACAAAAATGAAAACAAATAGAGTTCATACCAGCCTCTCACCACAGTCGAGTTGTCGTAGATCGTCATTATTGCCTTTCACTTGTGTGGCTTGAATAATATGGAATGAAAACCAAGCTCCAACCACCGGAGACCGCTGAACTCCATAATGAAATTTACAAAACCGAAGAAGAACAACAAATATTTTTGGCGTTTTCGATATTAGAGTCACCGAACGAAAGTAAAATCTTTTTGGATTTTCTCATAGCAAACCAACGATAGTAAATAAAGCAAAATAGGAACAAGAAACCAAATAAAAAAATGATAAAAAGAAACAACAGAATTTTTTTTTGTCTTTTTGTGTTTTAGAAAAGAAACAAAGCAAAAACAAGAGAATGAAAACTAGAAGAAACACAGAAAAGCAAAGTGGCAGAAATCTGCCAAAACTTGACATCAGTACAGTAATTATTTTTTTCGAAAATCTTCTGCTGTTCAACTTAAAAAGTGCTCAACTAATGAAAGTTAGATAATAACCTGGAGAGCATGCACCAAAATTGGCAGCTCAAAATAACGTTCTGGCTACGCATAGGAATGTTTTTAGTATCAGTCCAGAAATCTGGTTTTTAGACAGCACTTCCCCAAATATCATCTTCCTCATATCAGAGGCAACCATCGGCACACAAATGAAATAAAAAGTAAAATTAAAGGTTACTACATTATTAACAACCTTCAAAAACTAAAATAAGAACCTACTGAAATAAAAAATAACTGAAAGAGAAACAACCAAAAGAAGCGAAACAAGTATATACAAATGACCGGCAATTGTAATATGCAATGAATGAGTGATGCTGGCATACCTCCCCCCAAGCTAATGATGAAGGAGGATCTTGTCCTTGGTACAAGTTGGAGGACGCACCAGGATATGTGACAGTGTACCCGTCGGAGGGCTCGGCGTTCTCGGAGTCGTGCTGCTGGTGAAAGCCAAGTATCCTCAGCTGCTCATCCACCTCCTCCTTGGAGCGCGACCACGGCCTCCTGCGAACACTGAACAAATCGGCCTGTGGCAAAGGGATTTCCCTCTCATCCCCGTCAATAAACAACATTCTATAGACAATATTTTCTAAATTAGAGTCAGTTGTGACAAATTGGTGACACTTCATAGCAGCAATATCAAGCTTAATAGGAGTTAATTTCTCATCACTAGGATCAACAGAAAGACCTAGATATGCAACAATACGTGAAGCAACAATTCCTCCATAAATAGGTCCCTTACTAGCTAAGCGACGAGCAATGAGAGCACCAAGATGATAAGGAGTACTTCCAGTAAGTGCAACAACCAGAAAAGCAAGATGATAACTAAAAATGTTGCTAGTGTTCTCCCTACCAAGAATGCTAGTAGCAAGATAGTAAGTGAAATATCTAATGGTAGGGAGCTGAATGTTCCTTATCTTGCCGCGCTGAATGGTGCGGTCATCATCGTTGGTAACTTCTCGATAGAGTTCCGTCAAAACTTTGGGGCGGTTCTCGATCTTCTTCGATGTACCTATAGGAGTAATATCCAATGCAGCACAAAAATCCTTCAACTTCATAGTAATAGGCATGTCATAAATCTTAAATTTAGCTGACGGTGTGAAAGGTGAGTTGCTGAATTTAAAGCTTTCAACAAAGATTTTAGTTAGCCTATAAAATTGATCACTCTCATCTTGTTATCACCAGGATTTAACCGCGATCAGGAGGTGGGCCGCGATCAAGATGGGCTTGGAAGATTATATATGGAAGATCTATGAAGCGGCCTTGCACGGAGAATTTGGGCTAGTTAGCCCGTGTATCTTAGCATAATAGATTGTGTATCGATTTAGAAGTTAGAGTTTATCTCGTGCACGGTTTAGTGCACGCCCACATTAGAAAGTCCCCTGGACTATAAATATGTACTTAGGGTTTATGGAATAAACAACAACTCACGTTCAACCCCAAAAACAAACCAATCTCGGCGCATCGCCAACTCCTTCGTCTCGAGGGTTTCTATCAGGTAAGCGACATGCTGCCTAGATCGCATCTTGCGATCTAGGCAGCACAAGCCCCACGTTGTTCATGCGTTGCTCGTACCGAAGCGTTTTTGATGGCGAGCAACGTAGTTATCATTAGATGTGTTAGGGTTAGCATTGTTCTTCGTTTAAGCATGCTTACGTAGTGCAACCCTTGCATATCTAGCCGCCCTCACGCCTATCTCGGGTGTGGGGCGGCACCCCGCTTGATCATTATTTAGTAGATCTGATCCGTTACGATTGCTCCTTGTTCTACAAGGATTAGTTTAATATCCGCAATAGTTAGGCCTTACAAAGGGGGGAGGATCCAGATGGCACGTAGGGTGGCGTTCGCAAGTCCTAAACGGGATGTTCCTAGGATCAACTTCATGTTGGTTTTTTGGCCTTGTTTAGGATCGGCTTACGAGCACCGTGCGTGGCCGCAAGGCCCAACCTGGAGTAGGATGATCCGATTATGCGGTGAAAACCCTAAATCGTCGTAGATCTCATTAGCTTCATCTTGATCAAGCAGGACCACCAAGTATTCGTGCACCCCGTACGGATCATGGGTGGATCGGCTCTTTGAGCCGATTCACAGGATAACCCGAGAGCCGATCGAGGCTCGTATTTAACGTTTACATGTATGCCCTGCAGAAACTAAGCGAGGCATCTTCATCACCTTCCCGACCAGGTATAGGTCGGGTGGCACGCCCTTGCACTTCGCAACGCCGCGTGTGACCAGAAGAGCATTGCGGGCCGTCGCTCGGAGGGGTCTCGGCCAGCCGCAGCTCTAGGCTCTTCCCGGCTCTACGGTGTTGACAAGGCCGCTGCCCGCCGGTGGGTTTTGGCGATCAACACATTCCGGCACGCCCGGTGGGACAATCGTCTACATCAACCACATCGCCATCTACATCCGAGATGGCGGACGGCACGCCGGTCACCTACGGGGATCCGCCCGACGACCTCAAGAAGCAATACAACGAGATCAAGGCTACCCTCGAAGCCGACCTCATCGGCTCTTTTCAGAGAACCCGTTCCGGTGGCATCAGATGGAAGGGGTTCTCACCGCAAGGTGCGCTCGATGGGATAGACCTCTCTACCCCGTCGGAGGAACGCACCAGGGGTCTGCGGCAGGAGATCAACTACCTGGTGGCTCACTCGCTACACCGCCACTCTGAGAACTTGGTCAACGTGTTGGAGCGTGTCGCTCTGCGCGTGATCCAGGAGATCATGAGCCACCAGTATTCGCCGTCAGGACCAGCGCTCGGGACGCATCAAGGAGAGTTGCCATTCCAGTCCCGTCCACCGCTGCCATTTGCGTTGGCAGCACCTGCTGAAGTGCCGACTACACCGGCATTCCTCGTCTACAGGATTGGTGGCGACCCTAGTGACTACCAGTTCTTAATGGAGGCGCCTAAGGAGATCCCTCAAGGATACGCGTGCATGTACGTGCCGGATTGTGGTGACTGGGCACTCACAAACCAGGCCACAACATCGGGGACTCCGGCGAAGACTGGAGGAACATCGGCGACGGAGCAGACGTGGCTAACTAAATACGCCACACCGACGAAACTCCCGAGCCCAGCTCCCGCAGCCTGGCTCGGAGCCGGAAAAGCAAACATGGCAGGCCAAGTATGCCACCCCGGCGAATCTTCGCAGTACAACTCCTACGGCCAAGCACAGCGGATCGATCGGTACCATACCGAGAGACCGGTTCGGCATGATGCCGAAAAGAAGGGCGATCGGCTATTCCAAGCCGTACCCCGACGATTACGAGATGATCCCGCTGCCACCTAAATATCGGCTCCCCGACTTCTCCAAATTCAGTGGATCAGATGGCTCCAGCTCCATCGAGCACGTCGGCCGATATTTGGCTCAACTAGGACCGGCTTCAGTGTCGGATCAGCTACGCGTGAGGCTATTTTCACAGTCCCTCACGGGATCGGCTTTTGGATGGTACACCTCTTTGCCAGCAAACTCCATCCAGTCTTGGAAGCAATTGGAAGAACAATTCCATATGCAATACCATTCAGAAGCTTCCGAGTCTGGCATTGCCGATCTAGCACAACTACGTCAGAAGCGCGGGGAAACGGTGACAGAATACATCCAGCGCTTCAGGAATCTTAGGAACCGATGTTATTCGGTTCGTATAACCGAAAAGGAAGCGATCGAGTTGGCAGTAGCGGGCCTTGCAACACAGCTCAAGGACATGGCCTCCCAAGCAGATTATCCTCGCCGGCGCACATGGTTCGAAACTATCAGCATATGAACAGCGCCACCCCGACCTCGTACCAAGACAAGTTCAAGCGTGCGTAGTTATGGTCGATACGGAGGAGGATGAAGTGCCCGCGGGAGGCCAAGAGATAGCAGGGGCTGAGTGGACTCAGGGGGAACCCCGTGGCCCGCAAATGGGTAAAGCCACCAGGGCCGCCCAGGGGATTTGATTTTGACGTGACCAAGACCGAACAAATCTTCGACCTCCTCGCTCAAGGAGAAACAGCTTGACGATTCCCGAAGGTCTCAAGTTCCCCACGGCGAAGGAGCTAAACGGAAAGCCGTATCGCAAATTCCACAACTCGCTTTCCCATGCCACCAACGACCGCCGGTGTGGCGTCGGCACATCCAAGCGGCGATAGAGAAGGGGCGGCTAATTTTCAACCAGATACGCCATGAAGGTCGACACCCAACCCTTCCCCGCCGTTAACATGGTAGAAGTCATCTACCCTGAAGGTTGCCAGCCGGGTCCCTCGTTCAGCATCAACATGGTAGGACTTGGAAACCACTCTGGCAAAGATGGAGATGAGGGCAGCTGCTCTCATAGCAAGGATACAGAGGAGGCCGCTCCACGCGATCGGCTCCGTCATGATGGTAAGCGCTATGTCACCGAGGGAGAGGTGAAGAATATAAGATATCAGCGACCCCTCTCTGATCACCTCCTCAACAAATATGTGAGTCAGTATGACCAACGCCGACGGCACAATTACGATGATAGAGGAGATCGTCTGGCTAGAGAAGCCAGAAGATATCGTCGGCAGGATCGCGATGAGGAGGAGCACGAGCGCTGTGCCACGGAAGCATCAAGGGAGCAAGATGACAACGCCAGACATTGGGACTGCCCCTTCTTCACGTACATCGCTGGGATTCAGGAATGAGCCGATTGCCCACAATCGGCAATTGCCCGTAATGCAACCGAAAAGAAGGAGGTAGCCAACGTGTCTGTGTTCGAGCGCCTAGGGCCTCTCCCGCCACAAAGCAAACGCGCTGAGTCACCTCGTTGGGCAGATCTTGAGGATTCAGAGGACGAAGGAGAAGTGGAAGAAGACAGGTACCACCGTCCAAGGTGGTGCCCTGACGGACTCAGCCGTTCCCAAAAGCGCAGGGTTCAGCGATTGCGCGGCCTAGAGGAAGCCGAGAGGTTGTACCTGCATACGCTAAGAAAGGCACGGCCTGATCTGGCTGCAAAGGTTCAGCGAACCCTGGATGAAGAGGGTCGTCCACGGAAAATGGAGTGGCGCCCCAAACAGAGGAAAGCCGATGATGAGACATCGGCTGGCACAAACATGGTACTCGTCTTGCCGACGGAGCTTAGCCCTCCACGACTCTACGGAGCACTCAAGGTGGACGACAGCAAGCGCGTCAAGTCAGAGGTTGGGTTGGTTTTATCCAGCCTGACCAAGTAGCAAGATCAAACCAATGAGCAAACCAGGAGAGGCTGATCCTTGTGATCGGCCCCAAAAAATTTACGAAGGGAACTTACAAAACCTTCAACGAGCAAGCAACGTGGAGGCCGATTCCAGCAATCGGCCAAAATTATCCTCACCCACCATTCTGGCTCGGGTTCAACATGTTATCCAACGAGCCGATACCATCAATTTTCTTGACAGAATCGGCTCGGGGGCACCTGATGTAGATAAGAAGCATCTCATCTTCTGGTGATGGGTATTGGAATATGGGGGCCGATGCACAGGTCGGCCGTAATAAAAAGTGAAAATTCGAAAATTTTCGAGCACAACCGATGCAGCAGGCATCGACTTAAGGACATGAAAGCCGATGCATGGCCATCGACTCAAGAGGAGTAACTGTTGCGATCAGAGGGTCAATGGAGCACAAAGGGAGATTGTTTATGAAGGAACTCCTCAATGGGTAGTTTGGAAGCTCAGATCCTCTCTTCAAGAACAATGTCAGGGAGCCTATCTGGCCGGCAGGAACTGAAAAAGCTCGGGGGGCAGCTCGCCTTGAAGGCTCTCTGCTTTGGGAAGCCGATTTATGTTCAAATCGGCTAGCTTGGCATAAGAAGCTCCCTCGTACATGATCGAGCCCGAGTCCATACAGCTCTGTTTTGCCTCGGCTAAGACTCGGGGGCAACAAGCCCGGAAGATGCCCTGTTTTTAAGAGCCGATCGTAGTCACCTCGGCTGCGGCCGCATCATGGTCGTCTCAGGGAGGAACTGGGAAGGAAAAGCCGTCGTCTAGTACAGGGCTTGGACTGTGCTGTTGCTGCAAGAAAAGGAAAGAAGTCCGACGCGTTGCTATCGATCTTAGCATGACAAACGGAAGGAATGGAATTGGAGCGATTAAAAGATGAATAGAAAGAACAATTTCATTAATTCCAAGGAGCGGCTTTACAAGAAAGAGCCGATGGCTCTCAAAAGAGGGATCTGGTGCCTAGTGCACTGCTGCCACTAGTCCTATACTACTAGTCGTCGCTGTCCTCGTCATCGCCGCCGTCGGTATCGTCGGCGCTGCTCCCAGGGAGCTCCTCGTCGCTGCTGCCCCAGCCCTTAGCCGGAGCCTCTTCCTCCTCGTCATCATCATCATCCTCGCTGTCCGCCCAGGAGCGGAAGCGCTTGGTCGGCGGATACCCGATGGAGGAGGAGGAGTCATCTTCCTCCTCTTCCTCTTCGTCATCATCTTCGTCCTCACTGTCCGCCCACATGCGGGGGCGCTTCTTCGGCGGGAGCTGGGCGGAAGGGGAGGCCTTGGCCTTCGCTGCTTCTCCTTCTTTCTCCTCCTTGTCGGAGGAGAAGGGATTCACCTGCGGGGGGAGGCTGTCCTCGGTCTTCTTCTTCGGCGAAGTTTGGGGGAAGAGTTTTGAGAAGGAAGAGGAAGAGGAAGACATTGCTACAGGAGGAGAGGGTTTTTTGGTGCCGATAGCTGGGATGGAATAGAGGATAGAGAGAGCTAACCAGTCGGCACGGTTAAATAATGAGAAATCTGGTGAAGGTTTAATGCCATTACAGCTTCCAAGGGATCGATGCTAAAGCTGTCAAATTTTTAGAGAAGTCGAGAAGACAGGGCATAATGATGACGGATGCTGTAACGGCTCTGCTCTGCTACGACATGACCCTTCGAAGAGAAAGCATAATGATTTTGGAAATGTTATTTCCAAAACCAGGGGGGCATGTGTTATCACCAGGATTTAACCGCGATCAGGAGGTGGGCCGCGATCAAGATGGGCTTGGAAGATTATATATGGAAGATCTATGAAGCGGCCTTGCACGGAGAATTTGGGCTAGTTAGCCCGTGTATCTTAGCATAATAGATTGTGTATCGATTTAGAAGTTAGAGTTTATCTCGTGCACGGTTTAGTGCACGCCCACATTAGAAAGTCCCCTGGACTATAAATATGTACTTAGGGTTTATGGAATAAACAACAACTCACGTTCAACCCCAAAAACAAACCAATCTCGGCGCATCGCCAACTCCTTCGTCTCGAGGGTTTCTATCGTGTAAGCGACATGCTGCCTAGATCGCATCTTGCGATCTAGGCAGCACAAGCCCCACGTTGTTCATGCGTTGCTCGTATCGAAGCGTTTTTGATGGCGAGCAACGTAGTTATCATTAGATGTGTTAGGGTTAGCATTGTTCTTCGTTTAAGCATGCTTACGTAGTGCAACCCTTGCATATCTAGCCGCCCTCACGCCTATCTCAGGTGTGGGGGCGGCACCCCGCTTGATCATTATTTAGTAGATCTGATCCGTTACGATTGCTCCTTGTTCTACAAGGATTAGTTTAATATCTCGCAATAGTTAGGCCTTACAAAGGGGGAGGATCCAGTGGCACGTAGGGTGGCGTTCGCAAGTCCTAAACGGGATGTTCCTAGGATCAACTTCATGTTGGTTTTTTGGCCTTGTTTAGGATCGGCTTACGAGCACCGTGCGTGGCCGCAAGGCCCAACTCCGGAGTAGGATGATCCGATTATGCGGTGAAAACCCTAAATCGTCGTAGATCTCATTAGCTTCATCTTGATCAAGCAGGACCACCAAGTATTCGTGCACCCCGTACGGATCATGGGTGGATCGGCTCTTTGAGCCGATTCACGAGATAACCCGAGAGCCGATCGAGGCTCGTATTTAACGTTTACATGTATGCCCTCGCAGAAACTAAGCGAGGCATCTTCATCACCTTCCCCGACCGGGTATAGGTCAGGTGGCACGCCCTTGCACTTCGCAACGCCGCGTGTGACCAGAAGAGCATTGCGGGCCGTCGCTCGGAGGGGTCTCAGCCAGCCGCAGCTCTAGGCTCTTCCCGGCTCTACGGTGTTGACAAGGCCGCTGCCCGCCGGTGGGTTTTGGCAGTCAACACATCTTCCATATAGGTGGATAAGCCCACACTATTAATGAGAAACAAGAAGTCATCAAGTAGCGCTGCATTACGCAAAAAGTCAATGCATGGAAAGGATGAAGCATTAGGAATCCCGTTGTCCTCATCATGTTCAAAGCTAGGTGCAATGACATCCTCATCATAGGATCGCCTAACTCGAGTGGCTGCTCTTGAAGGCCTTTCCACTCTTGTCGTATCCCTCTCGAACACTTCTCCAAAGGTGTGGTTATGCATTTTCCTTTTCTGAAATTTTTCAACAATCATTATAAACGTTGATTTTGAGACATATAAATGAGTGAGACTACTATAGGAACTTGATAGAGTACTAAACATGCATCAAAACTAATTTTTACAACTCAGAACAAGCATGCAAACTCACTTAACATGTCACCTACAGCAGCAAAATACTCAAGATATACTCAACTATACAAAATTATATTTGGATAATCGGAGGAGTCACATACCGGAGAACAAATGCTCCAAATCTCAGCAGAAAAGATGGGCTGAGTAAGGAGATCGAAAATTTCGAGCAAGAATAGCAAGAAACTCGGGTTTGAACAATGGTATCGTGTTTTCCCGTGGAAGAGAGTGGAGTGGTAGGTGGATGAGTGAGTGGAGGGCCAGGTGGGGCCCTCACCACTGGGCGGCGTGCCCCCCTTGCTGGCCGCGCCAGCACATGGGGTGCAGCCCTGGGGTGCCCCACTGGTCAGCCCCAGGCACTCCCAGGTTGGATTTTAAAAAATAGGACTAGCGGTATAATTTTTATAAATTTTTGGAAACTTCGAAAAATGCACATTTCTGGGTGTTAAAATAACTGTTTCAGGTCAGAAAAAGATTTCCAAAATTTCAAACAACTAAAGCATCTTGCAAAACAAGTAGTACTACAGCAAGTAAAACAAGTGGAGAAAGAAAGAAATGTTGTTTAGCTCTTCTATGCATTTAAAATATACTTGTTGACAAGGTTGATCAAGTCGTGCCACCAAATAAATTTTTCATGACATAAGAAGAAATAAACCTCAAATCAATCATGTTACCTTATATTGTATTGATATGGATCCAATCATAATATTTTGATATCCTTCTTTAGGCTCATATATAGGACAATCAATAACTCCCACTTTGATAGATCTCAAATTATAAATTGTATTAAATCCATATACTTTATCAATCTTCTTAGGAAAATAAACAGTATGCTCCTTGTCATCAACATTGAAAGTAACTTTTCCTTTATTGCAATCAATAACAGCCCCTGCAGTGTTAATAAAAGGTCTTCCAAGAATAATAGACATATTATCATCTTCAGGCATTTCCAACACAACAAAATCGATTAATATTAAGCAATTATTAGCAACTTGAACAGGAACATCCTCACATATACCAAAAGGAACAACAGTAGATTTATCAGCCATTTGCAAAGATATATCAGTTGGTATCAACTTATCTAAATAAAGTCTCTTGTAAAGAGAAAAAGGCATAACAATAACTCCCGCTCCCAAATCACATAGAGCAGTTCTAACATAATTATTCTTGATGGAACAAGGGATAGTCGGTATACCCGGGTCTCCCAGCCTTCTTTGGAACCTTGCCATTGAAAGAGTAATTAGCAAGCATAGTGGAAATCTCCTCATTAGGAATTTTCCTTTTGTTAGAGACAATATCTTTCATATACTTTGAATAAGGAGGCAATTTAATAGCATCAATCAAAGGGATTTGCAAAAACAAAGGTTTCATCCAATCACAAAATTTATTATAGTGTTCTTCCTCCTTTGATTTTAGTTTCTTAACATGAAAAGGCATTTGCTTTTGAACCCAAGTTTCCCTTTCATTACCATGTTTCTTAGCAATGAAATCTTCTTTAGTGTACTTTTTATTTTTAGCATGCTTTTCAGGTTCATCTTCAACCTCTTCTTTATCAGAAACATCATTCTTATCATTATCTTTATCATGTTCATTACCACTTTCAGTTTCAGCATCAGAAATAGAAATACTATTAGGATCATTAGCAGGTTCAGAAGATTCTACAACAGTTTTATGTTTCTTCTTCTTTTTCTTAGAAGAGGCACTAGTTTCTTTAGTTCGTTGAGAATCTTGTTCAACTCTTTTGGGATGCCCCTCTGGATATAGAGGATCCTCAGTAGAAACACCTCCTCTAATTGTTACTTCATAAGCATGTTTTTCTTTAGAAGTATTTTTTAACAAGTCATTTTGCACTTTAGTCAGTTGATCAATTTGAGTTTGAACCATATGAAAATGTTTAACAAGCATCTTAACATCATTGGAGGTTCTCTCCACAATATCATGCAATTTACTAATAGCCTGAGAATTTTCCATTAGATGATTCTCTACTCTCATATTAAAGTTATCTTGCTTAACAACATAATTATCAAATTCATCTAAATATTGATCAGGAGGTTTTGAGTAAGGAATGTCTCCTTTATCAAAGCGTTGAAGAGAATGTACCTTAATCGTGGATGAAGGGGGAGTTATATATCTTACATAAATCTTCTATGGGAGGTAAATTCTTCACATATTCAGATTTAATACCTTTCTCTTTAAGAGATTTCTTGGCTTCCCTCATATCTTCATCATTTAATTCAATCATACCCCTCTTCTTCAATATTGGTGTTGGGGTTGGTTCAGGTGTAGTCCAATCATCATGATTTTGGCCTATTCTAGCCAATAATTCTTCGGCTTCGTCTGGATTTCTTTTCCTGAAAACACAACTAGCACAACTATCCAGGTATTCCCTAGACTCAATGGTTAGTCCACTATAAAATATATCAAGTAAGTCATGCTTTTCCAAATTATGTCCAGGCCGAGCTCTAAGAAGAGAGCAAAACCTTGCCCAAACTTCAGGCAATTTCTCTCCATCTTCCTGGTCAAAACTATAAATTTTCTGCAAAGCAATATGTTGAGCACTAGCCGGAAAATATTTTCGAAAGAAAACATCAAGCAAACCACTTGGACTATCAATAGAATCAGGAGGCAAACTATTATACCAAGTTTTAGCATCATCCTTTAATAAGAAAGGAAAATTTTTAGCAACAAAATAAGTACGCTTCTTAATATCATCAGAAAACAAGCTACTTAAAGTAGAAAGCTCATTCATGTGCTCTACAGCACTTTCTTTTTCAGTACCACAAAAAGGTGTTCTCTCAACAATAGATATATGAGATAAATCAAGAGAAAAATCATAATCCTTATCCTTAATGTTTATAGGAGATGTGACAAATTTCGGATCAGGAGACAATTTATATCTAACAACATGTTGTGCAAGAAGCTTTTTAATGTTACTTACACCAGTAGTAGCATTATATTTATCAATAAAATCATCATCAAGTTCCACATAATCTTCATCAGGATCATCACTAGAGTGTTCAACAGACTCGTGTGAATTAACAGAGTAATAAGATATTTTCATTAGGAATTTCAGTATTTTCAATTTGTCTAGACCTAGCAATTGTAGCATCTAGAAAGGGACCTAATGAACCATTATCATCAAGCATAGTAGAAGCATCATCAAAATTATCAGAGGAATTTTCAGATTCAGCAGAAGTACCAACACGTGAAGCTTGTGGTGGTGAAAAAAGTTGACTTATCACAGATGGTGAATCAAGAGCAGCAGAGGTACTCAGAGGTGTACCTTTTCTTGTAGTGGATGGTAATATGGCGACTTTAGCATCGCGAGTTTTACCCATGATGGAGGATTTGAAGCGAACAATATCAATTCAGGTGAACTTGCAAATAAAGCTATGCTCCCCGGCAACGGCGCCATAAAATAGTCTTGATAACCCACAAGTATAGGGGATCGCAACAGTCTTCGAGGGAAGTAAAACCCAATTTATTGATTCGACACAAGGGGAACCAAAGAATATTTGTAAGCCTTAACAGCGGAGTTGTCAATTCAGCTACACCTGGAAACAGACTTGCTCGCAATAGTTTATCAGTAGCAACAGTTTTATAGCAGTAGCAGTATTGAAATATAAGCAGCAGTGTAATAAGGATAGCAGTAGTGATTATAGTAAACAGTAGGATTAAAATACTGTAGGCATAGGGATGGATGAACGGGCACTGCATGGATAAGATAACTCATGTAATAATCAGGACAAGGCATTTGCAGATAATAAAAAAACAGTATCCAAGTACTAAACAACCATAGGCATGTGTTCCGTATATAGTCGTACGTGCTCGCAATGAGAAACTTGCACAACATCTTTTGTCCTACCAGCCGGTGGCAGCTAGGGCCTCTAGGAAAATTACTCGGTAATTAAGGTACTCCTTTTAATAGAGTACCGGAGCAAAGCATTAACACTCCGTGAACACATGTGATCCTCATATCACAGCCTTCCCCTCCGGTTGTCCCAATTTCGTCACTTTGGGGCCTCGGGTTCCGGACAGCAATATGTGTATACAACTTGCAGGTAAGATCATAAAACAATGAATATCATCATGAATCAATAACATGTTCAGATCTGAAATCATAGCACTCGGGCCCTAGTGACAAGCATTAAGCATAACAAGTTGCAACAATATCATAAAAGTACCAACAATGGATACTAGGCACTATGCCCTAACAATCTTATGGCTATTACATGAACAATCTCATCCAATCCCTACCATCCCCTTCATCCTACAGCGGGGGATTTACTCACACATGGATGGGGGAAGCATGGATGGTCAATGGAGAGGCGTCGGTGGTGATGATGGCGATGATCTCCTCCAATTCCCCGTCCCGGCAGGGTGCCAGAACGGAGTTTCTGATCCCGAGATTGGGTTTCGCGATGGCGGCGGAGTTCTGGATGTCTTCTGGAAAATTGGTCGAACCCCCGTGCGTTTTTAGGTCAAGGGCTTTAAGTAGTCTAGAGGGGAGCGTCGGGGGCTGGCCCAGGCGGCCTCACCATATGGCGGCGCGGCCATGGGCCCACCGTGCCGCCACGTGGTGTGCGCGCCTCGTTGCCCCCCTCGGCCGTCACATCTTCTGGCTCCGTGGGTCTTCTGTAAAAATAGGCCCATTGCAATTATTTCCGGGGATTTTCCTGAAAGTTGATTTTCTACATAAAAATAAGACACCAGGGCAATTCTGCTGAAAACAACGTTAGTCCATGTTAGTTGTATCCAAAATACACAAATTAGAGGCAAAACAATAGCAAAAGTGTTCGGGAAAGTAGATACGTTTTGGACGTATCAAAGTCATCAAGGGAACAAGTCCTTGCTGCTCACATATCTCAAGTGCCTCACCGAAGTACTCGGGCTTAGAGCGGAGCTTGTCCATAGAGATAGAGCATTGGGGGCAACAATTGAATTCCTTCACACCATAGATCTCATTGTAAATCCTCACTTGATTTTTATGGTAGAAATAGTTATTGGGGCACATCCGGGGGTTCTTGGGCACCAAGTACGTATTGACCTTCCTTATCTCCAAGAATTGGCCCTTGGTAAGACCACTCATGGGCTTTTGAGGACCCGAGGTGGTTCTCTTGCTAGCTGCCGCTTCCCTTTGATGCTTGGTGGTCCTTGGCGAGATAATCTCCTCTTCTTCTTGCTCTCGTTGACGATGAGGAACGGGAGGCTTGACCTTGGCGCCGCTACAGGGCTTGGATGAACCTGTGAATCAACATCGGTTGTAGGGGGGACGGTGATTAAGTGCACAAGCCTCAGAAATGTAGAGCAAAAGGGACACTAGCAAGCAACAAGAGTGAAACTGCACTGGGCGGTAGTACAGCAACCTAGGCCGGTAGTACCGCTTGAACCGGTAGTACCGGACACAAGTGACCCGTACTACCGCTCGAGCACTTCACCACTAGATCTAGGTCGTGGTCCATGGCATTGAGGCACATATTTCATCAAGTGTTGCTAGCTAGTATCCTTCTACATGGAAAAGATTTCTAGGATGAATATCTACCAAAATCTCCACCAAACCCTAACCTATGCATATAGGGAATCCAACAAACCCTAGAGAGAGAGGTTCGAGTTCATACCGGAGGCCATGGTGAAGAAGAAGGTGGGGAAGCTTCTCCACGGAGGAGATTTGGCCGGGGATGGCCGGAGGAGGAGATCGGAGCCGGTCTCCTCGGGTTCCTCAAGCTTGGGAGCCGCCTTTGAGTTGAGGTGGGTGGGGGAAAGTGATGGATTTGATAGATCCGTCCCCACCCGGTACCTTAAGTCAAAGTCGGAAGTGGTAGTACCGGTCGCATGAGCGGTAGTACCGCTTTCCGGTACCTAACTGGTACCTCAGGCGGTAGTACCGCTCCTGGGCAAAATCCTAACAGTCATGAGGACACTGCACAGGGACGGTACTACCGGCCTGACCACCGGTAGTACCGGTCTCCAAAGCTCAGAAAACCCAAATTATGGTATAGGCTTGTGCTTTTAGACTGAAATGGATCAAGAGGTGGGTATTGGCTTAGGATTAGATGAAGAAACTGGTAAGGTACTACTCAACCAAGCTTTCAAGAATCAACATGAAAAGCCAAGCTTGGGTGAATCTCCCACAAAGAACATAGATAAAGGAAAAAATCAAATTCAAACACAAAAGAAAGAAAAAGAAAGTCAAGAAGAACCAAAGAGAACCAAAAACTCCTCAAGGAGGAGGTTGGTGGCCGAGGCCACCGTGTAAGAGTATAATAGCATGAAGTCGCGTAGATGTATCTAGGACTCACAACTAAGACTCAACATGAAGCTCATTAGCCACTTGGTTGAAAAATAGAGTATGTTTTGGTTTTCTTTATGCATTATGGGGGAAGGGATAGCTCAATAAGTTTAAACCGCACTCCACCTATATTCATGTGTGCTTTCTATCAAGACATTGGTTAGAGATTGGTATGTGCACACAATGGTCAAGCAAAGTTCGACGGATCAATGATATTTAGCTCATGCCTCAACTCTATGAATCTCTTCTCATCCAAGGGCTTTGTGAAAATATCCGCCGATTGATCCTTGGTGCCAATGAAAGATAGAACAATATCGCCCCTAGCAATGTGATCCCGAATGAAGTGATTCCTTATCTCATTGTGCTTCGTCTTGCCATGAAGAACCGGATTGTAGGAGATCTTGATGGCGCTCTCATTATCACACAAAAGAGGGACCTTGCTATACTCAATTCCATAACCCCACAAGGTTAGCCTCATCCATAAGATATGAGCACAACTACTAGCCGCGGCAACATATTCGGCCTCCGCGGTAGAGACGGAGACACAATTTTGCTTCTTCGAGTACCAACACGCCAAAGATCTTCCAAGAAAGTGATAAGCACCCGAAGTAGACTTCCTATCAACCTTGTCTCCCGCCCAATCCGAATCGGTCAATCCACACAAAGAGAAATTCGTGTCCACACAAAGAGAAAGTTTGGGGTATCAACTAAATATCAAAAGATCCTCTTCACTGTCATAAGATGGCTTTCCTTCAGATTTGCTTGAAACCGTGCGCACATCCCAACACTCAACAAAAATATCCGGATGAGAAGCACAAAGGTAAAGAAGCGAACCTATCATGGAACAGTAGAGCTTGTGGTCCACCGACTTGCCGGTCTCGTCGAGTGTGAGTTGGCACTTCAAGTGCATAGGAGTCCCAATGCCATTGGCTCCCTTCATGTCAAAGCGCTTGAGCATGTCTTGTATGTATTTTGCTTGATTGATGAAGGTGCCTTGTCTTGTTTGCTTGATCTCAAAACCAAGAAAGTACTTGAGTTCCCCCATCATTGACATCTCAAACCTATCGGTCATCGACTTTCATTTGGTTCCTCAATAGAAGAAGCTTGGCCTTGTGGTGTAGATGGCTCTACTTGAGTAGAACCTGGTCCTTCCCCGGTGCTCAAAGGACGGAGCTCTTGGGGTCGGTAGAAACCAACACCCATCCTATCAATGGCCTCTGGGGGAATTGCATCTCCTTTCTCACAAGAAGCACTTCGCTCTTCTAGAGAGATATCCTCTTCATCGAATGTCACATCACAAGTTTCCACAACGCGTCCATTTGACTTGTTGAAGACCCTATAGGCGTGAGAGTCCGCAGCATAGCCAACAAAGATGCGTTCTTGAGCTTTCGAGACAAACTTTGAGAGACGTGTATCCTTGATAAGCACATAGCACTTGCAACCGAAGACCTTGAATTAAGAGACATTTGGTTTGTTGCCGGTGAGGATTTCATAAGGTGTCATCTCCAAGACCTTTCGGAAGTATAGACGGTTGGTGGCATGACAAGCGGTAGAGATAGCTTCGGCCCAAAAATTGTAGTTGGACTTGTACTCCATCATCATAGTTCGAGCGGCTTCAATCAAGGTTCGATTATTCCTTTCGGCGACTCCATTTTGTTGCGGAGTGTAAGTTGCGGAGTATTGGTGTTGAATGCCTTCCTCGCCAAGAAAGTCATCCAACGTGTAGTTCTTGAATTCCGTCCCATTTTCGCTCCTAATTGCGATGATCTTTTGGCGTTGAACTTGATTGGCGAATTCCATCATCGTCCTTTGTGTCTCACTCTCGTGCTTGAAGAAGAAGACCCAACAATACTGTGAATAGTCATCGACTATCACGAGGCAATACTTCTTCCCTCCAAGACTCTCAAGAGACGGCGGACCGAAGAGGTCAACATGGAGGAGCTCCAAGCATCTTGTGGTGGAGATGATAGTCTTGGCCTTGCGAGGAGCTCCATGCATTTTTTCCTTCAACGCAAGCCCTACACACACAATCCTTACAAAAGGAGACATTGTCTTTTAGTCCGAGAATGTGGCCTCCCTTGTGAAGGCTTTGCAAAGTCCTCATGTCATGGGCTAGCCGGCGATGCCAAATCCAACCCACATCACCTTTGGCGAATAAGCAAAGAGAGGGAGAAGTGGTCTTTCCGGAGAAGTCAACCATATATAACCCACTCTCCACATACTCAACAAAGGCTACACGCAATGAATTGCTCCACAAGAGGACCACCATATGTTCATCGAAAAGGTGCAAAGACCCATACGTGCAATTTGATGAACGGAAAGTAAATTGTAACCAAGGGTCTCGCCTAAGAGAACATTCACAAGTGAGATGTCTGGTGTTACCACCACCTTACCGAGACCCAATACCTTTGATCGCGTGTTGTCGCCATATAATACGGTAGAGAAAGATGGCTCGAGGTCGACAAAAATGTTCTTGCTTCCGGTCATATGACTTGTGGCTCCACTATCCACCACCTATTTTGACCCACCGGAAGCATAGTCCTACAATAAATCAAGCTTTGGATTTAGGTATCCATTTTCAACGGGTCCTATCATGTTAGTCACAAGGGGTTTGGGAACCCAAATAGTCTAATCAATGTTTTCCTCATAAGGACCAATAAAGCAAGCACAAACATGACCATAGTAATCAACAAAAAGAACATGAGACGGATTGTTAGCACCGGCATAGCCCCTTGTGGCGGAATCGGGAACTCCACCCCTCCTTGGGCTAGAGTCACCTTCCTCACAAGTGATACCCATGTTCTTGTTGTTCTTGTTCTTCTTGGTCCTTCTTCTTATCTTTCTCTTTGGCTTGGTAGCCACACCTACTTCATTGCTAGAGCCCTCATTGGCTCCATTTTTATCTTCAAGGACTCCTTCCAAGTATTTGGCTTGGATCTGGAGCCTATCAATATTGGCCTTCAAATGGTTCACTTCATGTTCATGCTCCGGGTGAGGATGAGTGATATCAAACACTTGAACCTCCTTCTACTTGTTCATTTTCATAAGTAGGCGCTTGTGGCACTCCAAGATGGCAATGTCACCTTCATGATTGCAATACTCATGGTCCTTGCTCAAAGGAAAGTACCCCTTCAAGGCTTCCTCTAGCATAGAATTAACCTCCATGAGTTGGGCATTACTCCTCTTTAAGAAGGCAATTTCTTCCTCATGATCACTACAAGTGACCTTCTCTTTTCTCATGCGGAGGCACTCAATCAAGGAATCTTCTTGCATGCCACTCAATTCCAAAAGCTTGGCCTTGGTCTTCTCAAGAGCTGCGATCTCTTCATCATGATTGCAACATGGTACCTTTTCCTTGCTCAAACGATAGTACTCATCCAAGGCTTCTTCTTTAAGGGAGTTGATCTCCAAGAGCAATGCATTATGCCTCTTGAAAGAGGCAACTTGATCTACAAGCTCGTCACAACAAGAGTTAGGGACTTCAACTTCTTTCTCCTTGTGAGATTCCTCTTGAGAATGATCACACATCTCGGAGAGAAGCACAAACCTACTCTGCAAGGATTTGAAGTCCTTGGTGAGGGTTGCAAATTCCTCGAGTAATAATTCGTGGTCATCCTCAAGAAAAAGCTTCTCTTTCTTGAGCTCACCCACCAAGGCAAGAGCATGATCTCGATCCTTGGTGAGTTGAGAGAGAATAGAATTGTTAGAGACTTCAAGATTAATAACACTTGCTTCAAGAGACATGCGTAAATTTTGCTCCTCATCAAGAGCTTGAGTAAGAGAGGCAATCTCATTTGCCGCCTCCCTCTCAAGCCTCTCCTTCTCCTCTAGAAGTTCTTGAGCCGCACCAAGTTGAGCCATGCATGAAAGCCTCAACATGGGTCTTGGTATCCCCTTGCATGTTAGTGAGAAAAGCATCCAAACCCACAATCTCACGCTTAATGGTAAGACTAGTGGCATCATCAATAGATATGGCATTAGATGAAGATGTAGGTATGGAAGGGGGTTCTACCTCCGACGATACCTTTGCCATAAGGCAACATGCATGAGTTTTTGGCGATGAGTTTCTCATTAGGAGAGTCAAAGAGGGAGATGGGGGAGTGGAGATGGCGATGGCGATGGTGGCCACTCCCTCATCTTCCTTGTTCGAGCTCTTGTGTTCACGCTCTTCACCTTCATCGGAGGAATACTCCTTGCGGATAATGAAAGATCTAGGCTTCTTGGTGAAGGAGACCTTGGCGTCACCGGGCTTAGAGGAGAACTTGGAGAATCCTTTGGAGAGGGATTTAAACTTATCCTTGCAGACGAGTCTTCCACCATTGTCTTCCCTTCTCTCATAGATATAATCCGCGACGAAGTGAATTTTGTCGCCGCAATTGTAGCAAGTTCTCCCGCTTTGCCCTTCCCTTGGACTCTTGGAGAAACTTCTAGGAGAGTCACGAGGAGAGTATCTTGAGCTTCCTCTTGGTCTTGAACCTCTAGTCTTGTTTCCATCCCAAAAATTCATGAGGGTGAGAGCCATGTGCTCATGGTAGTTTGTCTTGAGATCATCCGGACTCCACTCCATGGGATCCTCATCGCTTTCACTTGCGTCATGTTCCCTCATCTTCAATGCGAGGTTGGGCATGCGAGTGTTGTGAGCCCGTACATTCTTCTTGGAGATGTCCAAAGCGATGACTTCACTAAGGACTTCATCGGATGTCATAGCACAGAAGGAGGAATTTTGGCGGATGGCCGTCAACTTCACTTCCTCATCATGACGAAGTTGTCGGCCATGTTGTTCACTACATCAAAACGAGAGCTTTGAATGCTCTCATTTCCGAGGAAGAGCTTGTCGAGTTTATCCCATGCTTCTTTGGCGGTCTTGAGCGAGCGTATGTGAGCGCGGTCCTTGGGTGTGAAGGCCATGTGAATCATGTTGATGGCGGTGGCGTTGAGTTGGTCTTCCACAACTTCTCTTCTAGTCAATTTCTTAAGATCTCGTGGTGAATAACCTTCCTCGATGATGCGCCAAAGCTCGGTGGAAGCGTTGCGCACATGAGAACTCATTAAGAATTGCCAATTTTCAAAACTATTGGATTCAAGTAGCGGTGGTGAACCATGAGACAAAATATGAGGCATAGGAATTGGAACATTTACGGTGTAATCACATGGTGGTGGCACCGTATGATTACCTCCTAATTGTTCCGCAACCGATGGTTCATCATTCCCTTTTGATGAAGTGCCGGCCTCCCCAAGCCCTTCCTCTTGCGGGCCTTTTGTCGATTGAGCGTCAAAGACAATAAGAGGAAATTGATTAGCTTTTGGTGGGGTAACCTCGACACTTGCCTTAGGATCTACGGCGGGGGTTGGTTTTGGAGCAACCAACTCCATCATCATAGCCTTCATTTGTCTTACGATGGATGACTCCAATTTCTTGAGGTCATCCAACGTAGCCGTTGTGCTATCGATGGTAGATGGTGGAGGTGGTTGCTCACCGGGAAGGGACCCATTCTCAGCCGCCTCTTGTTCAGCCATTTCTTATGCGGTAAATCCCGAGCAAGAAAACCTTGCTCTGATACCAATTGAATGGATCGTTAGCGAACAAGAGGGGGGTGAATGGTCACTACACAAAATTTTAATCCTTTTTCAGTTTTAGGCGGTATGCGGAAGTAAAGGTGGTAACTTGATGATAGGGGTGTTCCTAATATGATTCTAGCGGTGCAACGAGCAAAGGAATCGAACAAGATAGTAAAGAGAGGGAGCGGGACAACTGGGGTAGCGGAGACGAGGCGAGGTTTGTTTCCTGCAGTTCCTCTCACAAAAGGGAGTATGTCTGCGTTGAGGAGGTGCTAACCACGAAGGCTAGACGACCACGAAGGCCTCACCTTGTTCCTCGAGAAAGCCCCACGAAGGAGCTTCCCCTTCTCCACTAAGTAGCCAGTCGAGGAGGCGGTTCCTTCACAAGGTTGGGGCGAGCTCCACAAACACCGGAGGCTCCCAACACCCTATGGGGTTACCACAACTACAAGTTAGCCTCCATAGGAGCACTTCCTCCAAGATCCCACCATAGGAACCCTAACACCAAGATCCAGTAAGGACTAGATGATATTGGTGAAATCTCTATTGGTAGAACTATAGATCAGGGTCTCCTCCACCACTCCTCAAAGTTTGGGCAAGATTGGTTGGGTAGAGAGGGAGATCCTCAAGGTTTGAGCTCAGCAACAATGGAGAAGAGAGAGAAGAGATAAAATCAAGCTGGGGACGAAGGGGCCCTTTTATAGGTCCCTTCAAATCCAACTGTTATGTGCTGATTCCGCACGACCGGTACTACTGCTTGGGGAAGCGGTAGTACCGCTCTGGATTTGAAATGTGCTAACAGATCTGCCACGTGCGCAGGAAGCGGTAGTACCACTTCCGGTATCGCTTAGGTACCGTAAGGGCTTCTGCATGATACTGACATACACCGGGTACCGCAGCGGTACCAGGGCAGGGTGTCGTAACTGCAGTTACAGTACTAAAGCGGTACCTTGACGGAAGCACCGCTCGAGAGCGGTACTACGGGTCGAAGTACAGTTGAGGTACTGTAACCCCTTTTGTTTGCACTTACCATATGCAAAGTCCAGAGTGGTACTGTGGCCGGTACCAATAGGGCAGCGGTACTACCACTGTTGGTACCGGTAGTACCGGTCAAGCAGATTCATCTTTCTCCTCTTTTTCTCTCCAACCATGTTACCTCGCGACACACACACAAAACCAGAAAATCTATAAGCTACGCTTCAGTCTTCCAATCCCGAAGTGTTCGGCGAGGACACCACGCACTTGCAAATCTATCAAAAACGAACTCGGCACACGGTGAAATTCATTCTAGTGTTGTTATCAAACACACAAAACACGAGGTATAGATTTTGCTCCTTCACACATGCATACCACGGCCACGGAGCCCGGAACGCCAAGCTAGTCCCTCAGCATCACGGAGACTCAAACTCTCTAGCCACCTTGGTTGTGCCGCTTGCAATTCGGGTGTCCCACAGCAGCATCTTCGGCACAAGGAGTGGGATGCAGTCGTTCGGCAGCCCATCATGCAGATTAGTGGGATGCAGTCTCACTAGGAACTCTGTGCCCTGAGCATAGCTTAGCTTAGTGCGCGACAGTGTAAGCCTGCATTTGAACTTAGATCCAGTGATGTGAGGCTGGGCACAACAAACTGAGATTACACCACCAAGAAGCTCCAGTCTCATGTTGACCAGGAACAGGTGCCCATCCTCGCCCACAAGGACGGTTGACCCCACCCGGAAGCGGATCCCAAGCATCTTCTTGTAAGTAACTTTGAAAGACTGCCACTTGTGCTTGCTTGAAAAATGCTCCAGGAGCTTCGTGGTTGGTCCACTGAAACTGCAGCCGGCTTCGGGGCAGAAACATGGCGCGTGTTGGCAACCTTTCTCATGGTCTTCTTTCTGGTAGTAGCTTATCCTTGCAGTGCATCCATGGTTGACATTGGAGCAAGCCACTCTGATAGATTCAATGACATGTTCTACCATGTGGCAGCGGTTGTACACCGTGGGAAGAAAGCAGAAGGGGCACTTGTCGGGAGCTTGTCATGGCAGGACGAACAGATGGTATGCCCCACAGTGCACTCAGTAAATGTGTTATTAATTTTAGCTCAAAGAAATACAAATAAAATGATGAATATAAGAATTAGAAAGTATTTGTAGCGAAGCGGCTGAGTATATGCTGCAATAATCATGATATAATTCAAGTGAACAATACCCATAAAATGGGCGCACATAAGCATTTCTTTTATGTAACTGAGCTCAGCATACATTCCTATTTGAATGCTAAATTCATTACATGCAACTATTACCTGATAGTTATAACTATGCTGGCATAGACATATGAACCACTGAGAGTGGTGTGTAACGACTGTATACCTTTATAAAAGGGAAATATATAGGAGTATCTCAAATCCAAAATACAACGAATTACGTTCTTTGATCTTCTTTGGTAGAGTGAATTAGCTTTCTGCATTTCCAGCCAGATGATGTGACCGGTAAAGATAACTATACCCAGAAGCTCTGGATCAAATGTATCTTGGAGCAAAGCAAAGAATCATCTGTCCAGTCCTACTGCAGACACAAAAACAGCTAGATGAGCACAATGTCTATGCAATGTCGGGAAGAGATTCAGAACCCTACCGAGTTAGGGTCAGCGATGGCAGCCGCTACGGAAATTTTCGTGCATGGAGACTCGGGTATTTAGGTTTTTCCTGAGATCGTGAATAAATAGGCGGAAGGGCGAGGTCGGTGGTTTCCCGAGGGGCCCACACCACCCCATGGCGCGGCCAAGCCTGGGCCGCACCATGGCCTGGTGTGGCCTCCTTGTGGCGCCTCTTCATCCCTCCTTCGAACTTTGTCTTCGTTACAATAAAATAGGAATTTCAGCTTTTGTTTCGTCCAATTTCGAGAATATTTCCTGTACAACTAATCTGAAATACAAAACAACAGAAAACAGGGAACTGGCACTGTGGCATCTTGTTAATAGGTTAGTTTCAGAAAATGTATAAAAGTTCAACAAAGTGTAAACAAAACATATATAAATTGGTGTAAAACAAACATGGAGTATCAAAAATTATAGGTACATTTGCAACGTATCACGCTAACCCAAACTCTAACTGGATATCCATTTTTGATGTTTTTTGAATATTTTATGATTATTTTAAAATCGGTTAAACCCAAGTTTGACCAAGATTTAAACAAGTGCCACTGGATTAGAATGACAAGTGCCACAGGATCAAAATCGGTCAAACCTAAGTTTGACCAACATTTAAACATTTAAACGACAATGTGCGCTGGTTTTATATTTATTTGTTTTTTTAACCCTAGCTCAATGGATCAGAAAGACCCCCCCCCCCCCCCATCTGCGCCACTCCCAATTCTGCGCTCTGATTGGCCACTCCCAGTTCCGCGCCACTCCTAGGAAAAAAATCTAACATTGGGTCCCAGCAGCGGGATTTGGCGCCTTTCAACTTTGGGCCAAGCCCTTTCTCAGGCCACGGCCCAGCCGACCGCCTCCCGTTCCCCTCCCTATATATCCACTCACATGTGTGTCGTACCCTAGCTATTATCACTCAACTCTAGATCGCCGTCACTCTCGCCGCCGGCGACCAAAACCACGCAATCTAGCCCCTCCGCCACAGCTCAAGCCCTGACGTGCGACGAGGATGAGGCATGGAGGTTCCTGCTCACGTGGCGGCAATTCCGGCCGCAGAAACGGCTCAGATGAGGAGCGAAAAAGGCATAAGCGGACGGCTCCTGCTGACCCTGTACGGGCTAAGCGGGTTACTTCCGATGGTGCTCGGAAGTGCGGCGCGCGCGCTTACACGAATTGGGGGTTGGAGGCGCCGCATGCGTACGCCCGGCTCGAAGTGGAGGAGTACGACCGCCAGATGGAGATGGCGGCGGCGGCGAGAGGCACGGGGAGCCCCGCCATCGCACGAGCACCGCTGCCACCGCCGAAGAGAGAAGAGGAGGATCAGCAGGGCACGGGGAGATCCGCCATCACACGAGAACTGCTGCCACCGCCGAAGAGGGAGAAAGAGGATCAGCAGGGCGCGGCACTGCGCACCGGGCACGGGTATCTGCCGAGGGACTTCGTCGACGATGTCGACCTCGACTGGGTCACCGCCGAGCTGATGGAGCGCACCAAGGACAAACCCGAGCAGCTCGAGGCCGACCGGGAGATGAAGAGGAAGCTCTACGAGTACCAGTACCGCCAAGCCATCGAGGAATCCAAGGCCAACATCCCATGGGGAAGCTCCGACTTCGGCTCCAACTTTGACTCTGGATCTGACTCCGGCTGAGCGGCGCCACCGTCTCGTCGCCGCAGCACCCCTAGGGCCCAGGTGAGCCCAATTTTGGATGGATCGATGTAGGGGTAGGAGCTGCGGGGAGTGCCCTCCTCCTTTGTAGTAGCTAAGATCTACTGCCCGTGCGGCTTTTGCTCCGACGAGCCGCCGCTAAAACTACTATGTGTGTAATAATACCATGGAAAAAAATAGCGCGCTATTCCAACGCCAATAGCACGCTATAGCATATCTGGAGAGCCGACGCTACGCTATTTCGGCTCTATAGCGCGCTATTCACGTTAATAGCACGCTATAGCATGCTAATAGCGTATTTTTAGATCCATGCTATTTTGTTATAGCGCGCTATTTCTTTCCATGAATAATACTATGCCCAATTATCTACTATGTTTGCTTGTCTGTGTGTTATTTGAATTCGATTGAATGCCCTCTGTTATTGTCTGAATCGGAGCTCGCCGGCGTTGCGTGCTTCGTCGTCAGAGACGAAGAGGTAGGAATGGAAACAAATAGCGGTGCTAATAGCACGCTATAGCATTTTTAGACAGCACACGCTACATCATTTCGGCGCTATAGCGTGCTAATAGCATATTTTTCGACCGGCGCTATTTTTTTCCCCGTAGGATGCACGCGAAAGGGGAAAACAGTTTAACCGTCGTCTGTCTCTGCTGTCTGGCCCCACGCTGAAGTGGGTCGCACCCCTAATCCTGACGGTTGTTGCTCTTAAGGGCCATGTTGTGACTGGTCTATTTTTGCTCACAGAGATGCCGTAGCATAGCTATTACAACGAACCACGGCATTCTCCAGTGAATAGCGTGCAAAAATGTCGCACCTGAGCTATTCACCCCCATGGATGTGCCTAGTATGGCGGATGGGAGGTTACCTCTTCCAGGGCGGGGACGACCACGCCGTCGAGTCCATCGCTCCCCTCTGGTCTTGAGGGGACTTCATATTTCTTCTTCTGATTTCTTCCCGAATGTTGAGATACATATCTTGTATATCTGGATGTGTATCCTCTGTAGTTATTGTATAGCGATACATATCCTTGTATTTACTATTGGGCCCGCCTCCTTCCTTGTATAGTCGAGGACGTGGCCTATATATGTACCGCCATATGCATCCGATCAATACATCGAGCATTGCACCTCCTTCTACATGGTATCAGACACCTCCTAGATCCTAAACCCTAGCCGCGCGCCGCCTCTCCTCCCCGTGCGCCGCACCCCCCCTCCCCCAATCCCTAAACCCTAGCAGCGCCGCCTCTCCTCCCTCTCCAGCCGCGCGCCGCCTCCCCTTCCTCATCATGTCAACCCCTAGCTCCAACCCCTTCGCCGACTCCTCCATCTCCGACCCCGGCCAGCTCCGCGCTGATGGCGTGTAATGCACACGTTCGTTGGGAACCCCAAGAGGAAGGTATGATGCGTGATACGTCTCCGACGTATCGATAATTTCTTATGTTCCATGCCATATTATTGATGATACCTACATGTTTTATGCACACTTTATGTCATATTCGTGCATTTTCTGGAACTAACCTATTAACAAGATGCCGAAGAGCCAGTTGCTGTTTCTGCTGTTTTTGGTTGCCGAAATCCTAGTAACGAAATATTCTCGGAATTGGACGAAATCAAGACCCAGGGTCCTATTTTTCCCGGAGCCTTCCAGAACACCCGAGAGCCGCCAGAGGGAAGCCCTGGGGGCCCCACAACATACCCTGGCGCGGCCAGAGGGGGGGCCGCGCCGCCGTATGGTGTGGGCCCCCCAGGCCCCCTCCGAGGCTACCCTTCCGCCTATTTAAAGCCTCCGTCGCGAAAACCCTGATGCGAAGAACCACGATACGGAAAACCTTCCAGAGCCGCCGCCATCGCGAAGCCAAGATCTGGGGGACAGGAGTCTCTGTTCCGGCACCCTGCCGGAGCGGGGAAGTGCCCCCGGAAGGCTTCTCCATCGACACCGCTGCCATCTCCACCGCCATCTTCATCACCGCTGCTGCTCCCATGAGGAGGGAGTAGTTCTCCATCGAGGCTCGGGGCTGTACCGGTAGCTATGTGGTTCATCTCTCTCCTATGTGCTTCAATACAATAATCTCATGAGCTGCCTTACATGATTGAGATTCATATGATGATGCTTGTAATCTAGATGTCACTATGTTAGTCAAGTGAGTTTTACTTATGTGATCTCCGGAGACTCCTTGTCCCACGTGTGTAAAGGTGACAGTGTGTGCACCGTGTGGGTCTCTTAGGCTATATTTCACAGTATACTTACTCACTGTTATGAATGGCGTAGTGAAGTGCTTATTTATATCTCTTTATGATTGCAATGTGTTTTGTATCACAATTTATCTATGTGCTACTCTAGTGATGTTATTAAAGTAGTTTATTCCTCCCGCACGGTGTAATGGTGACGAGTGTGTGCATCCGTGTTAGTACTTGGCGTAGGCTATGATCATGATCTCTTGTAGATTGTGGAGTTAATTATCATTATGATAGTATTGATGAGATCTATTCCTCCTACATAGCGTGAAGGTGACAGTGTGCATGCTGTGTTAGTACTTGGTTTAGTCGAATTGATCTTTCTTGCACTCTAAGGTTATTTGAATATGAACATTGAATTGTGGAGCTTGTTGACTCTGGCATTGAGGGTTCGTGTAATCCTACGCAATGTGTTCATCATCCAACAAGAGTGTAGAGTATGCATTTATCTATTATGTTATGTGATCAATGTTGAGAGTGTCCACTAGTGAAAGTCTAATCCCTAGGCCTTGTTCCTAAATACTGCTATCGCTGCTTGTTTACTGTTTTACTGCGTTACTACTGCTGCGTTACTCCTGCTTGTTTACTGTCCTGGGCAAAGCACTTTTCTCGAGTGCCGTTGCTACTACTTATTCATACCACCTGTATTTCACTATCTCTTCGCCGAACTAGTACACCTATTAGGTGTGTTGGGGACACAAGAGACTTCTTGCTTTGTGGTTGCAGGGTTGCATGAGAGGGATATCTTTGACCTCTTCCTCCCCGAGTTCGATAAACCTTGGGTGATCCACTTAAGGGAAACTTGCTGCTGTTCTACAAACCTCTGCTCTTGGAGGCCCAACACTGTCTACAAGAATAGAAGCTCGCGTAGACATCAAGCACTTTTCTGGCGCCGTTGCCGGGGAGGAAAGGTAAAAGGCACTCATACTCCGGTCCCAGGTATAAGTACTTTTCTGTTACCGTTGTGTGTGTGCTCGAAGCTATTTCCTTTAGATCCTGCAATTGCATCTTTTTGTTTCTTGTTTACACTAGTTTGGCATAATGGACAACAATGAGCTTCTTATTCTATTTCCTGATTTAAGACATGGATGGTTTGATGCGAAAATTAAAAACCTATGGAACCTTATTTGCATGCTGGTAGTAATATTAGTATGAACGCTTTGAACACCATTGTTGATAATAATATAGAAAGTTCTAAGCTTGGGGAAGCTGGTTTTCATGATCTTTTTAGTCCCCCAAGCATTGAGGAGAAAATTTTCTTTGATGATACTTTGCCTCCTATTTATGATGATTATAATGATAGTGGTCTTTTGGTGCCACCTACTATGGAGAGTAAATTTTGTTGTGATTATACTATGCCTCCTACACTTGATGAGAATAATAATGATAGCTACTTTGTTGAATTTGCTCCCACTATTACCAATAAAATTGATTATGCCTATGTGGAGAGTAATAATTTTATGCATGAGACTCATGATAAGAATGCTTTATGTGATAGTTATATTGTTGAGTTTGCTCATGATGCTACTGAAAGTTATTATGAGAGAGGAAAATATGGTTGTAGAAATTTTCATGTTACTAAAATGCCTCTCTATGTGCTGAAATTTTTGAAGCTACACTTGTTTTATCTTCCTATGCTTGTTACTTTGCTCTTCATGAACTTGTTTATTTACAAGATTCCTATGCATAGGAAGCATGTTAGACTTAAATGTGTTTTGAATTTGCCTCTTGATGCTCTCTTTTGCTTCAAATACTATTTCTTGCGAGTGCATCATTAAAACTCGTTGAGCCCATCTTAATGGCTATAAAGAAAGAACTTCTTGGGAGATAACCCATGTGTTATTTTACTACATTACTTTGTTTTATATTTGTGTCTTGGAAGTTGTTTACTACTGTAACAACCTCTCCTTATCTTAGTTTTGAGTTTTGTTGTGCCAAGTAAAGTCTTTGATAGTAAAGTAAGTACTAGATTTGGATTACTGCGCAGTTCCAGATTTCTTTGCTGTCACGAATCTGGGTCTACCTCCCTGTAGGTAGCACAGAAAATTAAGCCAATTTACGTGCATGATCCTCAGATATGTACGCAACTTTCATTCAATTTTTGCATTTTTATTTGAGCAAGTCTAGTGGCCTAATAAAATCCATCTTTACGGACTGTTCTGTTTTGACAGATTCTGCCTTTTATTTCGCATTGCCTCTTTCGCTATGTTGGATGAATTTCTTTGATCCATTAATGTCCAGTAGCTTTATGCAATGTCCAGAAGTGTTAAGAATGATTGTGTCACCTCTGAACATGTGAATTTTTATTATGCACTAACCCTCTAATGAGTTGTTTCGAGTTTGGTGTGGACGAAGTTTTCAAGGATCAAGAGAGGAGTATGATGCAATATGATCAAGGAGAGTGAAAGCTCTAAGCTTGGGGATGCCCCGGTGGTTCACCCTGCATATTATAAGAAGACTCAAGCGTCTAAGCTTGGGGATGCCCAAGGCATCCCCTTCTTCATCGACAACATTATCAGGTTCCTCCCCTGAAACTATATTTTTATTCCGTCACATCTTATGTACTTTGCTTGGAGCGTCGGTTTGTTTTTGTTTTTGTTTTGTTTGAATAAAATGGATCCTAACATTCAATTTATGGGAGAGAGACACGCTCCACTGTAGCATATGGACAAGTATGTCCTTAGGCTCTACTCATAGTATTCATGGCGAAGTTTCTTCTTCGTTAAATTGTTATATGGTTGGAATTGGAAAATGATACATGTAGTAATTCTAAAATGTCTTGGATAATTTGATACTTGGCAATTGTTGTGCTCATGTTTAAGCTCTTGCATCATATACTTTGCACCCATTAATGAAGAAACACTTAGAGCTTGCTAATTTGGTTTGCATATTTGGTTTCTCTAGAGTCTAGATAATATCTAGTATTGAGTTTTGAACAACAAGGAAGACGGTGTAGATTCTTATAATGTTTACAATATGTATTTTATGTGAAGTTTTGCTGCACCGTTCATCCTTGTGTTTGTTTCAAATAACCTTGCTAGCCTAAACCTTGTATCGAGAGGGAATACTTCTCATGCATCCAAAATCCTTGAGCCAACCACTATGCCATTTGTGTCCACCATACCTACCTACTACATGGTATTTCTCCGCCATTCCAAAGTAAATTTCTTGAGTGCTACCTTTAAAATTCCATCATTCACCTTTGCAATATATAGCTCATGGGACAAATAGCTTAAAAACTATTGTGGTATTGAATATGTACTTATGCACTTTATCTCTTATTAAGTTGCTTGTTGTGCGATAACCATGTTTTCTGGGGACGCCATCAACTATTCTTTGTTGAATATCATGTGAGTTGCTATGCATGTCCGTCTTGTCTGAAGTAAGAGAGATCTACCACTCATTTTGTCAACGGTAGTAATAAAGCATATGTATCATGTAAATTACATCTTACTAGTTGCAAGCCTCATGCATAGTATACTAATAGTGCCCGCACCTTGTCCTAATTAGCTCGGATTACCGGGATTATCATCGCAATACACATGTTTTAACCAAGTGTCACAAAGGGGTACCTCTATGCCGCTTGTACAAAGGTCTAAGGAGAAAGTTCGCATTGGATTTCTCGCTTTTGATTATTCTCAACTTAGACATCCATACCGGGACAACATAGACAACAGATAATGGACTCCTCTTTAATGCATAAGCATGTAGCAACAATTAATGTTCTCATATGAGATTGAGGATATATGTCCGAAACTGAAACTTCCACCATGGATCATGGCTTTAGTTAGCGGCCCAATGTTCTTCTCTAACATTATGCATGCTATAACCATTAAATGAGTGATCTCCCTAACTTCAGACAAGACGGACATGCATAGCAACTCACATGATATTCAACAAAGAGTAGTTGATGGCGTCCCCAGGAACATGGTTATCGCACAACAAGCAACTTAATAAGAGATAAAGTGCATAAGTACATATTCAATACCACAATAGTTTTTAAGCTATTTGTCCCGTGAGCTATATATTGCAAAGGTAAAGAATGGAAATTTTAAAGGTAGCACTCAAGCAATTTACTTTGGAATGGCGGAGAAATACCATGTAGTAGGTAGGTATGGTGGACACAAATGGCATGGTTATTGGCTCAAGGATTTTGGATGCATGAGAAGTATTCCCTCTCGATACAAGGTTTAGGCTAGCAAGGTTATTTGAAACAAACACAAGGATGAACCGGTGCAGCAAAACTCACATAAAAGACATATTGTAAACATTATAAGACTCTACACCGTCTTCCTTGTTGTTCAAACTCAATACTAGAAATTATCTAGACTTTAGAGAGACCAATTATGCAAACCAAATTTTAGCAAGCTCTTTGTATTTCTTCATTAATGGGTGCAAAGTATATGACGCAAGAGCTTAAAAATGAGCACAACAATTGCCAAGTATCAAATTATTCAAGACATTTTAGAATTACTACATGTAGCATTTCCCGATTCCAACCATATAACAATTTAACGAAGAAGATTCAACCTTCGCCATGAATACTATGAGTAAAGCCTAAGGACATATTTGTCCATATGCAACAGCGGAGCGTGTTTCTCTCCCACACAATGAATGCTAGGATCCATTTTATTCAAACAAAAAACAAAAACAAAAACAAACCGACGCTCCAAGCAAAGCACATAAGATGTGATGGAATAAAAATATAGTTTCAGGGGAGGAACCTGATAATGTTGTCGATGAAGAAGGGGATGCCTTGGGCATCCCCAAGCTTAGACGCTTGAGTCTTCTTAAAATATGCAGGGTGAACCACCGGGCATCCCCAGCTTAGAGCTTTCACTCTCCTTGATCATATTGTATCATCTCCCTCTCTTGATCCTTGAAAACTTCCTCCACACCAAACTCAAAACAACTCATTAGAGGGTTAGTGCATAATAAAAATTCACATGTTCAGAGGTGACATAATCATTCTTAACACTTTGGACATTGCACAAAGCTACTGGACATTAATGGAACAAAGAAATTCATCCATCATAGCAAAAGAGGCAATGCGAAATAAAAGGCAGAATCTGTCAAAGCAGAACAGTCCGTAAAGACGGATTTTATTGAGGCACCAGAATTGCTCAAATGAAAATGCTCAAATTGAATGAAAGTTGCGTACATATCTGTGGATCACGCACGTAAATTGGCATATTTTTCTGAGCTACCTACAGAGAGACAGGTCGAAATTCGTGACAGCAAAGAAATCTGTTTCTGCGCAATGAATCCAAATCTAGTATGAACCTTACTATCAACGACTTTACTTGGCACAACAATGCACAAAACTAAGATAAGGAGAGGTTTCTACAGTAGTAAACAACTTCCAAGACTCAAATATAAAATAAAAGTACTGTAGTAAAAACATGGGTTGTCTCCCATAAGCGCTTTTCTTTAACGCCTAGGCGCAGAAAGTGTATATCAAGTATTGTCAAGAGACGAAGTATCAACATCATAATTTGTTCTAATAATAGAATCAAAAGGTAACTTCATTCTCTTTCTAGGGAAGTGTTCCATACCTTTCTTGAGAGGAAATTGATATTTAATATTACCTTCCTTCATATCAATGATAGCTCCAACAGTTCGAAGAAAAGGTCTTCCCAATATAATGGGACAGGATGCATTGCATTCAATATCCAAGACAACAAAATCAACGGGGACAAGGTTATTGTTAACGGTAATGCGAACATTATCAATTCTCCCCAAGGGTTTCTTTGTAGAGTGATCAGCAAGATTAACATCCAAATAACAATTTTTCAATGGTGGCAAGTCAAGCATATTATAAATTTTCTTAGGCATAACGGAAATACTTGCACCAAGATCACATAAAGCATTACAATCAAAGTCATTGACCTTCATCCTAATGATGGGCTCCCAACCATCTTCTAACTTTCTAGGAATAGAGGTTTCAAATTTTAGTTTCTCTTCTCTAGCTTTTATGAGAGCATTTGTAATATGTTTTGTGAAAGCCAAGTTTATAGCACTAGCATTAGGACTCTTAGCAAGTTTTTGTAAGAACTTTATAACTTCAGAGATGTGACAATCATCAAAATCCAAACCATTATAATTTAAAGCAATGGGATCATCATCCCCAATGTTGGAAAAAATTTCAGCAGTTTTATCACAGGCAGTTTCAGCAGTTTTAGCAGTTTCAGGCAATTTTGCACGCTTTACACTAGGAGTAGTAACATTGCCAACACCAATTATTTTACCATTGATAGTAGGAGGTGCAGCAACATGTGGAGCATTAGCATTGCTAGTGGTGGTAATAGTCCAAACTTTAGCTACATTATTCTTTTTAGCTAGTTTTTCATTTTCTTCTCTTTCCCACCTAGCATGCAATTCGGCCATCAATCTTATATTCTCATTAATTCTAACTTGGATGGCATTTGCTGTAGTAAAATTTTTATTTTCAATATCCTTATTAGGCATAACTTTCGATTTCAAAAGATCAACATCAGAGGCAAGACTATCAACCTTAGAAGCGAGAATATCAATTTTATTGAGCTTTTCCTCAACAGATTTGTTAAAAGAAGTTTGTGTACTAATAAATTCTTTAAGCATAGCTTCAAGTCCAGGGGGTGTGTTCCTATTATTGTTGTAAGAATTCCCATAAGAATTACCATAACCATTACCATTATTATAAGGATATGGCCTATAGTTATTACTAGAATTGTTCCGATAAGCATTGTTGTTGAAATTATTATTTTTAATGAAGTTTACATCAACATGTTCTTCTTGGGAAACCAATGAAGCTAACGGAACATTATTAGGATCAACACTAGTCCTATCATTCACTAGCATAGACATAATAGCATCAATCTTATCACTCAAGGAAGAGGTTTCTTCGACAGAATTTACCTTCTTACCTTGTGGAGCTCTTTCCGTGTGCCATTCAGAGTAATTAATCATCATATTATCAAGGAGCTTTGTTGCTTCACCAAGAGTGATGGACATAAAGGTACCTCCAGCAGCTGAATCCAATAGGTTCCGCGAAGAAAACTTCAGTCCTGCATAAAAGGTTTGGATGATCATCCAAGTAGTCAGTCCATGGGTTGGGCAATTTTTAACCAAAGATTTCATTCTTTCCCAAGCTTGTGCAACATGCTCATTATACAATTGCTTAAAATTCATTATGCTACTCCTTAAAGATATAATTTTAGCAGGGGGATAATATCTACCAATAAAAGCATCCTTGCATTTAGTCCATGAATCAATACTATTTCTAGGCAGAGATAGCAACCAATCTTTAGCTCTTGCTCTTAAAGAGAAAGGAAACAATTTTAATTTTATAATGTCACCATCTACATCTTTATACTTTTGCATTTCACACAATTCAACAAAATTATTGAGATGGGCAGCAACATCATCGGAACTAACACCGAGAAAATTTCTCTCTCATAACAAGATTCGAGTAAAGCAGGTTTAATTTCAAAGAATTCTGTCTGTAGTAGCGAGGTGGAGCAATAGGTGTGCATAAAAAATCATTATTATTTGTGGTTGTGAAGTCACACAACTTAGTATTTTCAGGAGTACCCATTTTAGCAGTAGTAAATAAAGCAAACTAGATAAAATAAATGCAAGTAACTAATTTTTTTGTGTTTTTGATATAGAGTGCCAGACAGTAAATAAAGTAAAGCTAGCAACTAATTTTTTTGTGTTTTGATATAATGGAGCAAACAAGAAAGTAAATAAGATAAAGCAAGACAAAAACAAAGTAAAGAGATTGGATTGTGGAGACTCCCCTTGCAGCGTGTCTTGATCTCCCCGGCAACGGCGCCAGAAAATATGCTTGATGGCGTGTAATGCACACGTTCGTTGGGAACCCCAAGAGGAAGGTATGATGCGCACAGTAGCAAGTTTTCCCTCAGTAAGAAACCAAGGTTTAATCGAACCAGTAGGAGTCAAGAAGCACGTTTAAGGTTGTTGGTGGCGGAGTATAGTGCGGCGCAACACCAGGGATTCCGGCGCCAACGTGGAACCTGCACAACACAACCAAAGTACTTTGCCCCAACGAAACAGTGAGGTTGTCAATCTCACCGGCTTGCTGTAACAAAGGATTAGATGTATAGTGTGGATGATGATTGTTTGCAGAAAACGAGTAGAACAAGTATTGCAGTAGATTGTATTCGATGTAAAAGAATGGACCGGGGTCCACAGTTCACTAGAGGTGTCTCTCCCATAAGATAAATAGCATGTTGGGTGAACAAATTACAGTCGGGCAATTGACAAATAAAGAAGGCATAACAATGCACATACATATATCATGATGAGTACTATGAGATTTAATCAGGGCATTACGACAAAGTACATAGACCGCTATCCAGCATGCATCTATGCCTAAAAAGTCCACTTTCAGGTTATCATCCGAACCCCTTCCAGTATTAAGTTGCAAACAACGGACAATTGCATTAAGTATGGTGCGTAATGTAATCAATAACTACATCCTCGGACATAGCATCAATGTTTTGTCCCTAGTGGCAACAAGACATCCACAACCTTAGAACTTTCCGTCACTCGTCCCAGATTTAATGGAGGCATGAACCCACTATCGAGCATAAATACTCCCTCTTGGAGTTAAGAGTAAAAACTTGGCCGAGCCTCTACTAATAATGGAGAGCATGCAAGATCATAAACAGCACATAGGTAATAGATTGATAATCAACATAACATAGTATTCTCTATCCATCGGATCCCGACAAACACAACATATAGCATTACAGATAGATGATCTTGATCATGTTAGGCAGCTCACAAGATCCGACAATGAAGCACATAAGGAGAAGACGACCATCTAGCTACTGCTATGGACCCATAGTCCAGGGGTGAACTACTCACTCATCACTCCGGAGGCGACCATGGCGGTGAAGAGTCCTCCGGGAGATGATTCCCCTCTCCGGCAGGGTGCCGGAGGCGATCTCCTGAATCCCCCGAGATGGGATTGGCGGCGGCGGCGTCTCAGTAAGGTTTTCCGTATCGTGGCTCTCGGTACTGGGGTTTCGCGACGGAGGCTTTAAGTAGGCGGAAGGGCAGGTCAAGAGGCGACGCGAGGGGCCCACACAACAGGGTCGCGTGGCCAGGAGGTGGGCCGCGCCGCCCTGGCGTGTCGCCGCCTCGTCGCCTCAATTCGTTTCCCTTTCGGTCTTCTGGAAGCTTTGTGGCAAAATAGGCCCCTTGGCGTTGATTTCGTCCAATTCCGAGAATATTTCCTTACTAGGATTTCTGAAACCAAAAACAGCAGAAAACAACAACTGGCTCTTCGGCATCTCGTTAATAGGTTAGTGCCGGAAAATTCATAAATATGACATAAAGTATGCATAAAATATGTAGATATCATCAATAATGTGGCATGGAACATAAGAAATTATCGATACGTCGGAGACGTATCACGCGCCGTCGCCATCACCGACCATGTCCCCGTCAAGCTGTCCACCACCGCCGCCAACTACCTCGCCTGGAAGACATACTTCTACCTCCTCTTCCGCGAGTACAACGTGCGCGATCACATCGACGGCACCGCCGACCTCCTCACCTACGACGCCGACTGGCTGGCCATCGACGCCACCATCATCCGCTGGCTCTTCCTCACCGTCTCGCCGGACATCTTCAAGACCGTCGTTCGGGAAGGCGATGATGCCCGCACGGTGTGGGGAAAGATCAACGGCCTCTTCACCAATAACAAGCTCCAACGTGTTGTCTTTTTGCAGCAGGAATTCTTCGGCACACCCCAGGGCGATCAAACCTTGGACGCCTACGCTCGCGCCTCAAGGAAATCTCCGACGAGCTCCAGGACCTTGGGTTCCGGATTGGCGACGAGCTCCTCCTCTCCACCCTCACCGCCGGCCTCAGCGAGGACCTCGGCAACGCCTCCACCAACCTCACCCTCATGACCAACCCTACGTTCGAGCGGGCGGTCGACTACCTCCGGCTGGAGGAACGCCAGCTGAAGGGTGTGCGCACCCGGGCGGTTCACACCGCTCTATGGGCAAGCGGCAACAGCGTTCTTCCTCATGGCGGAGGAGCTCCATCGGCGCCCACCCCCGCCCATCCACACTCTGCGCCTCAGCCGCAACAACACCAAGGAGGAGGGGGCGGTGGCCGCGGCCGTCGCCGTGGCCGTGGTGGTGGCCGTGGCGGTGGCCACAATGGCGTCCCTGGCATCGTCGGTCCGCGCCCCGGGTACTCACACCCCACTCCGCCGTGGGCGGGCGGACACAACCCCTGGATGGGGGTCGTGCACGCCTACACCATGCCCGTTCCGCGCCCCCCATCCCCGGCACCGTCGGCCCCCGTCCGCCGACGCACCAGGCCTTCATCGCCGCGCCCCCGCAGGCTCCCGCCGGCCTGCCCTACGCTCCCGTCTACGGCGGCATGATGCCGCAGGCCCCGACGGCCCATTGGGACCCCGCGTTGTACACCACCCTTCAGCACGCCCCCTCGCCGGGCGCTTACTCTGGCGGTGGAGACTGGTTCATGGACACCGGAGCCTCCGCACACATGGCTGCTCACCCGGGTAACCTTTCCACTTCTTCTCCGACATCCACTTCCTCTCGCATCATCATCGGTAACGGTGCTGGTCTTCCCATCTCTCATATTGGCTCCACTCATTTTCCTTCTAATTCCACACCATTGTCTCTTAATAATGTCTTAGTTTCACCACATCTTGTTCAGAATTTAGTTTCCGTCAAAACTCTTTCCCGCGATAACTCCGTAATCGTGGAATTTGACGAGTTTGGTTTTTCGTAAAGGACGCCCGTACCCGGATGGTTTTGCACCGCTGTGAGAGTCCCGGCGACCTGTACCCTGTTCAGCCGTCTCCCTCCACTCACGCTGCACCTCGGGCGCTCTCTGCCGGCGTCGACCTTTGGCACGTTCGTCTTGGCCATCCCAGATCCACCTCGCTCCGCCAAATAATGAAGGGATTTCTATTTTCGTGCCCTCGGTTCCTTAGTTGTGCTCAGTTTTCCCCAGCTCCTTAGTTTTTCCTCAGTTTTTCCCAAGACCTTGGCTGAAACCATCACAGATGCTGTAACGGCCGGTTGCCCGACGGTTGACCGTTATCTTCTGACTAGTGGGGCCACGTAGAGCCCGCAAAGACACGTCAGACCATCCATCTTTATTTGACCGTAAGCATCGCTGTATCCCTGACCAAAACACGCACGAGTGGGGCTTCGGTATATCGAATGACAAGTGGGCCATGGCGCTAATACAAGGGGCAATACACGGGTAGGAATAGATTTTTAAACGGAGCTCTACAGTGATGGCACGGAGGAGGTGGCCTGCGGGGTGCCGAGATGAGATCGACGTCCACAAAGAACTACATGAGGCGAGACCAGACGCATTAGATAGATATGAACTAGACGCGTTTAACCATGCAAAGAAGAGAAGAAATGGTCGACGACATCGACGACTACCTCAAAACTTTGACTGACCGTGTCCGACACGAACGAGAGCAATGTAGAGAAAACTAGTGTCTCTCCTTTCTGGCGTTTATAGATGGGTGCTAGAAGAGTGTGGTGGCGAAGGGAAAGACCTCGCGGTGGTCTGTGGCGTCCAGCATAGCAGGGCGGCGTGGCCGTGCCCACATCGGCGTGGATGCATGTTCGGCATTGGCATCAGCATGTACGTTCGGCATTGGCCTCGGCGGTATCTCTGGTGTATCAGTGATCGAATGAGGGGACGGGATTGAGGGTGCATCCTAACGGTGACCTAGTAGTGGCGTCGAGCATAGCCGTTCTGACCATGCCGATATCGGCATCGGCAAAGTTTGGAGGCTGTGGTGCTCGAATCAAGGAGGGATTTGTTTCTTGTACCCCAAAAGTGATTTGAAACAAGTTTCGTGTTGAAGGTTAGGTAACGGAAGTTTGTAACTAAGCCCAAAATTATACTAGCGCCATGGTGAGGTTCTTTTTGATAGAGCTATACGGTTGGGCAAACTTTTTTGACACTTTTTAGATAGGGTTCCTTGTTGTTACACGTATGGCATCATGTATGGAAAATTTGGGATCATTTGGAGATGTTCGAAAAAAATCACTTTGCTAAAACGCATGCCGTTTCGTCTCACTAAAACCAGCTTTTCTAACAAGGTGATTTATTCTACCTCCTCTAAATGACCTCAAATTTTATACAGCTGATCTTCTATACATAGATAGATAGATTGTTTCGTTTTTATATTTTTCGAACTTTTTATTTCCCTTTATAATATCCAATTGATTTTCAGGTCAAAACCTCGAAAAACAGCATCATGTATGGCATCATTTTCGCCATAAATTTCAAATTTTGTGAAACTTTCCCTTTTAGATATTCCTTGTTGTTATTCCCTTATAGATATGGCATAATGTATGCCAAATTTGGTTAGGTCTCACTTGAAACCAGCTTTTGTAACAAGTTAGGCTACCGTGAATAGTAATGGCTACAAGAAATCGGTGATGGTCTATCATTTTTTGCGTGAAAAGTAATGGGTACAACAAATCGGTGATGGTTTATCATTTTTTGCGTGAAAATTAATGGGTTCAACAAATCGGTGATGGTTTATCATTTGGGATTTTCGTGAAAATTAATGGCTACAAGAAATCGGTGACGGTTTATCATTTTTTGCGTGAAAATTTATGGCTACAACAAATCGGTGATGGTTTATCATTTTTTGCGTGAAAAGTAATGCCTAAAAGAGTTCATAATTTTTAGCGCGTGAAAATAAATACGAGAAAACCGCCCTTTAGCATACTTAGAGAGTGGAAGGTAACCGCCGACGAGAGAGAGAGAGAGGGGTTATCCTGCCCGTTAGATCATACGATCAACGGTCGGCGGGCACGATCCGCGTGACATGGGCTAGACCAATCAGGGCAATGTTGCACGTATGAGAGAATTTGTGGAGGGAGAGGGCAAAGCTGAGTAGTATCAAGAAACCAAGGGCACCTATGTAATAAACAGACTAAGGGATTCAAATATGAGATTTAAAAAATGGAAAATGCGTGTTTTGTACAATAAAACCCATCTTGACCTATCTCAAACTATTTGCAATACAAATATACATGAGTGTGAGAATTGTGGCCTCATTTAGACAAAGTATGTTTTGGGGAAAGCTGTTTTGGGAAGGGCTTATTGTGGAAAACCATGCACCTTCATAGCTACTAGGTGATTTGAGAAGGCCTTTGAGAAGTGGCAATTTGTGGTAAAACTTGATTTATCTATGACTTATCTATGTTTTGAGAACCGGCAATTTGTGGTAAAGACTCCATGAGTATGTGCCACTATTTTTCGGAATTTTTGCACATTAAATGACTCATTTAACTAGTTAATCCCATTTGTTGACTCATGTCCGTTGACCAGCTACTTGAGGGTAAAACTGAGCATATTGCACTAGCCGGTATTAGCACTCAAGGGGAAAACTGAGCACACAAAAAATGCTAGTATAATGCTCGAGGTTATACCCGAGTATATCTAAATTTCCAGGGTTAGACTCGAGGACGCGTGTTGCGGTGCAGAAATGAAAGACGTGCAATTGTTGACGCGTAGACGCCGGTCGCGGTGCGAAGTCGAAGACGTGCAATCGTGGACGCGTGGCGCATTGCGAAGTCCAAGACGTGCGGACGTGCAGCGGTGGACGCGTAGGACGCGGGCCGCATTAACCACCCCTTGCCTTTATAGACGCCTCCTCCCACTATCTCTGTCACTCTCACTCGCCTACACAACGCCGCCTCTCTCACGTCCCATCATCTTCTCCAAAGCAAAAAAACCCTCTCCCTCTCCCTCTCCTCTGCCGGCGAGATGGACAAGGAGAATGCCAATCCCATCGTCCACGGCACCGTCGGCTCCAAGCGCGACGCCTCCCTCTTCGACGCCGTCCCCTCAACGGACGTCGTCGCCGTCCCCTCAACGGACGTCGCCGCCGCCTCCGCCGGTGCATCGGAGGATGCTGCCGCCGGTCGCGGTCAGATCCCGCCGGGATGGGACCCCTACGAGCCGGTGCCGTACGTCCCGCCCCCGAACCGCTACGACACCTCCATAGAGGACCCATGGAACGAGGTAACTACGGTTTGCTTCCTTTTTGTTCCCCATTCCTTTTTGAACCCTATTTGTGCTGGTGTAGATGGATCCGTGGATGGATGAGTATTGGGCTAATATTTGCGCCGATTTTATTCCATCTTGCTTTGATCCCTCCTTGATTTCGTTTAAGATTTGGGGTTCGGCCGTTCGGTTAATTTATGCAAGTAATAATGGGATCTCAATCAGTTAATTTATGCAAGTAATCATAGGATCTCAATCAATTATTTTATGCACGAATCAAAAGATATCTACCGTTTAATTTTGCAAATAATCTGGAATGTGTTCAAGTTCAGATCTGGAATATGTTTCTTTGCCTATGAGGAATCGGTGGGCACAGATTTTTACAGGGAGGGTTCAGCGAACCATTTCTGTGTACAAATCTGTTGTGCATGAGTTTTGGTTCGCTTACACCGTCCCTGTAGACATATAATCGTGTCCACTCTAACTGAGGCTGCCTCTGTTTTTCCTAACTTTGTTATCATGCACGTTTGCAACTCATTCACTAATAAATTCCCGTTTGATATGGATCAGCTGTCCGGCAGCGACGTCAGGCAGCGACGACGAGCACCATGACGTCAAGACTCGCCAGGTGCTGCGGAGGCTGCAGGTCGGCCAATACGTCTCCTACCTCGACGTCGCCAAGGGTGTCTACAGGTGCCCCTTCTGCACTAGGAGGCTCGGCGGCACTGACTTCAACTGCGTCCTCACGCATGCCGAGAACATCGGCCACACCAACCCCAAGGTCGGCGCGTCGGTGAACCCCAACTCCTTCCGCGCCAAGCACTTGGCGCTCGGCATGCACCTTGATGCGTGTAGTTGACACGTCCGTTGGGAACCCCAAGAGGAAGGTGTGATGCGCACAGCGGCAAGTTTCCCTCAGTAAGAAACCAAGGTTTAATCGAACCAGTAGGAGTCAAGAAGCACGTTGAAGGTTGATGGCGGCGGGATGTAGTGCGGCGCAACACCAGAGATTCCGGCGCCAACGTGGAACCTTCACAACACAACCAAAGTACTTTGCCCCAACGAAACAGTGAGGTTGTCAATCTCACCGGCTTGTTGTAACAAAGGATTAACCGTATTGTGTGGAAGATGATTGTTTGCAAGAAAACAGTAAAACAAGTATTGCAAGAGATTGTATGCGATGTAAAGAATAGGACCGGGGTCCATAGTTCACTAGAGGTGTCTCTCCCATAAGATAAAAGCATGTTGGGTGAACAAATTACAGTCGGGCAATTGACAAATAGAGAGGGCATAACAATGCACATACATGACATGATAAATATAGTGAGATTTAATTGGGCATTACGACAAAGTACATAGACCGCTATCCAAGCATGCATCTATGCCTAAAAAGTCCACCTTCAGAGTTATCATCCGAACCCCTTCCAGTATTAAGTTGCAAACAACGGACAATTGCATTAAGTATGGTGCGTAATGTAATCAATAACTACATCCTTAGACATAGCATCAATGTTTTATCCCTAGTGGCAACAAGCACATCCACAACCTTAGAACCTTCCGCATCGTCCCGCATTCAATGGAGGCATGAACCCACTATCGAGCATAAATACTCCCTCTTGGAGTTAAGAGCAAAAACTTGGCCAGAGCCTCTACTAATAACGGAGAGCATGCAAGATCATAAACAACACATAGGTAATAACTTGATAATTATCATAACATAGTATTCTCTATCCATCGGATCCCGACAAACACAACATATAGAATTACAGATAGATGATCTTGATCATGTTAGGCAGCTCACAAGATCCAACAATGAAGCACAATGAGGTGAAGACAACCATCTAGCTACTGCTATGGACCCATAGTCCAGGGGTGAACTACTCACTCATCACTCCGGAGGCGACCATGGCGGTGAAGAGTCCTCCGGGAGATGAATCCCCTCTCCGGCAGGGTGCCGGAGGAGATCTCCAGAATCCCCCGAGATGGGATTGGCGGCGGCGGCGTCTCAGTAAGGTTTTCCGTATCGTGGCTCTCGGTACTGGGGGTTTCGCGACAGAGGCTTTAAGTAGGCGGAAGGGCAACGCGGGAGGCCACACGAGGGCCCCACACGCCAGGCTGGCGCGGCCAACACCTAGGCCGCGCCGCCCTAGTGTGGCGGCGCCTCGTGGCCCCACTTCGACTCCCCTTCGGTCTTCTGGAAGCTTCGTGGCAAAATAGGACCCTGGGCGTTGATTTCGTCCAATTCCGAGAATATTTCGTTACTAGGATTTCGAAACCAAAAACAACAGAAAACGACAACCGGCACTTCGGCATCTTGTTAATAGGTTAGTTCCGAGAAAATGCACGAATATGACATAAAGTGTGCATAAAACATGTAGATATCATCAATAATGTGGCATGGAACATAAGAAATTATCGATACGTCGGAGACGTATCAGCATCCCCAAGCTTAGTTACGCTCGTCCCGAGCAGGTAAAATGATAACAAAGATAATTTCTGAAGTGACATGCCATCATAACCTTGATCATACTATTTGTAAACATATGTAATGAATGCAGCGATCAAAAC
>NC_061513.1:280985241-281010340 GCF_022539505.1 Lolium rigidum
CGATAACCCGAAGGTGGACTTTTTAGGCATAGATGCAGCTTGGATGGCGGTCTATGTACTTTGTCGTAATGCCCAATTAAATCTCACTATACTTATCATGACATGTATGTGCATTGTTATGCCCTCTCTATTTGTCAATTGCCCGACCGTAATTTGTTCACCCAACATGCTTTTATCTTATGGGAGAGACACCTCTAGTGAACTCGTGGACCCCGGTCCATTCTTTAATACTGAAATACAAATCTGCTGCAATACTTGTTTTTACTGTTTTCTCTCGCAAACAATCATCTTCCACACAATACGGTTAATCCTTTGTTAAAGCAAGCCGGTGAGATTGACAACCTCACTGTTTCGTTGGGGCAAAGTACTTTGGTTGTGTTGTGCAGGTTCCACGTTGGCGCCGGAATCCCTGGTGTTGCGCCGCACTACATCCCGCCGCCATCAACCTTCAACGTGCTTCTTGGCTCCTCCTGGTTCGATAAACCTTGGTTTCTTTCCGAGGGAAAACTTGCTGCTGTGCGCATCATACCTTCCTCTTGGGGTTGCCCAACGAACGTGTGAAATACACGCCATCAAGCATATTTTCTGGCGCCGTTGCCGGGGAGATCAAGACACGCTGCAAGGGGAGTCTCCACTTCCCAACCTCTTTACTTTGTTTTTGTCTTGCTTTATTTTGTTTACTACTTTGTTTGCTGCATTATATCAAAACACAAAAAATTAGTTGCTAGCTTTACTTTATTTACTGTCTTGTTTGCTATATCAAAAACACAAAAAAATTAGTATATTTGCATTTACTTTATCTAGTTTGCTTTATTTACTACTGCTAAAATGAGTAATCCTGAAGTTGAAGTTCGTTCATTTAAGCAACAAGGAGGAGAATGTTTAAAAGATGCTTGGTATAGAATTAGTGATGCCCATAATAGGTGCACTAAGAAACACTCCACCACTATCCTACTCGTGAATTTTTATGTTGGTATCTCTAGCTGGAATAGATATGTTCTTGATTGTCTCGCGGGAGGTAACTTCCTAGGTGCTCCCGCTTTAGAAGCTAGTTGCATTATTGAGAGTTTATTTGGAATACCACCTCGTTAATGAAATTAAAATTGAAACCTCCCTTGAGGATGTTATGAAAAATTGGAAACCATAGAGAAAAATTTTAGTGTTGAAACTAAGTTGGAGATGTTACTTGTTAAAACTGATAAACTTGATAAATCCTTAGGAGGAATTGATGAAAGAATTAGTGTCCTAGGAACTTGTGTTGACCATGATAATCAAATTAATAGGATTGGCGAACTTGAAAAAGCTATGGGAACCTTGGGTTCAACCTTTTCATCTTTACAGTTTAGAGAGAAAGCATATGTGGGAAAGGAGCAAAAGTTTATGTATGCCTCTAAAGTGCCTAAACCCAAGAAATATTATTATAGGCCTAAAATTGACAAAGCCCCTAGTACCACTGCAAATGGGGGAGCTTATGATATCAATGCTCCATCTTTTGATAACACTTGAGTATACACTTTTCGCGCCTAGCTGAAAGGCGTTAAAGAAAAGCGCTTATGGGAGACAACCCATGTTTTTACTACAGTATTTTTGTTTTATATTTGAGTCTTGGAAGTTGTTTACTACTGTAGCAACCTCTCCTTATCTTAGTTTTATGTTTTGTTGTGCCAAGTAAAGTCTTTGATAGTAAAGTAAGTACTAGATTTGGATTACAGCGCAGTTCCAGATTTCTTTGCTGTCACGAATCTGGGTCTACCTCCCTGTAGTTAGCTCAGAAAATTAAGCCAATTTACGTGCATGATCCTCAGATATGTACGCAACTTTCATTCAATTTTGGCATTTTCATTTGAGCAAGTCTGGTGCCCTAATAAAATCCATCTTTACGGACTGTTCTGTTTTGACAGATTCTGCCTTTTATTTTGCATTGCCTCTTTTGCTATGTTGGATGAATTTCTTTGATCCATTAATGTCCAGTAGCTTTATGCAATGTCCAGAAGTGTTAAGAATGATTGTGTCACCTCTGAACATGTTAATTTTTATTGTGCACTAACCCTCTAATGAGTTGTTTCGAGTTTGGTGTGGAGGAAGTTTTCAAGGATCAAGAGAGGAGTATGATGCAATATGATCAAGGAGAGTGAAAGCTCTAAGCTTGAGGATGCCCCGTGGTTCACCCCTGCATATTCTAAGAAGACTCAAGCTGTCTAAGCTTGGGGATGCCCAAGGCATCCCCTTCTTCATCGACAACATTATCGGGTTCCTCCCCCGAAACTATATTTTTATTCCGTCACATCTTATGCACTTTGCTTGGAGCGTCGGTTTGTTTTTGTTTTTTGTTTTGTTTGAATAAAATGGATCCTAGCATTCACTTTATGGGAGAGAGACACGCTCCGCTGTAGCATATGGACAAGTATGTCCTTAGGCTCTACTCATAGTATTCATGGCGAAGTTTCTTCTTCGTTAAATTGTTATATGGTTGGAATTGGAAAATACTACATGTAGTAACTCTAAAAATGTCTTGGATAATTTGATACTTGGCAATAGTTGTGCTCATGATTAAGCTCTTGTATCATATACTTTGCACCCATTAATGAAGAAACACTTAGAGCTTGCTAATTTGGTTTGCATATTTGGTTTCTCTAGAGTCTAGATAATATCTAGTATTGAGTTTTGAACAACAAGGAAGACGGTGTAGAGTCTTATAATGTTTACAATATGTCTTTTATGTGAGTTTTGCTGCACCGTTCATCCTTGTGTTTGTTTCAAATAACCTTGCTAGCCTAAACCTTGTATCGAGAGGGAATACTTCTCATGCATCCAAAATCCTTGAGCCAACCACTATGCCATTTGTGTCCACCATACCTACCTACTACATGGTATTTATCCGCCATTCCAAAGTAAATTGCTTGAGTGCTACCTTTAAAATTCTATCATTCACCTTTGCAATATATAGCTCATGGGACAAATAGCTTAAAAACTATTGTGGTATTGAATATGTACTTATGCACTTTATCTCTTATTAAGTTGCTTGTTGTGCGATAACCATGCTTCGGGGACGCCATCAACTATTCTTTGTTGAATATCATGTGAGTTGCTATGCATGACCGTCTTGTCTCGAAGTAAGAGAGATCTACCACCTTAATGGTTGGAGCATGCATATTGTTAGAGAAGAACATTGGGCCGCTAACTAAAGCCATGATTCATGGTGGAAGTTTCAGTTTTGGACATATATCCTCAATCTCATATGAGAATAATAATTGTTGCCACATGCTTATGCATTAAAGAGGAGTCCATTATCTGTTCTCCATGTTGTCCCGGTATGGATGTCTAAGTTGAGAATAATCAAAAGCGAGAAATCCAAAATGCGAGCTTTCTCCTTAGACCTTTGTACGAGCGGCATGGAGGTACCCCTTGTGACACTTGGTTAAAACATGTGTATTGTGATGATCCGGTAGTCCAAGCTAATTAGGACAAGGTGCGGGCACTATTAGTATACTATGCATGAGACTTGCAACTTGTAAGATATAATTTACATAACTCATATGCTTTATTACTACCGTTGAAAAAATTGTTTCATGTTTTCAAAATAAAAGCTCTAGCACAAATATAGCAATCGATGCTTTCCTCTTTGAAGGACCATTCTTTTTACTTTTATGTTGAGTCAGTTCACCTATCTCTCTCCACCTCAAGAAGCAAACACTTGTGTGAACTGTGCATTGATTCTTACATACTTGCATATTGCACTTGTTATATTACTCTATGTTGACAATTATCCATGAGATATACATGTTACAAGTTGAAAGCAACCGCTGAAACTTAATCTTCCTTTGTGTTGCTTCAATACCTTTACTTTGATTTATTGCTTTATGAGTTAACTCTTATGCAAGACTTATTGATGCTTGTCTTGAAGTACTATTCATGAAAAGTCTTTGCTTAATGATTCACTTGTTTACTCATGTCATTACCATTGTTTTGATCGCTGCACTCATTACATATGTTTACAAATAGTATGATCAAGGTTATGATGGCATGTCACTTCAGAAATTATCTTTGTTATCGTTTTACCTGCTCGGGACGAGCAGAACTAAGCTTGGGGATGCTTGATACGTCTCCGACGTATCGATAATTTCTTATGTTCCATGCCATATTATTGATGATACCTACATGTTTTATGCACACTTTATGTCATATTCGTGCATTTTCCGGAACTAACCTATTAACAAGATGCCGAAGAGCCGATTCTTCGTTTTACGCTGTTTTTGGTTTCGAAATCCTAGTAACGAAATATTCTCGGAATTGGACGAAATCAAGACCCGGGGTCCTATTTTGCCACGAACCTTCCGGAAGACCGAAAGGGATACGAAGTGGGGCGACGAGGCGCCGCCACCATAGGGCCGCGCGGCCGGAGGGGGCCCGCGCCGCCCTATGGTGTGGGCCCCTCGTCGGCCCTCCGACTCGCCCTTCCGCCTACTTAAAGCCTCCGTCGTGAAACCCCGATGCGAAAAACCACGATACGGAAAACCTTCCGAGAGACGCCGCCGCCGCCAATCCCATCTCGGGGGATTCAGGAGATCTCCTCCGGCCCCTCGCCGGAGAGGGGATTCCTCTCCCGGAGGACTCTACACCGCCATGGTCGCCTCCGGAGTGATGAGTGAGTAGTTCACCCCTGGACTATGGGTCCATAGCAGTAGCTAGATGGTTGTCTTCTCCTCATTGTGCTTCATTGTTGGATCTTGTGAGCTGCCTAATATGATCAAGATCATCTATACGTAATACTCTATGTTGTGTTTGTCGGGATCCGATGGATAGAGAATACCATGTTATGTTAATTATCAAGTTATTACATATGTGTTGTTTATGATCTTGCATGCTCTCCGTTATTAGTAGAGGCTCCGGCCAAGTTTTTGCTCTTAACTCCTAGAGGGAGTATTTATGCTCGATAGTGGGTTCATGCCCGCATTGACACACGGGACGGTGACGAAAGTTCTAAGGTTGTGTTGTCTTGTTGCCACTAGGGATAAAACATTGGCGGCTGTGTCCGAGGATGTAGTTGTTGATTACATTACGCACCATACTTAAGGCAATTGTCCGTTGTTAGCAACTTAATGTCGGAAGGGGTTCGGACGATAACCTGAAGGTGGACTTTTTAGGCATAGATGCGGTTGGATGGCGGTCTATGTACTTTGTCGTAATGCCCAATTAAATCTCACTATACTTATCATGACATGTATGTGCATTGTTATGCCCTCTCTATTTGTCAATTGCCCGACTGTAATTTGTTCACCCAACATGCTTTTATCTTATGGGAGAGACACCTCTAGTGAGCTGTGGACCCCGGTCCATTCTTTAATACTGAAATACAAATCTGTCTGCAATACTTGTTTTTCTTGTTTTCTCTGCAAACAATCATCTTCCACACAATACGGTTAATCCTTTGTTACGGCAAGCCGGTGAGATTGACAACCTCACTGTTTCGTTGGGGCAAAGTACTTTGGTTGTGTTGTGCAGGTTCCACGTTGGCGCCGGAATCCCTGGTGTTGCGCCGCACACTACATCCCGCCGCCATCAACCTTCAACGTGCTTCTTGGCTCCTCCTGGTTCGATAAACCTTGGTTTCTTTCTGAGGAAAAACTTGCTGCTGTGCACATCATACCTTCCTCTTGGGGTTCCCAACGAACGTGTGAAATACACGCCATCACCCGCTACCATTCGTTGACAACAACAAACACCTCTTAAAATATTACTTTTATTCTCTTTATATGATTTCAAAACTGAAAAAGCTCTAGCACATGATTTAATCCCTGCTTCCCTCTGCGAAGGGCCTGTCTTTTACTTTATGTTGAGTAAGTAAACCTATTTCCCTCCATCTCAAGCAAGCATTTAAGTTGTTGTGATCAAACTATTATATTGTGATTTATTTCATCATGTCTTTTACTCTTCCTTGTTTAGTACAAGTTTTATCTGAATGAATATAGCTTTGAAAGTTATCAATGATCATTATGATTGAGTATGCAAGATGAGCCATATAAACTTTAACATGAGAGCACTGCTTGATAGATAAGAATAACCTGTTAATTGTTCTCTGACCAAGAACGAAGTTTGCCATCACCAACTATGATTTCTTATGCATCTTTATTTGTGATTACCTTATACTTGTTTCAAGTTGAGTTATATGAGGAAGTTGTTTACTAGAATGTCTTGTGTGAATGAATATGATCCTTCTTGTCCGTATTTGATTTATCGACTCTTCACTCCATAAACATGTGGTCCTGTTTTACCGAGTTCGGTTTCGCTTGGGGACAAGCGAAGTCTAAGCTTGGGGGGAGTTGATACGTCCAATTTGCATCACTATTTTATATCATAATTTGCTGTTATTCATTGATATATTTCATATTTGGAGATGATACTTATGGGCCGCGCCGCCCTGTGGGGTGGGGCCCCCTGGCTCCCCTCTGGCCTTTCTCCGGTGCTCTGGAAGCTTCCGGGAATTATAAGATCTTCGGTGTTGATTTCGTCCGATTCCGAAAATATTTCCTTACTAGGATTTCTGAAACCAAAAACAGCAGAAAACAGCAACTGGCCTTTCGGCATCTCGTCAATAGGTTAGTTCCAGAAAATGCACAAAAACGATATAAAGTGTGAACAAAACATGTAGGTATTGTCATAAAACAAGCATGGAACATCAGAAATTATAGATACGTTGGAGACGTATCAATGACCTAATCGACTATGTCACTTGTTGTTGGACGGCTTGGAGGCAAGAAACACATGCTTGGATGATGATGGTGACACCAATGAAGAGATGAAGGGATAGAGCCCTCCAACACACCTCCCTCTATGAAGAATTGCCCTTGTGACCTGATCCTTGATCAAGAAAAAGAAAGGGTGAAACTCTATGAAGACCTTATTATCATATGTGAACCTATGAATAGAGAGGAGATTTTTGGTGGCAGTGGGAACAAGTAAAATATCACGAAGTTGAAAATTCTGATTAGGAGTGCTAACTACTGAATGACCAACATGTGAAATTTGCATACCTTCCCCACTGGCCGTGTTGACCCTGTCATGTCCTTTGTAGTGATCACGGACCGTCAGGTTGTTCAGCTCGCTGGTGATGTGATTGGTGGCACCAGTGTCGGAATACCAATTTGTGTCGACGCCGTAGGAGGCAATGTGGGCTTCCTTGTCGTCATCGGAGTCATCATCCTCATCTTGCCACCGATACCAGCAGTCCTTCGCGTTGTGACCTTCGCGGTTGCAAATTTGACACGTGACATCCACCCACGGTGTCGTGCGACGACGCCCGCGACCACGGCCCCGGCCGCCACCAGGTGGTGCACGCCCACCGCCACGGCCATAAGAGGGAGCGCGATCATCGCGACGTTCTGGGCGCCGATCATCGCGCGGCGATCACCGCGGTCACCGCGGTCATCGCGGGTTTGGTTGGGACGGCAGCGGCGTTGGCGCTGGGCAGCGTTGGCGGAGGTCTCAAAGTCAGCGTCAGAGGACCCGCGCAACATCTCCTGGCGGTGATCATAGGCATCAATCTGAGCGTACATATGGCTGAGGGAAATCGGCGTAGTCTGAACGCCGAGAGCCGCCACCAGAGCATTGTAGGAGCCACCAAGGCCCGCAAGGACGAAGGAAACATGTTACCTGGCCGAGACGGGACAGCCAGCCATAGCTAGCTCATCGACGAACCCTTGCATCTTTGTCAGGTACGTCGCGGTGGTCATGTTCAGTTTCTTGGTGTTTGCCAGAGAGGTGTGCAGATTGGTAATCTTGGCTTCACTATGCGAGACAAACATCTCTTCCAGGGCCTGCCATACACCGGCGGCGTGCTCGATCCGATGGACGTGAGGAAGGACCTCATGGGAGAGTGACTGGAGAAGATAACTAAGGACGATCTGGTCCTGTGCAATCCAGTTATCATATGCAGGATTGGGCACCATCTTGGGAGCTTGATCAGCACCATCCTTGTACGACGTGACGGCGAGTTCCTCCGGCGGGGCAGAAACCTTGCCGGTGAGATAGCCGAGCAGACGGGCGCCACGGATGGCAGGAAGGACCTGGGCGCGCCAGCCCGGGAAGTTGGCCCGGGTGAGTTTGTCAGACGGCGGAGTCCCGAGAGCGATGGTGGCGCTGTTCGACGAAGCCGCCATGGAGTCGACGAGGCGACGGAGGGCGACGGTCGAAGTGATCTAGGGTTGTTTCGGCGATCAGCGTGTCGGCAGAAGAGGCCGGCCTGATACCATGTAAGATCAGGTAGATTGGAGACTACTCGGATAACCGAGTTTGGTTTATTTCATATGTATATATAGGAGGATTACATGAGGTATTGGATACGGACTCTATGTCCAACACAACGTGTTGCACACGTTGTTTAACAAGGAGGGCCACGATACCAGATCCCCGCCGCCCCCATCACGGGCGCAGCACGGCCTTTGCCGGTGGTGGCCTCCAGGGCGACGAGGCGGGGAGGGAGGGGAGGGGGGTGGCGGCGCTGGGGGGCTAGGGTTCGCCCCCTGCGTCACCTGGAGCCCTGGAGGAGACGACGCGGGGGCGTTTTTTTGATCCTCAACCCGGAGACGACGCGGAGGAGCGACGAGGGGTCCCAGCGCTGGGCTGACCTCCATCCCGCAGCGAGGAGGGCCACGAGACCAGATCCCCGCCGCCCCCATCACGAGCGCAGCACGGCCTTTGCCGGCGGCGGCCTCCAGGGGCGACGAGGCGTGGAGGGAGGGGAGGGGGTGGCGGCGCTGGGTGGGCTAGGGTTCGCCCCCTGCGTCGCCTGCGTCGCCTGGAAGGCGACGATGCACGTACTGCCAATGATGTATGCGAATGCATATCTCGCTCTCGGCTAGTATTTGTTCAGCATGATAGATTCCTACGTAGACGCCTTCAGTTAGTCTTTGCAGGCACACGTTGGACATCTTTAGCTCTCATCACGTCGTTACTATGCGCGCTACTTTTTTGACCCCAGTCTCGTGACTAGGACAGTGCATTTGGAGCAAACTTCAGAATGTTACTACTGAAATGTTGCCAAGCAACAACTCCTAGCTAGGTTTACCATTTTGCTGCTTACAACCTTAATTACACCGACTTTTGTTGCTTGTTGTACTCTCTACTGATAAGAACCTACCTTCTCCAACGAAATCAGTGATTTAGTACGTATGTGCAGCTCCATGAAATCATTGTCTTGTCGAATTCATTGCCCTAGTCCTTCTTTTGCAGAGGGAATTACACATTCCACCACCTCCGTTCATCGCGTTGCGCAGATCACCACACATCCACATAATTTTATGCACATTCCAGGTCTTGCTTTAAGGAGTTGCAACAAGGCTAATTCGTGTGTTTATCTCAGTTGACATCAAACTGACAGGGTACACACTTGGACAAACCAATTCTGATCAAGTCCAACAAAATCCTAAGCTTAGTTTCTAACTAACTGCTATGTTCGTTCGAGAATTGATTTTTGTAGCTCGGGCTATATGGAGGATAGTTTTTTGAACCTCGGAAAATTGAGTTCGGACATTTCAAAAAATTGAAAAATCAATATTTCAAATTGTCATCTAGATTTTCTCGCTGGTGAACAATAATGAATAGTACACTTATATCTTGAATTTATCATTTGGTGAGATTTTTTTCATTTTTACTCAGGATCAAATATAATATGTTTCGTTCAAAAATTTATGCAATGATAGAATACAGTATTTTCTACGTTTGGATGTTTTTTCCGGATTTTTTTAAACTTTGAAATTAAAAGTTTTTTAAACGATGGGTTCACCGCTCGCAGCAGAAGGCAGAAGCAGACCTGGCCATCGTTGCACATCGTGACCATCCGCATACTATCTACACGCACTGGTGGAAAAACAGGCTTCCGGGAAGCCCCATAAGTCGCGAAGGTAAAGGAACCGCGACTAATGGGGTCTTTAGTCGCGGTTCGTGTGGCGAACCGCGACCAAAGGCCTGGGCCCGGGCGCACGGTGGCCAGCTGGTGCACGTGGGGGCTTTAGTCGCGGTTGGCCAGCCCAACCGCGACTAAAGGTGCCCGAAGGCCTTTAGTCGCGGTTGGCCAGGCCAACCGGGACTAAAGCCCCTCCCCTATATATACCCATCCAGCAGCCAACACTTAGCCATTTGGAGCCATTCTCTTCACAAACTTCACAAGTGAGTGTTAGGTTTGCTTTTGGTTCCTCTTATGCACATAAGGTGTTTGATGAAATGCCCCAAGAGCATGAAACAAACATGATATGAAGTGTTGGAGTCACACTTGAGCTTTCTCATTTATTTTTTCCTCCTCGATCGCGGTTAGCAACTTGAACCTTTGATGTGTCATTGATAAAATATGCATGTGTGTGTAGTTCATTGTTTAATTTATATTGTTTGTAGCTAGTTAGTTTAACAAATGCATGATGGTTAATTATATATTTTATATTATAATAATGCAGATGAATCGGCAATGGATGTACGGTAACCGACTCTCCGGCGAGTTCGAGTACGGGTTTGAAAGATTTCCTCGTAGTGGCTAATGCGAACAAGCCGGGGGGTTTTGTTATCTGTCCATGTGTTAAGTGTAAGAATCAGAAGGGTTACTCTTCCTCAAGAGATGTTCACATGCACCTGCTTCGGCACGGTTTCATGCCAAGCTATAATTGTTGGACCAAGCATGGAGAAAGAGGGGTTATAATGGAAGAAGATGAAGAAGGGGATGATTTCAATGATGAAAGCTATCTTTCTCATTTCGGTGATACTTTCATGGAGGATGCTGAAGGTGAAGGGGAAGGTGAAGAAGAGGCACGTGATGATCCCGTTGATGATCTTGGTCGGACCATTGCTGATGCACGGAGACGCCGCGAAACTGAAAAAGAGAGGGAGAATTTGGATCGCATGTTAGAGGATCACGGGAAGGCGCTGTACCCCGGATGCGATGATGGTCTGAAAAAGCTGGGCTGCACACTCGGATTTGCTGAGATGGAAGGCACAGGCAGGTGTAGCTGACTCGGCATTTGAAAACTTGCTGAAAATGTTGAAGAATATGTTTCCAAAGAATAACGAGTTGCCCGCCACTACGTACGAAGCAAAGAAGGTTGTCTGCCCTCTAGGTTGGCGAGGGAAGTCATCGATCCTAGAGGAGAACACTATTACGATGACGTAGATCTTTATGTGCACCGGAATTTGTAACTAACTTGTTCAAAATTGTATATGGTCATCCGATATTGAATATATATTGTATATGGTCATCCGATATTGAATATATATTGTATATTCCTCTTGAATTCTTTTTGGTTCTAATTTCAAATTTGTTTGAAATTGTACATTCATATGCATGTATGTATACAGTACCGTAGAATATGTGAAACTCCTTCAAAATTAAAACCCAAAAGAAATAAAATAATACAAATTAAAAAGAAACCAGATTTAGGGGGAGGGGGGGGGCTAAACCCTAAACCACTGCGGAGGCCTTTAGTCGCGGTTGGCCGGAAGAACCGCGACTAAAGGTCCTCCGCCCGGCGCTCGCCTGCGGCCCACGTGTATGGGCCTTTAGTCGCGGTTCGTAAGGAACCGCGACTAAAGGGGGGGGCCTTTAGTCGCGCTACTTTGGTCGCGGTTGGGCCACCGCGACTAATGGCAGTTGCCAACCGCGACCAAAGCCCCTTTTTCCACCAGTGACGGCTGCACTTCCACCACCACTCGACACACACCACCGTCTCCACCTCCATCACTCGTCGGAGATGAGCGCCCCATGTCACGCCATCGCGAGGTCTGGGGCCACCATGCCTCCTCCCCCTTTGGAGATGAGGCTCACCGCCACCGCGACAGGGGCCAGTGGCAGCGATAGCATGGAGATGCCACGTTGGGCCAGGCGGCGCTAGGGATTCAACGCCTCGGTTCGCTCTAGAGAGAAATGGGAGCCCCTTCTGACTCGTCTCCCCATTCACAGATTATTATAGTGTGGTAAGACTCCAAAATGAAAAGTTTTGAAGTTTCAAAAGCAAAATAAACATGCTAATCCCATGGTACACTTATGGTTTCCATGTTCATCTTCTCTTTTATGTATCAACACTTGTATGCTGCCAATATATTTAAGCGTAATATGGATGCACCATGTTAAACATATTTGGCATGCACTTGGCTAAAACAATGTTGCGTTATACTTTTGTTGATACGTTAGCTGTTAATAGGGAATTACACTTGCTTAGAACTCATTAGAGCAAACATTTCACATTGATATGGTGATCTGTGCAACTCTATGAAGAGGACCCGCCGACCCGGTGGAATGTGCGATTCCCTCTCTTTGGCATGTGGCCTGTTATCCTTGCCTTCCACAACAATGAGCTCTAACATTGCCCTCTTCTCCTCGTCTCGTCCATAGTGGCCTTGTGCATCTAATATTTCCCGAGTGCTTTCCACCTTGCTCGATTCTCTCGATTCTTCTTCTGAGACATGATCATCTTTACATCCAATGTTTTGATTTCACCATGTCATCAATTTTGTCCCTCAAACTTCAAGTCTTGGCCAACTTCCTTAGATTCTCCTTTGTCTTCTTATTTCCATCGGGACTTCCCTTGTTTCTTCATCCATTTGGGACATAATCATCAAATTGGACAAATCCCCCCCCCCCCCTCCTTGGTCCAAACAATGCACACGTATTTGTGAGAAAAACTATCGCAAGTATTTCAAACAATGTTAAAAATCAATGAACAATGCACAAAAACTCACACAGTCTTCAATCGTTGACACCACTTGGAGGTGCATTTCTCATTTAACACTTCCTCCAAACATCAACTCCAATGGCTATAAGCCGCCCTTTTTTCTTGAGGTGTTTTGTGGTATCCTAAAATAAATAGCAGCCATCTAATTTCGTGCATCCAATGGCCCATAACAATTTTTACTTGTGCCAAAAAAGTGATAAGTATGATTCGTGGTGTTAGTTATTAATCTTAGATGATCTATGGCTTTAAGTTATTAATGTGTGTTAGTTCTCTCTCTTGATATGATATGTTGTGCACCATGTAATATTTGCCTTATGATCTCGAGAGGGAACTACCCTTTGAAGTGCGGTAAAGTGTATGGCGAGAAGTGACATTATCGTGTCGGAACTTTTAACACATGGAAGAGGGGGATAAAGGGAGACTCGCCAAGCTCATATCGATGACCATGGGCTAAAACCCTTAATTGCGATAGTTAATATGTGGTTTGCAGAAGGCTAGTCACAGTGGTTATTTAGAGATACGATGACCGATGGCATTCTGGGCGCATCTTGTTATGGAGTTCTCTCCACACATAATATGATTAAAATCATGTTTTATCTTGATTAACATGAATCTCAATACTAGAGCTGGATCCAATAATATCCGAGAACACTTTGTCCCATTAAGTTTCAACCCATTTATCACTACACTTTTACTTATTGCTTTGTTTACTTACTTGCAACCAATCACAACAACCTTTAAAACACCTTTATTTTGAGATTAAAGAATGATTCATAAGTAGCCTTTAATATATATATTAGCAAGGGGCATTAAGACTTTAACTAGTAGCTCCTCGTGATTTGATACTCTTATTTCAGAACTAGCTACAATTGATCTGTGTACTTGCAGTCATCAATCGTCCTGTTCCCACAGGCGCACGATGGTGCACCGGCGGTAGCCTATTTAGGTGCGCTAGCGATAGCCTATTCCCTAGTAGTGATTAATCGGTTGCTTAGATATAGAACTAAGCTTGACCAAACTATTGTGCCAAATGGTACTTTAGTTGGATATCTAGATAAGACTCTTTTCAAAATTAAAATCTAGATAAGACTTCAATTTAGTGAAATTTGGAATCATTCGGCTCGGAAGTACATGCTCATATAACTACACCTACTGCAGTTATATTTGTAACATGAACCTAAATCGTATTAGCATTTATGTCTCGGAGCTACTTTGGTGTTTGCATTATTTTTTTAGAGTATGTCCTACCCGACCCGGAGGAATGGAACCTGGGTACGCGCGCACCCATTTACGGAAAGTTCAAAAAAAATGCTATTTAAAAGTTTCCAAAAAATGTGAAGTAAAATTTTGCATGTACATATTATGTTGATACTTACTCGTGTGAGTTTTCATGAAAAAATACCATTGTGTGTGGCCTGTATAAAAATGACAAAATGTCCAAATGAGAATAGTGAACAGAAATTTGTACTACTCACAGGAATAGGAATTTGCATTTTGTCATTTTTGTGTAGGTCATACACAATGGTATTTTTCCGTGAAAACACACATGAGTAAGTATCAACATAATATCTACATGCAAAAATTTACTTCACATTTTTTGGAAACTTTTAAATAGCATTTTTTGAACTTTTCGTAAATGGGTGCGCGCGCACCCAGGTTCCATTCACCATTTTCGATGTCCTACCCCACATTCTTTTCATCATTCGTCACTCGAATCACTCGCATAAGTACTTGTTCTTTGTAAGATGGACTTATTACATTTAAAATTCAACATCACAGTCAGATGTCAGCCTATTATTTTAAGGTATCAAATTATTTTTCCATGAGATATGTAGGGATGGCTTGCAATGGCCAATGTTAAGGACTCAAGGAGACATGGCTCATTTGTATCCACATGCAATGAGTACTTACTGCTTAGATGTATAAACATGCATGGGTTCTGTTAGTCGACGATATTAGTGAAACTTGGTGACATGAGTACATGAATCAGTGGTCACTGATAAAATTCACATTGTTTAGTGGGAAGAATCAAGATATACAAGAACAACATAGCATGCATGCACGATAACAGTAAATAAGAATCGACAACTTGATATTCTTTGATGACAAAAGTGATTACATCTCAAGTGGTTTGCTCCACTACCTACGTGCTTCGACTAGAATCATACATGGAGCCCTTTATTAGGAGCATAGTGAAAACCCTAAGAATGAAGAGAAACTTAACTTATGTGGAACATGAAGAAACTAAAAATGCGTGTTGGGCTCCCGTTCTAGCTTGTTCGGAAAAGAAAATTTAAGGGTATGTACCGCTACCGGACCCTTCTCCCGTGCCTCCTCCGCTGCCAACCCCGCCATTTTCGCTTCCACCCGCTCCACCTCCGCCGCCTGCACCGCTTCCGGCAGCATAGCCTGAACCGGAAGGGCCAGCGCTACCGGTCCGTGCAGCTCCGAAACCTGCACCGGACCCAACTCCGACGCTTGGCCCTTGAGCGACACCTTTAACTATGCCACCACCGTTGCCGCTACCCTGTCCACTGGCACTGCCCGAGGTGCCGTCGTTACCGGCATTTCCAGCTCCAGTTCCTTCTCCACCGCCATTTCCACTGTTCCCACCGCCACCACCGGTACCGCCACCAGCGGCATCGGAGTAGCTGATACCACCAGCAGAAGGAGCTGGTGCTACGCTACTCTCACCACTTCCTTCACCACCGCCCTCTCCGGCTCCTTGTCCGCTAGACCCATTGGCTCCAGCACCTTGGCCCTCACCCCCACCACTACCACTAGCATTGGCCTGCCCACTGCCAGTAGAACCACTCGCACCAGAGCCGATGCCACCGCCGGTCCCGGAACCAGATCCGGCTCCGCCATTTGAACCACCGCCGCCGCCTGCTCCTCCTCCTCCACCAGCTCCCTGGGCATAGTTAGACTTGTAACCTGAACCTATGAAGGTTTCACCGTATCCAGTGGCACCACCTTGCCCTCCTCCTCCGCCGTATCCACTTGCACCTGCCCCACCACCGCCACCTCCGCCTCCAGACCCTCCTCCTGATGCACTGGATGAGCTAGCTAACATACGGGAAGCACTGGTGAAGCCAATGCTCAAGAGCACAACAAAGCCAAGAGCTACAAGCTTAGTGGTAGCAGCCATTGTGAGTGAGCTCGGTGCAGTACTGTGAGATGAGTTGGATGCTTAGCAGCAGGGTTGCGTGGGTATATATAGCGGTGGTGTGGTGGAGGAGGGCCATGCATGGTGCACCTCGAACGCGCGCTTTGGGTTTGATGAGAGGTCGCATGCATGCTGTACCGCTGACTTGCACTGCTAGCATCGATCTTGCAGCTAGACTTCATTAACTTGTTGAGCAAATCTCTTCATATCTCAGTCACGGTAATGCAGTACCGCTGACTTGCACTCCTTGCGGTCAGCGGTAGAAGGGTCTTGAGTTACTGGCAACTTGGTTTCTCGCTAAAATTAGCAAAACTACTCCTTGCATTATTTTCTCGAGCAAATCCTTGCATATCTTTGTTCTGACAGTAGCTAACTGATGGGAAGAGGTCAGCTGTAGATGGGTCAGAAGTTACTGACAGTCTGGTTTCTCCCAAAGTCTAACTAATTAGCTGGAGATTCGATCTCCTGACACTGATATATATTTTGGGCAGTAACTTGACATAGGCTGATTATTTATACGTTCTCCCCAACGTGAAGAAACGTGACTTCTCTAGCTAATCGATGTTATGACCTTGTCCGAAGTAATGATTATTTATACACATGCATGCAGCATGCATGAACATGAAGCTCTGGGATATCCCTTCCAGCGATCTGTTCGGAGATTATAGTCCCATCTCTTTTTCCCATGCATACATACACCGAATATAGATGGATATGATATACTTTATGGTTCGTCAGTGTGCAAAGTTGGAAAAAAAACCGAAACTTGCTATAATGCAGCAAGCTTGGTATATCTGAACTGTATTGAAGAAAATATAGTACATAAGTAAAATCGTTCACCACATCATAATATATATGAGTGGGAGAGAAAAGTTTAGCTCGCGTCATTCTGAAGGGGCGTAGGCAGGTTGGCTAGCGTTGGAGCTACAACTGGTCAATTTCAGCAGGCCCGCTCTTATCTCAATCTACCCTCTCCAAATCACCAGCTGTCCTAGCGTTATCTCACCAGCTTCGAGGCATAGAAGCTCACCCAATGCTTACTTACAATAGTATTTCAAGGGAATCTTGAAAGAATTGTAGTACTGTTATTAGGCCAAGTGCATAGAGGTTCAATGCAGTTTTAAGAGTATCTAAAAGCAACTTGTCCAGTTTTTAGGCCAAGTGCATAGAGGGTAAGTGCTGTTGAACGGAATCGCTTCAACTTTTGCCTCGAGGAGATAAGTATATAAGAAGATAGATTAAAATAAGAGATAGCAAAGGGCGGAAGCAAGTGACAGAGTAGTAGCATATCAAGTTGCAGCATGAATAAAGAGTTGAAACCTGAAATTCCAAATACATATGATGTTAGCACACCATGTCATATTCCCAAGTTTTTGCTTTATGACATGGAGATGGCTGGGTACTACAGCGACTAAAACAGCACTCCGTGGATTATCTTTACTTTTTACCCCTGAAACTTATCTCAGGTTTGGTTAGTTCAAGGAATATGTGAAGCCAAGCTTTTCCGTTTTCTTTTTTACAAAACCCAAGGTTGATCTCAAGGTCTCGCAAGTTTCTCTCCGATGGTCACGGCGTTAAAATTTTCCCTATCAGAATATTCCTAAATGACAGCGCATGCATGTGAATCGGCTCACACCCGGGAGCTAACTATTGGGTCCCTCAGCCTTCCAAAACACTTTTATGCACATGTTACATCCACAAGCAAGTTCTCGGTGAGTTCCGGCCCTCCAAAACGTGGTTATCATGTTCTCTTCTTTAAGAGTATCCTGTTCTAGTATTGACTCCACATACTTGTTTCTTTTTAGCAAGAAGCCTCTCATATAATTTATTTGAGAGTGGATTTGTTGATCACATGGATACGTGTGCATATGTCTACTACCGTTGGATTTATTCCAGCACCGTTGGATGCTACCCATGCCCGTTTGTCCACTAACGGCAACTTCACAGTTCTATTCGACTCTATCCTGCTACAACAGAATGCATGCAAGTGGGACCCGCTTTATCGAGAATAAAAACCGCTGCATCCCACGCCAACAACATATACACTTGATTTTTTCCATATAATTTTTATTTTGGTCAATTAGTTTACAACTTGTTTCATATTTTCGTTTTATCAAGTTACAATGAACACTAATGAAACCACAAGCTCCCAATTTAACTAATTAAACCAAATTCGCCCAATGAGATGATGGTTAGAAATGTATAAAATTCGATTGGTTCCTGAGGGTAAGCAGAGAAAAAATACAATCACGTATATGGTTAGTTCAGAAAACCAGGGACACTTGGTTAAGGTACAAATTACAAGTCAAAAACTGGGGTAAAAGAAAAACTCTGTGAACTGCCGTGTTTCAAGTATCAAATAATCCCCATAAAAGTACTAAGCAATTTTACAGCTGACCGATTCTGAACTTGACTTGTGGATGCACAAAGCACGAACCTGACCCTCTGTATCGCATCTTGCCAAGACTGCACCTTGTCACCGGCCGAGGCAGGAAGCACCGGATATGTTGAAAGGAGCAAGGCAGGCTGCTGGAGAGCGTCCAAGCGGGCATGACCTTCCTCTCCGCCTCTGTTGGCGGTGGGCCTCGCCGGAGGTCCACGCCGGCGCCGGAGATCATATTGAGAAGCTCAAGTAGGCCGCTCACCCGATCGACTCCAGCAAGATAACAAGAGAGCTTGGCCTAGTCCTGGCCGAATCGAGCACCTCTATATCTACTATGCCACGCGGAAACAAGAACCTTTCATACATGCACGAACATCAACAAATTCGGGTTGAATTTATCAAACAAAGCAGCGATAGACAAGAATATTCGGTGTAGAAGGAGATGCAATGCTCGATGTATTGATCGGATGCATATGGCGGTACATATATAGGCCAAGTCCTCGACTATACAAGGAAGGAGGCGGGCCCAATAGTAAATACAAGGATATGTATCGCTATACAATAACTATAGAGGATACACATCCAAATATACAAGATATGTATCTCAACACCCCCCGCAGTCGAAGCGTTGCCTGGTCGAACGCATAGACTGGACCGGAACTCCTCAAAAGATGCTGTAGGGAGACCCTTGGTCATGATATCCGCAAATTGTTGGGAGGTGGGCACATGAAGTACTCGAATGTGTCCAAGCGCCACCTGTTCCCGAACAAAGTGGATGTCCAGCTCAATATGCTTGGTACGGCGATGGTGAACCGGGTTGGCGGAGAGGTAGACGGCGGAGACATTGTCGCAGTAGACCACGGTGGCTTTAGCGACGGGACATGAGAGCTCAACGAGGAGTTGCCGTAGCCGAGGAGACCTCGGCAACCGCGTTAGCAACAGCCCGGTACTCCGCTTCGGCGCTGGAGCGAGATGCCGTGGGCTGTCGCTTAGACGACCGGGGAGATGAGCGAAGGGCCGAAGTAGACGCGGTAGCCAGACGTGGAGCGACGCGTGTCGGGGCAGCCTGCCCAATCGGCGTCCGAGTAGGCGACGATGTCCGTGGCGGTGGAGGCGTGGAGAGAGAGACCGAAGTCCATGGTACCACGAATGTAGCGGAGGATCCGCTTGACCGCAGCCCAATGAGGATCCCGCGGAGCGTGCATGTGAAGGCACACCTGCTGAACAACATACTGTAGCTCGGGGCGAGTCAGGGTGAGGTACTGCAGGGCACCGACGATGGAGCGGTAAGATGACGCGTCCGTGGCCAAGGAACCGTCTGTGGCGGAGAGCTTGGACTTCGTGTCGACAGGCGTGGCCGCGGGTTTGCAATTAAGCATACCGGCGCGGTCCAGGAGCTCATGGGCGTACTTGCGCTGATGGAGGAAGAAGCCATCGGTGCGACGTACGACCTCGATGCCGAGAAAGTAGTGCAGAGGCCCCAAGTCCTTGAGGGCAAACTCAGCGCGAAGACGGTCGGTGAGCTGGCGCAGTAGGTCCATGGAGCTGGCCGTTAAGATGATGTCGTTGACGTAGAGCAGCAGGTAGGCGGTGGTGGCGCCGTTGTTGTACACGAACAACGATGCATCGGAGCGGGTGGAGCGGAAGCCGAGTTGGTGAAGAAACGCTGCGATGCGGCCGGTACCGGGCGCGTGGGGCCTCGCTTGAGCCCGTATAACGAGCGCGAGAGCGAGGCACACATGGTCGGGGTGGGCGCCGTCGATGAACCCGGTGGGCTGCCGGCGAAGACCTGCTCCTCGAGATGGCCATGAAGAAAGGCGTTGGAGACGTCCATCTGATGCACGGGCCATGCGCGGGAGACCGCGAGCTGAAGAACCGTGCGGATCGTCCCGGGCTTGACAACCGGGGCGAAGGTGTCGGTGAAGTTGATGCCGGCGCGCTGGCGAAAACCACGAACCACCCACCGCGCCTTGTGGCGGTCGAGGGTACCGTCCGAATGGAACTTGTGCTTGAAGACCCACTTCCCGGTGATGACGTTGGCGTGAGGGGGGTGGGGAACAAGCATCCATGTCTGGTTCCGCTGCAGGGCGTCGAACTCGTCATGCATGGCCGCAAACCACTGCGGGTCGCGGAGAGCTGCCCGGGCAGAGGTGGGCATAGGCGACGGCGTGGCTGGTGAAGCCGCGGAAGTCGACGCGGTGCAGACGTACTCGTCCGAGGGGTACCGCGTGCTCGGGACGCGAATCCCCGCACGGGCGCGCGTGAGGGGGCCCGTCGCCGGCGGCGGAGGAGGCGGAGGCGGGGCCGGAGGCGAAGCATCGCCCGAGCTGGGGCTCGAGGGCGACGCGGTCGAGGGCGCCGATGACACGGCGGTGCCCGAGGCGGTGCTCGAGGGCGACGCGGGCGGTGTCGGGGCGAGGCGGCGGCGCCGAGGCGGGGCTCGAGGGCGCCACGTGTGAGCCCGAGGCGGGGCTCGAGGGCGTCCACGGAAGGCGTCGCAGCTGTAGTAGAGGGAGCGCGCGAAGGCGGCTGCCGAGCCGGGGACCTCCACCAAGGTAGGGCCGCGACGCCGCGGACTCGTCAGTCGCGGGAGGAGAAGTCCTCACCTGTTCCCGTGCAAAGGGAAAACAGTGCTCATCAAAGTACACGTGCCGGGATGTGATGACGCGGTGAGAGACCGGATCATAGCAACGGTAGCCTTTGGTGTTAGCTGGGTAACCGAGAAATACACACGGAATGGAGCGAGGTGCGAGTTTATGAGGGGTGGTGGCAGCGGTACTAGGGAAACAACGACAACCAAAAATGCGGAGACTGTCATATGAGGGGGGTGAGCCAAACAGGAGGTTATGTGGTGTGTAATTCCAGCGAGGGCGACACGGGCGTAGGTTGACTAGGAGGGTGGCGGTGGAGAGGGCGTCCGGCCAGAACTGAGGGGGCATGTGGGCGTGGAACAAGAGGGTACGGACGCGGTCATTAAGGGTGCGTAGGACGCGCTCGGCGCGGCCGGTTCTGCTCGGGAGGTGTATGGGCAAGTTAGGCGGAAGATGGTGCCGTGGGTGGAGAGGAGGGTGCGGATGGTGGTGTTGTCGAACTCCTTGCCGTTGTCAGTTTGGAGGGCGAGGATGGGACGACCGAATTGTGTAGACACATAAGAATAAAAGGTGGTGAGTGTTGAAGCGACATCAGATTTCTTACGAAGAGGAAAAGTCCAGACAAAGTGAGAAAAATCATCGAGAATAACAAGATAATAAAGAAAACAAGAATGAGTCGGTATAGGGGACGTCCATACATCACTATGAAGTAATTGAAAAGGAAGAGATGCAACTGTGGATGAAGTACTAAAAGGAAGCCGAACATGTTTGCCTAGTCGGCAGGCGTCACATGAGTGAGCTGCCATTTTATTACATGAAAAAGAAAAGCCTTTCATTATTGGGATTTCTATTTTCGTGCCCTCCGTTCCTTAGTTGTGCTCAGTTTTCCCCAGCTCCTTAGTTTTTCCTCAGTTTTCCCCAAGTGCTTGTTTGAAACCCGCAGAAGGCAGCTCAGACGGCAGGATTCCCGTTAAGTTGACCGCTCCGTGCTGACATGTGGGGCCGCGTCGTGTGGGCCCGCGTCGCGTGGGGCTGGTAGAAAGGGACCGCGTGGGACAGGACGAGATAGAGTTTGGTTGCACGTGAGCAGGAGCTGGGTTTTGTCTCTCTCGGCCATTGGCATTTCCCTTTTAAGAGTACCTTTTATGCCTCCTTCTCTCTGCCTTTTTTCACCTAATTAGTATCAAATCTAGAGAAGCTTGCATTTCTGTCTTTCTTCAATTATTATTTGTGCCTTTTGGCCCTCGTTGTTTGCCCAATATGGCAGCAAATCTAGTAGGGAGCCCAATCTAGTACTCCATCTGGTCCATATGTATGTAGTTAAATCTAGAAGCAAATCTACAGGGAATGTACGATAAATTCACAAGGTCATATAATAGAATAGGGATAGATAACATAGATAATAAACTGCATTCAGCAGCCAAACATAGTAGGGTTCGAGGTTCTTCACAGCAGTACAGCACCATCATACTAACAACATAACAACGAGGGATCCCTAGCTAACAACAAAGGGATCCCAACAACAAAATGGAGGAGGCAGCAGCAGCACACGTCCAGGACTCCGCCTACCCCATCTGCCTCTGCCTCCACTTGTTGCTCCCCTTGGGAGCCTTGGGCTTGAGCGGAGGCATGCGCCCGCTGGAGATCTCCACCCGCTGGATGCTGCGGAGGTGTGATACGTCTCCGACGTATCGATAATTTCTTATGTTCCATGCCACATTATTGATGATATCTACATGTTTTATGCACACTTTATGTCATATTCGTGCATTTTCTAGAACTAACCTATTAACAAGATGCCGAAGTGCCAGTTGCTGTTTTCTGCTGTTTTTGGTTTCAGAAATCATAGTAACGAAATATTCTCGGAATTGGACGAAATCAACGCCCAGGGTCCTATTTTGCCACGAAGCTTCCAGAAGACCGAAGGGGGTCGAAGTGGGGCCACGAGGCGCCGCCACACTAGGGCGGCGCGGCCTAGGTCTTGGCCGCGCCAGCCTGGCGTGTGGGGCCCTCGTGTGGCCCCCCGCGTTGCCCTTCCGCCTACTTAAAGCCTCCGTCGCGAAACCCCCGGTACGGAGAGCCACGATACGGAAAACCTTCCGAGACGCCGCGGCCGCCAATCCCATCTCGGGAGATTCGGAGATCTCCTCCGGCACCCTGCGGAGAGGGATTCATCTCCCGGAGGACTCTTCACCGCCATGGTCGCCTCTCCGGAGTGATGAGTGAGTAGTTCACCCCTGGACTATGGGTCCATAGCGGTAGCTAGATGGTTGTCTTCTCCTCATTGTGCTTCATTGTTGGATCTTGTGAGCTGCCTAACATGATCAAGATCATCTATCTGTAATTCTATATGTTGTGTTTGTCGGGATCCGATGGATAGAGAATACTATGTTATGATATCAAGTTATTACCTATGTGTTGTTTATGATCTTGCATGCTCTCCGTTATTAGTAGAGGCTCTGGCCAAGTTTTTGCTCTTAACTCCAAGAGGGAGTATTTATGCTCGATAGTGGGTTCATGCCTCCATTGAATGCGGGACAGGTGCGGAAGGTTCTAAGGTTGTGGATGTCTTTGTTGCCACTAGGGATAAAACATTGATGCTATGTCTAAGGATGTAGTTATTGATTATATTACGCACCATACTTAATGCAATTGTCACGTTGTTTGCAACTTAATGCTGGAAGGAGTTCGGATGATAACCTGAAGGTGGACTTTTTAGGCATAGATGCATGCTTGGATAGCGGTCTATGTACTTTGTCGTAATGCCCAATTAAATCTCACTATATTTATCATGTCATGTATGTGCATTGTTATGCCCTCTCTATTTGTCAATTGCCCGACTGTAATTTGTTCACCCAACATGCTTTTATCTTATGGGAGAGACACCTCTAGTGAGCTGTGGACCCCGGTCATATTCTTTACATCGCATACAATCTCTTGCAATACTTGTTTCTACTGTTTTCTTGCAAACAATCATCTTCCACACAATACGGTTAATCCTTTGTTACAGCAAGCCGGTGAGATTGACAACCTCACCGTTTCGTTGGGGCAAAGTACTTTGGTTGTGTTGTGCGGGTTCCACGTTGGCGCGGAATCTCGGTGTTGCGCCGCACTACATCCCGCCGCCATCAACCTTCAACGTGCTTCTTGACTCCCTACTGGTTCGATTAAACCTTGGTTTCTTACGAGGGAAACTTGCTGCTGTGCGCATCACACCTTCCTCTTGGGGTTCCCAACGGACGTGTCAACTACACGCATCAAGCAAATTTACTGGTGCCGTTGCCGGGGAACCGAAGAAAAGCTACACCACAAAGATTTCTAACTCCCACGTCAACTACACGCCGGCAACTAAATTTCACGGCGCCGTTGCTGGGGAGATCAAGACACGCTGCAAGGGGAGTCTCCACTTCCCAATCTCTTTACTTTGTTTTTGTCTTGCTTTATTTTATTTACTACTTTGTTTGCTGCATTATATCAAAACACAAAAAAATTAGTTGCTAGCTTTACTTTATTTGCTGTCTTGTTCGTTATATCAAAAACACACAAAAAATAGTTTACTTGCATTTATTTAGTTTGCTTTATTTACTACTGCTAAAATGGCCACCCCTGAAAATACTAAGTTGTGTGACTTCACAACCACAAATAATAATGATTTCCTATGCACACCTATTGCTCCACCTGCTACTACAGCAGAATTCTTTGAAATTAAACCTCCTTTACTGAATCTTGTTATGCGAGAGCAATTTGCTGGTGTTAGTCCTGATGATGCTGCTGCCCATCTTAATAATTTTGTTGAACTATGTGAAATGCAAAAGTATAAGGATGTAGATGGTGATATTATAAAATTAAAATTGTTTCCTTTCTCATTAAGAGGAAGAGCTAAAGATTGGTTGCTATCTCTGCCTAAGAATAGTATTGATTCCTGGACTAAATGCAAGGATGCTTTTATTGGTAGATATTATCCCCCTGCTAAAATTATATCTTTGAGAAGTAGCATAATGAATTTTAAACAATTGGATAATGAACATGTTGCTCAAGCTTGGGAAAGAATGAAATCTTTGGTTAAAAATTGCCCAACCCATGGATCGACTACTTGGATGATCATCCAAACCTTCTATGAAGGACTAAATTTTTCTTCGCGGAATTTATTGGATTCAGCTGCTGGAGGTACCTTTATGTCCATCACCTTGGGGGCGGCTACAAAGCTTCTTGATGATATGATGATTAATTACTCGAATGGCACACGGAA
>NC_061513.1:281010440-281108422 GCF_022539505.1 Lolium rigidum
CTTGACAAAGTAAAAGCTAGTTTTATTCCGCATTTGTTAAGCCCATCTCGTAAAAGTTTTAAATCGCCTATTCACCCCCCCCTCCTCTAGGCGACATCCGTGTCCTTTCAATATGTTTCAACCAAGTGTCACAAAGGGGTACCTCTATGCCGCCTGTACAAAGGTCCAAGGAGATAAATCGCATTTGATTTCTCGTTTTTGATAGATCTCAACTAAGGACATCCATACCGGGACAACATAAGAAACAGATAATGGACTCCTCTTTAATGCATAAGCATTCAACAACAGATAATATTCTCATAAGAGATTGAGGATTTAGTGTCCAAACTGAAACTTCCACCATGATTCATGGCTTTAGTTAGCGGCCCAATGTTCTTCTCTAACAATATGCATACTCAAACCATTTGATCATGATAAATCGCCCTTACTTCAGACAAGACGAACATGCATAGCAACTCACATGATATTCAACAAAGGTGTAATAGTTGATGGCGTCCCCATAAACATGGTTACCGCTCAACAAGCAACTTATAAGAAATAAGATACATATCAACATATTCAATACCACAATAGTTTTTAAGGCTATTTTCCCATGAGCTATGTATTGCAAAGACAAAGAATGAAATTTTAAAGGTAGCACTCAAGTAATTTACTTTGGACTGGCAGAGAAATACCATGTAGTAGGTAGGTATGGTGGACGCAAATGGCATGGGTTTTGGCTCAAGGATTTGGATGCACGAGAAGCATTTCCTCTCAGTACAAGGCTTTGGCTAGCAAGGTTGTTTGAAGCAAACACAAGTATGAACCGGTACAGCAAAACTTACATAAGAACATATTGCAAGCATTATAAGACTCTACACTTGTTTTCCTTGTTGTTCAAACACTTCACCGAGAAAATATCTAGACTTAGAGAGACCAATCATGCAAACCAAATTTCAACAAGCTCTATGGTAGTTCTTCATTAATAGGTGCAAAGTACATGATGCAAGAGCTTAAACATGATCTATTTGAGCACAACAATTGCCAAGTATCAAATTATTCAAGACAATATACCACTTACCACATGAAGCATTTTATGTTTCCAACCATATAACAATCAACGAAGCAGTTTCAACCTTCGCCATGAACATTAAAAGTAACGCTTAGAACACCAGTGTTCATATGAAACAGCGGAGCATGTCTTTCTCCCACACAAAGAATGCTAGGATCCGAGTTTATTCAAACAAAACCAAAAACAAAAGCAAACAGACGCTCCAAGTAAAGCACATAAGATGTGACTGAATAAAAATATAGTTTCACTACAGGTGACCTGATAAGTTGCCGATGAAGAAGGGGATGCCTTGGGCATCCCCAAGCTTAGATGCTTGAGTCTTCTTGAAATATGCAGGGATGAACCACGGGGGCATCCCCAAGTTTAGACTTTTCACTCTTCTTGATCATATTGTATCATCCTCCTCTCTTGATCCTTGAAAACTTCCTCCACACCAAACTCAAAACAAACTCATTAGAGTTTTAGTGCATAATCAAAAATTCACATGTTCAGAGGTGACATAATCATTCTTAACACTTCTGGACATTGCCCAAAGCTACTGAAAATTAATGGAACAAAGAAATCCATTCAACATAGCAAAAGAGGCAATGTGAAATAAAAGGCAGAATCTGTCAAAACAGAACAGTCCGTAAAGACGAATTTTTTAGAGGCACTTAACAGGCTCAGATGAAAAAGCTCAAAACTAATGAAAGTTGCGTACATATCTGAGGATCACGCATGAAAATTTGCAGCATTTTACGAGTTTCATACAGAGAGATCTACTAAAATTCATGACAGGTAAAAATCTGTTTCTGCGCAGTAATCCAAATCTAGTATCAACTTTATTATCAGAGACTTTACTTGGCACAACAATATGATAAGGAGAGGTTGCTACAGTAGTAACAACTTCCAAGACACAACAAAACAGTAATAAAAACATACATGAGTTATCTCCCAAGAAATGCTTTCTTTATAGCCATTAAGATGGACTCAGTAATTTTAATGATGCTCTCACAAGAAATAAGAGTTGAAGCAAAAGAGAGCATCAAAAGAAAATAAGAAACACTTTTAAGTCTAACCCACTTCCTATGAAAAGGAATCTTGTAAGGGAACAAGTACTGAAAGCACAAAGCAACAAGCATAGAAAGGCAACACAAGCGCAACTTCAAGATTCTCAACATAAAGAGGGGAAACTTAATATTATTAAGATGTATATAACCATGTTTTCCTCTCTCATAATAACTTTCACAGTAGCATCATTGATGAAATCCACAATATAACCATCGCTTAAAACATTCTTATCATGAGCTACACGCATAAAATTATTACTCTCCACATAACCATAGTCATTACTATTAATTGCAGTAGGAGCAAATTCAATAAGATAATTATCATTATTATTCTCATCACCATAATCATCATATATAGGAGGCATATTGTAATCATAATTAATTTTCTCCTCAATAGTAGGTGGACTGAAAATATGATAGTCATCATTGTAATCATCATATATAGGAGGTAAAGTATCAGCAAAGTAAATATTCTCCTCCATGCTTGGGGGACTGAAAATATCACAACCAGCTTCCCCAAGCTTAGACTTTTCCATAGCATTACAAATAATAGTGTTCAAAGAATTCATGCTAAAAACATTGCTACAACTATTTTGTAAATAACGTTCCATGGGTTTTTTAATTCTCTCTTCAAACACATCATGTCCTAATTCAATATAAAGTTCATAAATATCTCTAATTTTTTTGTTGTTTTCCATTAAGCCTAACTAGTGAAGTCATTCAACTTAGTGTTTTCAGGAGTACCCATTTTAGCAGTAATAAAAATAAACTAAGCAGAACAGAATTAAATAAAGTAAAGCTAGTAACTAATTTTTTTGTGTTTTTAATATAAAGAACGCAAACAAGACAGTAAATAAAGTAATGCAAGTAACTAATTTTTTTGTATTTTTTATTATGGAGAAAGCAAACAAAGCAGAAAATAAATAAAGTAAAGCAAGACAATAAACAAAGTAAAGAGATTGGATGTGAGAGACTCCCCTTGCAGCGTGTCTTGATCTCCCCGGCAACGCGCCAGAAAAAGAGCTTGATAACGCGTGAAGCACACGTCCGTTGGGAACCTCAAGAGGAAGGTGTGATGCGTATAGCAGCAAGTTTTCCCTCAGTATGAAACCAAGATTATCGAACCAGCAGGAGATGAAGGCCACGTGAAGGTTGTTGGCGGAGGAGTGTAGTACGGCGCAACACCAGGGATTCCGGCGCCAACGTGGAACCTGCACAACACAATCAAAATACTTTGCCCCAACTTAACAGTGAGGTTGTCAATCTCACCGGCTTGCTGTAAACAAAGGATTAAACGTATGGTTTGGAGAATGATGTTTGCTTGTAAAGAACAGTAGAGAACAGAGTTTACAGTAGATTGTATTTCATATGTAAAAGAATGGACCGGGGTCCACAGTTCACTAGTGGTGTCTCTCCCATAAGATAAATAGCATGTTGGGTGAACAAATTACAGTTGGGCAATTGACAAATAGAGATGCATACATATCATGATGATTACTATGAGATTTAATCAGGGCATTACGACAAAGTACATAGACCGCTATCCAGCATGCATCTATGCCTAAAAAGTCCACCTTCGGGTTAGCATCCGTACCCGTTCCAGTATTAAGTTGCAAACAACAGACAATTGCATTAAGTATGTTGCGTAATGTAATCAACACAAATATCTTTAGACAAAGCATTGATGTTTTATCCCTAGTGGCAACAGCACATCCACAACCTTAGAAATTTCTGTCACTGTCCCAGATTCAGTGGAGGCATGAACCCACTATCGAGCATAAATACCCCCTCTTGGAGTCACAAGTATCAACTTGGCCAGAGCCTCTACTAGCAAGGGAGAGCATGCAAGATCATAAACAACACATATATGATAGATCAATTAATCAACTTGACATAGTATTCCATATTCATCGGATCCCAACAAACACAACATGTAGCATTACAAATAGATGATCTTGATCATGATAGGCAGCTCACAAGATCTAAACATGATAGCACAAGAGGAGAAGACAACCATCTAGCTACTGCTATGGCCCCATTGTCCAAGGATGAACTACTCACGCATCAATCCGGAGGCGGTCATGGTGATGTAGAGCCCCCCCGGTGATGATTCCCCTCTCCGGCAGGGTGCCGGAGGCGATCTCCTGAATCCCCCGAGATGGGATTGGCGGCGGCGGCGTCTCTGTAAGTTTTTCCGTATCGTGGCTCTCGGTAATAGGGTTTTTGCGACGGAGAGTTTAAGTAGGCGGAAGGGCAGAGTCGGTGGAGGCACGAGGGCCCCACACCATAGGGCGGCGCGGGCCCCACCCTGGCCGCGCGGCCCTGTGGTCTGGGCGCCGCGTCGCCCCACCTCGTATGCTCTTCGGTCTTCTGGAAGCTCCGTGGAAAAATAAGACCATGGGCGTTGATTTCGTCCAATTCCAAGAATATTTCCTTTGTAGGATTTCTGAAACCAAAAACAGCAGAAAACAGCAACTGGCTCTTCGGCATCTCGTTAATAGGTTAGTGCCGGAAAATGCATAATAATGATGTAAAGTGTGTATAAAACATGTGAGTATTGTCATAAAAGTAGCATGGAACATAATAAATTATAGATACGTTTGAGACGTATCACCGCCGCTCCACCGACCCTCCCATTCAATGTCGGGATGTCGCCGCGCTGCGATAGGCCGCTGATCTCGTCCAGCTTCCGCGGCGGGCGCGTGTGGCCGGACGACACGCTCTACGCCGAGCTCCGTGCCACCGGGTTCCGCTTATACCTCGGCACCTACGAGAGCACGCATCAGGCTAGGAAAAACAGCGGCTCACCATCTCCATGGCGGACGAGCTCACTATGCAAGCCTGAAGCCTAGCACTCGAACTTGCACCAAGACGTCGTCAAGGAGAGGGCCTTCTTCCAGAAGCAGGCGGAGATGAGGGCGAAGCGGCAGGACCGGCGTCGAAGGAAGGTGTTTATCAACACGCAGCTGGAGGGTCTATCAACCATCTCCGACGATGACCCGGCCATGGTGGGATGACTTGTGGACAGAATCTGACGACATCACCTCTGGCGAAGAGTAGATTTTAGGTTTAATTTCTGTTTATTTTTAGTTTCTGCACTAGAACATGGTGCTATGTTTATTTTTAGTTCTATGTAATATATTTCTAGCCTATTTTCTAGATCTTATTATCATGTGTGTATGTATGAAAATGTGTTTTGGCGTTGCATTTTAGTGCGCCTGCTAGAAGGTGTTTCGCTGCTTTTCGCGCTGTATTTTAACGCATCCGGTGAAGAGCTCGCGCTGCATCGGCATACAGGGCGCTCAAATATGCAGTGGTTGTTGGAGTTGCTCTTAGGGTTTGTTTGATTTATAAGATAGAAAAAGTGGAGGAACAGAAAAATGAAGGATTGCTATGACTTGTTTTCTTGAATTCCATAGGAAAGAAACCTATGAAAATTAACACAACTAGTTATTTGATGGCAGCATAAAGAAGCTATAGAAAATTTCTGCTATAATAAATTTCTATAGTGATTGGGTCCATAGCATACTTGTCATAGACACATAAATTTTCCAAGAGGTCTAACCTCTTGTTAGAAATCTTATAGAATTGTAATATAGGAAAGCAATTCATAGAAATTTTGGAGAATTTAATCATTTAAATCAAACAGGCTCTATAAAAAAATCTATGGATAAAAATCCTACAAAATTGGTTTAAAAATCATTTTAGTCAAACATGCCCTTACAGTTGGAGTTAACTAAGGGTAGGTTTAGTGAACAGCTATCACCGTTAGGTTCACTACAACTTACCCAAATTCCTGATGGACCATGTGATATTTCAAGTACTAGCTCACTAGTAGAAAAAAGAACTATTGGACCCCGCTATCCTAGCAGCTGCTAGAGAACAGGGAATGACTGTAACGGTGGCCAAAGAAAAAGCGGCCGAGTTCGGTATGACTCTTCGTGCATTGTTAGGCCTTGAGGATGCTTCAATAAGTGAGGTAGCATTTACATATGTGCGGAATGGGCCTCTCGTCGAGCCTGCGCAGGAAGCGAGTCTACCAACACATATGAGAAATCTGCTACGTTGGTACAAGAATTTCATAAAAAACAATCCTGACGAAGAATATATTTATGCGGAAGTTAGAGAGGAGCACCACTTCAAAGACTAGTGTGGCCAATGTCTTTGGCAACTGGCTTCACGGTGTCGATTCAAGGTTTAAGTTGCTTCTTAGGGTGGGGGCGCTAGCAGTTATCTGGGCGCTTTGGCTAAGTAGAAATGACAAGATTTTTAACGATAAAAATTGTTCTTTGTTGCAGGTCATCTACAGATGTACATGTATTCTTCGTTCGTGGTTACCTCTTCAGCGGGTGGAGAACCGAGACCTATTTACGAAGGTTTGTACACGGTTGGAGGCTACAGCGAGTGATACTTTTCCCTACATGGGTGGCAGCATAGTCTACGGATTGCAGCGCCACCGTCATCTTAGGCGTTATATGATTCATCGCTCCGATATGTATTTCGCCTAGTTATTTCTATACTTTGAATCCAGACACTTGAACGGCTGCGTGCATCCTGGTTATGCAGATGCTGGATGTAATTGCTTCCCAAAAGTAATAAAGCATCCTTTATCGAAAAAAAAACTTCAAAGAGTACTGTGTACAAGTTCACATGAGTGAATTGTTCCAGTTATTCAATCTGCGCGAGCTCGACAAATCTATCCTAAGTTGCTACGTTCTGTAAATGATTTATTTCTATAATTAAATCTCTACATCATCTCGTTCATTGCCCGCACTATATTTTCCTAACTATATTCTTGTGTACGCTATTATGCAGAATGAAGCTTGAGGAATGCAAAAAGAGGAACATCCTTAATGTTGGGTTCATTGACCCACATATCGTTAATGGATATGTGTTAGAAAAACACCCCAAATTAAGACGTGGAGAGAGACATGTACGAGTTTCTTCTCAAAAGTAAAATTCTATTTCCTTACCATTTTGGGTGAGTATTTCTGTCTTGTGCACATTCTCTTTTGTTTACTCCATGTTATGTCTAATCGATGAGTTGTTATGCATGACTGTGCATGTAACGTGTCCGCGGGTTCCACTGGATTCTGCTAATAATTTAGTTTGACAACTCCAGGGTTCTCGTCATGGACTCTCTGAATAGGGAAGCAAAGCATTGGATCGGCATAAGATTAATGCTGCAAAAGTAATTATTTTCAATCATTTGCGCACTATATCTTTCGTTCATTTCCTGATATCAAGTAACTAATAACTCCCTTGTTCATTTAATTTCTTTGCCCTGTAGGGTTTGGAAACGGTTCAAAGAAGACATAACCGGTGAATTCAAAGATGAGCTAACATTTAGAAGGTTAGCTAATGTGGATACTCAGCCACCGGGGACCAATCTATGTGGATACTATGTTTGTGAGTTCATCCGGGGACTCACCTCTGAGCGGAGGGATCAGGATATCGACTTGCAGATGCATGACTTGCGGAGGAAGCTTAGTCCAGAAGCTCACTTCCGGCCAATTAAAGGGGAATTAGCAGGATTTTTGATGAGGGAAGTCCTTGATCCTAAAGGAGAGCACTATTACGAGGACTAAGAACTTCTGCTGCCGTAAATTGTATGTGGAAACTTGTTTGAGTTGTATATGGTCACCCGAGATTGAATATTATATATTCCTCTTGAATTCTTCTTGTTTGAAATTTCTAACTTGTTTGAAATTGTACATTCATATGCATCAACGTGTAACGTGTATATAGTAGCGTAGAATATGTGTAGTGAAACTTCTTTGTAATTAAAATGAAACACAAAATAATATATAAAAGAAATGAAACACAACAAAAAAAAACAGATTTAGGGGGGTTAAAACCCTAAACCTATGGAGACCTTTAGTCCCGGTTGGTATGGCCAACCGCGACTAAAGGTCCTCCGCCCCGACGGACGCCTGCCGCCCACGTGGATGGGCCTTTAGTCGCGGTTCGTAAGCAACCACGACTAAAGGGAGGCCTTTAGTCTCCCATAATTAATCCCGGGCGCGCAACCAGGATTAAAGCCAGTTACCAACTGGGATTAAAGCCCCTTTTTCTACCAGTGGCTGCAACAAAATACCAAAATTTCAGATCGAGTATGAAGAGGTAGCTGCAAAAAAATACCTGAATTCATGATTGACTTTGAAGTACTAACCGAAACAAATACTTATTTGTGAGCAACCACATGCTACTCCAGTTCAACTAATTCTACCTCAACTAAGAGGTCACACTAGGATCATCATTATGAGATCAAGATATAATCTTATCGATCCGAATGTCGAGGGACACCTCTTTGGACGCCTCATCCCCAAACAGATACGCGGCACCGTCAAATAAGATGGCAGCTCCTCCACAACGACCTCGCCAGACCTGGTGCTGCTCTCCACATCCATGTCTAGCAGGAGCATGTGCGCCGGTATGCACCGTGGCCACCATCGTTTGTGTAACGCAGAGAAGCAAAGAATAACTGCGTCCAACATATTACCATCACCAACAAAGAGGAAGAGGAGCAATATAAACAACTATTTGGTTGTGAATCTAGTTCTTTGCCCTTCAGATATTTGGGTATTCCAGTCCGTTATAGAAAGTTAAAAAACTCCGAATGGAATCGAGTGGAAAATCGTTTTGAGAAAACTTAGGTGTTGGGCTGGAAAGTTGTTATCATATGGGGATCGTCTATTGATTAACTCTGTTCGTACTAGTTTACCGATGTTTATGCTATCCTTTTTTGATATACCTAAAGGGGTAAGGACGAGATTAGATTTTTTCCAATCACGTTTCTTTTGGCAATGTGAGGAAAATAAAAAGAAATATAAGTTAACTAAGTAGAACCTGATTTGCAGACCTAAGGACCAAGGTGGTCTTGGAATTGAAGTACTGGAGATTAAAAAAAATTGTCTGCTTAGTAAATGGCTCTTTAAACTCCTTTCTGAAGAAAGGTTATGGCAACAAATCTTAAAAAACAAGTACCTTTCACAGAAAACTTTGGCTGAAGTTGAAAGTAAGCCTACTGATTCACCTTTCTGGAAAGGACTAATGAAAGTTAAAGGGGAATTTTTAGCAGAGGAAAATTTAAGGTAGGCTCCGAAAAAGGAGTGCGATTTTGGTAAGATAGATGGTTAGGTGAGCAGACACTTGCATTTCAGTATCCCTAGCTATACAACATAGTCCATCGTAAGCATGATACTGTGGCAAATGTTACGAGTTCAACTCCGTTAAATATTGGTTTTTGAAGAAGGCTGACTGGTGATAAATGGGATCAATGGGTACATCTATGCCAAAGATTAATAGAGATAACTTTAAATGATGATCATTTAAATGATGATCAAGATAAGTTCGTTTGGGGCCTAACATCTTCAAGGAATTTCACTGTCAAATCTATGTATGGCGATATGTTAAATGGGCATACAAAATATCTTCATAATTATCTTTGGAAAATAAAAATCCCACTAAAATTAAAATCTTTATGTGGTTCCTTAGTGACATAGGCATCCCCAATGGGCCTGCCAAAGATGGTACCCGGAGTTTACTGAAGGCCCATGACCCGAAGAATATGAAGCCCGGAAGCCCAATTAAGTATTGGTTTGGAAAGATAGAGTTGTATTAGGAATAATGACTTGTAACTATTACGGGACGAACTCAAAGAGTACCCCGATGTTTGTAACTTGTACATCACGAAACCCTCGGCTCCGCCTCCTATATAAGGGGGAGTCGAGGGAAAAAAAGAGGATCGATTCATTGTCAACATAACCATAGTTTTCTAGCAGTCGAGTACTTTTCCGGCTGAAACCATCGAGATCTACTTGCCCTCTACTTTCCATGAAACCCTAGACTACAACTTGTAGGCATTGACAAGTTAATCCCTTGTCACTTAGTAAGAAATTCCTCTTGACTCGTGATAATCTATCAAAGAGAAATTGGAGTGAAAATACGAAATGCTCTTTCTGTGACGCTGAGGAATCAGTTGAATATTTGTTTATTTCCTATCCTTTTGCTAGGCTTATTTGACGGGTGATTTTTGCTGCATATAATATTCCACCTCCATCCAATATCACAAATATGTTTGGGAATTGGCTTAATGGAACTGACAAAACTAATAAAGCTAGTATTCGCATCGGTGTTTCGGCTTTATGTTGGTCAATATGGAATTGCAAAAACGATATTGTTTTTAACAAAAATGACTCTACTAATTTCTTGCAGGTTATTCACACTATGGTTCACTGGATCCGCTTTGGCGCTTCTTGCTCCCGGAGAACCAGCGGGAGTGCATGGTTTCTGGATGCAACGGTCTTCGAATGGTTGCCCAGGATATTTTCTACCAGACTACTTGGCGGCCTATTAAGAGATTAGAAGATGCCTAGATTGCTTAGCAGACTTCTTATTTTTCGGTGGTTGATTTTTATATCGACCCTCGTTGATCCATGATTTGTACACTTTGAATATTCAGGTTTTAATAAAAGGATGCGTACAACAACTGATGCAGAGGCCGGGGTGAACCCCATTTCAAAAAAAATCACCAACTCAAGAATTACATCTACAGCAACTCTAGGATCATATACTAGTACAATGATATCCATCTTACTAACTGTTCATACTTGACAAATAGTACAGTTCTAAGTTGCAAGAGCATCAATTGGTACTCCGGTTAGTAAGACACTCGTAAATTTAGGTAGATAACTTCTACCATGACACTCATGAGTTTCGAGTTTGGACAGATAACTTCTACCATTACAGACAACAAGCTAGATAACGAAACATTTTTCTTCCAAACTCAGCCTACTTACTTCAGTCCGTGGTGATTAAAGAGCATAGAACTACTTGCTAATATTAGTTGCAAGGAACCCATATGTGTGACCCAGATTTCCCTGTCCACCACTACTTGCTGAGAGATCTCTATGGCGCCAGTCTGTCAACACGGATGTGTAAGGTGAGTTCACCAGATGAGCTATCAGCGAGTTCAGGGGGAACCAGCAGGAAGAACTTGCCCAACTGAACTCCACCCACCAGCGAGCTGCTCGACACAAGAGGATCCTTCTGGAACACAAGCCTCCCTTCGGCTCTTCCACCAGCAACAACTTGAGCGGCAGATATGTTGCATGAATAGCTCGGTTTAGATTCATGAGGCCGGACGCAGACCATGGTGATAGCGCTGCCGATTTCCGTCAGAGTATTAGTCAGGAGGAACATGGTTTGGTCTTCCCCGACGAGGAGTGTGAACCGGTGGTCACGAGCAACGGATATTTTCAGTGGTTTGTTGTAGCTGAAGTTGGCCGGCGACCAGCGGTGCGCAGTGACGAAGTGGTCCAGAAGACAACACGCTGCCCCTCTGAAATCGCAGTCATTCTCTGGGCAGTAGCATGGAGCATGTGTACATTCAGTTTCATGCTTCTCTTTCTCGTGGTAGATGATGGACTCATTGCAGCCATATGTCTGGTTTGAGCATGGCACTTTGATGGCGTCGATGAATTGCTCGAGTTCGACACAACGGCAGTAGCTAGTGTTTTTGCGACACACATCACAAAATATGCCCAATCCTAAAACAGACCCAACCTCGCGGAGCTTTTCCATGCACACAGAACACAAAACATGTCCAGCCTCACACTGAAGAAATACAAGAATATTAGTATAACGTTTGGCAGCAACAAAGAACCAATAATGAACTCGAGAAACACACAGAAGTGAATAGAGTGTGACGCAAGCAGAAACATAAGGATATCGATCATCTACTGCATCGTAAGAGATCAGCCAACCTAGACTTTCATTTGTACACACTAGATTGAAAATAGAATGTTACTCTGCTGTGTATTGGAAAACTATATTCATATTTTGAGACACCAACAGTTAAGATTCTACATAATAAAACAGCAGGTAAACTAGCATTGAAACACTACACACTAGATTGAAAACTCACTGCTATCTGCATTCAGCTTTGGGACACCAAGAAGTAAGATCCTAGAAGCTACCGATTTAGTAATGTAGGAAGAACACCAGGAGTTGAGCAAGCATAATTAAGTTTCAGAGAAAATGCAGGCCACTTTACCTCCTGAATGCTATCATATGTGCAAAACTAACATTTCAGTACTACTCGCAACACTGTGGAATGTCTGCCCTCAGTCCTTTCATCAGTTCATAATAGAAGGATGTCAATCATCTAGTGCATTATAAGAGATTAAATGACCTAACTTTTTTAATAAAAAACCTGACCAACCTAAAATTTCACTAACTACTAGACTGAAAACATGCTGCTAGCAGTTGAGTAATGCAAAATTACTTTTGGTTTGGAGACACAAACAGTTAAGATCCTAATTGCATTTGACTACTACCCACTAAATTGGAAACTGAGTCCTAATTGCATTCAGATTTGAGACAGCAACATGTAAGATCCTACAAGGTGCCAATTTAGTAATCCTAGCAAGAACAGCAGCAGCCGAGCAAGTATAATCAAATTTCAGAAAAAATGGCAGGCAACTTTACCACCTGACTGCTGTCTATATGCAATATGTGTTAAGTTAGCATTTCAGTCCGACCCAGATTGGAAATCGAGTACTAACTGTTACATTTAGTTTTCACACACCAACAGTAAAGATTCTACAAGGGGGCATTTGGTCATCGTAGCAAGAAGGGCAGCAGCCAAACAGGTTAGTTTCAAAGAAATGTTAAATTGTTGATCCACTGACATATCATATAAATTTCAGAGGAAACGGCAGGAATTTTTCACCTTGCCGAAGTGCATTATGTGCTACAGCGCTACATCCACTATCAGGGAGAAAAGTTATTCCTAACATCAATCAGAAATAATATCTAGGGAGTACATCGATCTACTCTCGGTAAGAAGAAAGAACAGATGCATTCATCCACGGATAGTAAATAAATTAATCGCAGTGGCAGGAACCGAATGCGGCTGGTGACTGGCGACCGATGATTACCTTGAAGACGGGTGGCTTGAGGGGCTCGAGGCAGATCCTGCAGCAGAGGACCTCGGACTGTATCTTAACGAATATCTCGCCATCCGACCTGCCCCCTTCCGCCGCCGCCCCGTCCGGCTCCGGCCCCGCTCCATGGTCCTTCTCCGTCTTGATCCTCTTGCTCGCTACTTCTTCCGCCATGGGAGAGCTGTTCTTGGTGCCGGTGGGACGCGTAATGACGGACGCCTCGGAGCAGACGAGTAAGGGAAGGTGTCCAAGGTGACGGGGACAGTGCCCGAGTAAATGCACATGTGCCTGCCTGTCTAAATGTCAGCTGTGACTGTGAGAAAGAAAGACGAACGAGGCTCGTGAAGAAATGCATTTCGTGTGCAGGAACTCCTGGTATCATTTTGTTCAGAAGTCGCTCATGCATGTGTTGGAATTTTGGCCCATATTGGACCAATACAATAAATATTTCAGAAATTCCTAATAAATCCTAGAGGCCCACATGGCCTCTTCATGCATGGCAGGGGTGGGACAAAAGTTTAGTCCCACATTGCTAGTTGAAGAAGAGTTGGAGCAGCTTATAAGGAGAGCTTTTCATACCATTTGTGTGAGAGAAATAATAGGAGGAAATAGGAGCTGACCACACGCGCGCTCCTCCGACGACGACGCCGCTCGCCTCGTCACGGGTTGCAGGAATGCCCGCGGGTTCATTGTTAGCAAACATATTGCTCTTCTCAATCAGTTTAGACATGTTTCTCCTTTACTCTATGATGATTTGCATGACTAGTTTAATCTCAAACTTTTTAGCCATGTTTTATCCAATGTTTTATTTGATTAAATCATGGGGAAAATTGCTAATATATTCAACAATCCAAAAACCTTATAGGCATTATTCCCCGGTTAGCTTTGCTTCATCTCTTAAGCCTCCTCCTTTCGAGGGCGTGAATTACAAGAGGTGGCGTGCGAGAGCAATTCTCTGGCTTACAACCATGAGATGCTTTGACGCCACTAAGGGCAAGCCTGAAGGAGAGCTTACTCCCCTCGAGGAGAAAGCTTTTGATGATGCCGACACCCTTCTGAGGGGTGCTATCATCAGCGTTCTTGGCGAGAACATTGTTGACTCGTATTTGTCCATCTCTACGGGCAAGGATATGTGGGACGCAATCGAGGCCAAGTTTGGGGTCTCGGATGCGGGCGGTGAACTCGTATGTCATGGAACAATTTTATGACTTCAAGATGACTAATGAGCGCTCCATCGTTGAGCAGGCTCATGAGATACGATCCATTGCTAAGGAACTTGAGCAGTTCACTTGTGTGTTGCCGGACAAGTTTATTGCCGGAGGTATCATTGCCAAGCTTCCTCCTTCATGGAGGAATTTTGCTACTTCTCTGAAGCACAAGAGACAAGAGTTCTCCACTACGGATCTCATTGGGTCTCTTGACGTGGAAGAAAAGGCAAGGGCAAAAGACACACGTGCTCGAGGTGTTGAGGGAGGTTCTAGTGCCAACTTGGTACAGAAGAAGAACTTCCAATCCTACAAGTCCAAGAACAAGAACAAGTATGATGGCAAAGGAAAATTTGATGGGAAGAACAAGGCCTCACAGTCTACCAATTTCAAAAGGAAGATCGATAAGAAGAAAGGAGTATGCCACGTCTGTGGTGATCCTGATCATTGGGCTCCCAATTGCCCAAACCGCTTTGACAAGCGTCAGCAAGGAAAGGGCGGCAAGACGGCCAATTTTGTCATTGGAGACACTGAGATGAAGGATGCTGGGTATGGTATATTTCCTACTGTCCTTTCAATATGTCATTCTCCTGAATGGTGGATTGACACAGGTGTCAATGTACAAGTTTGTGCTGATATCTCCATGTTCTCTTCTTATCAGGTCGCAGGGACTTCAACCGTGTTGATGGACAACGGCTCGCATGCTACTGTTCGTGGTGTTGGTACGGTCGATCTGAAGTTCACTTTGGGGAAGATCGTGCGCCTGAAGAACGTGAATCATGTCCCTTCTATCAATAAAAATCTTGTTAGCGGATCGCTTCTGTGTCGTGATGGCTACAAGATTGTGTTTGAGTCCAATAAATTTGTTGTGTCAAAATTTGGAACCTTTGTTGGTAAAGGCTATGAGTGCGGAGGTTTGTTCCGCCTATCCCTGTCAGACGTTTGTAATAAAGTGGTTAATCATATTTGCACCAACATTGAGACAAATGTTTGGCATTCACGTCTTTGTCATGTTAATTTTGGTTGTATGACGCGGCTAGCTAAACTGAATTTAATTCCGAGTGTCACTAATGTAAAGGGTTCTAAGTGTCAAGTGTGTGTTCAAGCTAAGCAACCTCGCAAGTCTCATACGGCTGCGGAGGTAAGAAATTTGGCACCTCTAGAACTAATACATTCAGATATTTGCGAGATGAATGGTGTGTTGACAAAAGGTGGAAAGAAATACTTCATGACATTCATTGATGACTCAACTAGATATTGTTATGTGTATCTTCTGAAATCGAAGGATAAAGCGTTAAGTTTCTTCAAAATCTATAAAGCTGAAACAGAAAATCAACTTGAACGAAAGATCAAGCGACTTAGGTCTGATCGTGGTGGAGAGTATTTCTCCAATGAGTTTGACTCATTTTGTGCGGAGCATGGTATAATCCATGAGAGGACGCCTCCCTACTCACCTCAGTCAAATGGGGTGGCCGAAAAAAAGAACCGCACTCTAACTGATTTGGTTAACGCCATGTTAGACACATCGGGTCTCTCCAAGGCATGGTGGGGGAGGCGATATTGACTGCATGTTGAAGGAGATATGCCCTAGAGGCAATAATAAAAGTGGTTATTATTTATATCTCTATGTTTATGATAAATGTTTATATGTCATGCTATAATTGTATTAATCGAAACATTAGTACATGTGTGATATGTAGACAACAAGAAGTCCCTAGTATGCCTCTTAAACTAGCTTGTTGATTAATGGATGATTAGTTTCATAATCATGAACATTGGATGTTATTAATAACAAGGTTATATCATTATATGAATGATGTAATGGACACACCCAATTAAGCGTAGCATAAGATCTCGTCATTAAGTTATTTGCTATAAACTTTCGATACATAGTTACCTAGTCCTTATGACCATGAGATCATGTAAATCACTTATACCGGAAAGGTACTTTGATTACACCAAACACCACTTGCGTAAATGGGTGGCTATAAAGGTGGGATTAAGTATACGGAAAGTATGAGTTGAGGCATATGGATAAAGAGTGGGATTTGTCCATCCCGATGACGGATAGATATACTCTGGGCCCTCTCGGTGGAATGTCGTCTAATGTCTTGCAAGCATATGAATGAGTTCATAAGAGACCACATACCACGGTACGAGTAAAGAGTACTTGTCGGAAACGAGGTTGAACAAGGTATGGAATGATACCGAAGATCAAACCTCGGACAAGTAAAATATCGCGTGACAAAAGGAATTGGTATCGTATGTGAATGGTTCATTCGATCACTAAAGTCATCGTTGAATATGTGGGAGCCATTATGGATCTCCGGATCCCGCTATTGGTTATTGGTCGGAGTGAGTACTCAACCATGTCCGCATAGTTCACGAACCGTAGGGTGACACACTTAAAGTTGGATGTTGAAATGGTAGTTCTTGTATATGGAATGGAGTTGGAATATTTGTTCGAAGTCCTGGATGTGATCCCGGACATCACGAGGAGTTCCGGAATGGTCCGGAGAATAAGATTCATATATATAGGATGTCATTTTATGTGAATAAAATGTCGCGGAAGGTTCTATGGAAGGTTCTAGAAGGTTCTAGAAAAGTCCGGAAGAAACCACCAAGGAAGGTGGAGTCCACATGGGACTCCACCTCCATGGCCGGCCAACCCTAGTGGGGGAGGAGTCCCAAGTGGACTCCCCTTAGGGGGCCGGCAACCCACATGGGAGGTGGAACTCCCACCTTGGTGGGAGTCCTAGCTTGGCTAGGTTTCCCCCCTCCTATGGAAGGTTTTTGGTTCGGGTCTTATTCGAAGACTTGGACACCACCTCTTGGGGTTCCACCTATATAATGAGGGGCCAAGGGGAGGGGGCCGGCCACCCCAAGACCACAGCCTGGCCGACCCCCTTGAGTGGCCGGCCACCCCCTCCCAAACCCTAGCCGCCCCCCTCTCCTCCATAGCTCCCGCGTGCTTTAGCGAAGCTCCGCCGGAGTTCTCCACCGCCACCGACACCACGCCGTCGTGCTGTCGGATTCAAGAAGGAGCTAGTACTTCCGCTGCCCGGCTGGAACGGGAGGTGGACGTCGTCTTCATCAACAACCGAACGTGTGACCGAGTACGGAGGTGCTGCCCGTTCGTGGCGCCGGAACCGATCGTGATCAAGATCTTCTACGCGCTTTTGCAAGCGGCAAGTGAACGTCTACCGCAGCAACAAGAGCCTCATCTTGTAGGCTTTGGAATCTCTTCAAGGGTGAGACTCGATACCCCCTCGTTGCTACCGTCTTCTAGATTGCATCTTGGCTTGGATTGCGTGTTCGCGGTAGGAAAATTTTTGTTTTCTATGCAACGTTATCCTACGGTGGTATCGAGCCGTGTCTATGCATAGATGGTTGCACGAGTAGAACACAATGGTTTGTGGGCGTTGATGCTCTTGTTATCTTTAGTTGAGTACTTTGCATCTTTATGGCATAGTGGGATGAAGCGGCTCGGACTAACTTTACATGACCGCGTTCATGAGACTTGTTCCTCGTTCGACATGCAACTTGTATTGCATAAGAGGCTTTGCGGGTGTCTGTCTCTCCTACTATAGTAAAGATTCAATTTACTCTTCTATTGACAATATTAGTATCAACGTTGTGGTTCATGTTCGTAGGTAGATTAGATCTATATCGAAAACCCTAAACCACGTAAAATATGCAAACCAAATTAGAGAGCGTCTAACTTGTTTTTGCGGGGTTTGGTGATGTGATATGGCCATAATATGATGATGAATATGTATGAGATGATCATTATTGTATTGTGGCAACCGGCGAGGAGCCTTATGGTTGTCTTTAAATTTCATGTTGAGTAGTATTTCAAAGTAGTTGTAATAGTTGCTACATGAAGGACAATCATGAAGACGGCGCCATTGACCTTGACGCTACGCCGACGATGATGGAGATCATGCCCGAAGATGATGGAGATCATGTCCGTGCTTTGGAGATGAAGATCAAAGGCGCAAAGACAAAAAGGGCCATATCATATCACATATGAACTGCATGTGATGTTAATCCTTTTATGCATCTTATTTTGCTTAGATCGCGACGGTAGCATTATAAGATGATCCCTCACTAAAATCTCAAGATAATAAAGTGTTCATCCTTAGTAGCACCGTTATCAAGTCTTATCGTTTCGAAGCATCTCGTGATGATCGGGTGTGATAGATTCGATAAGTACATACAACGGGTGCAAAACAGTTTTGCACATGCGGATACTAAGGTGGCCTTGACGAGCCTAGCATGTACAGACATGGTCTCGGAACACATGATACCGAAAGGTAGAGCATGAATCATATGATAGATATGATGAACACTTTGAATGTTCGCCATTGAAATCACACCTTTTCTCGTGATGATCGATTTGAGGTGAGGTGGATTTGGTTCGTGTGATCACTAAGACAATGCGAGGGATATTGTTTTGAGTGGGAGTTCACCTAGATTTTTAATTATGTTGAATTAAAATTTGAACTCAATTTGTCATAAACTTAGTCTAAACTATTGCAAATATATGTTGTAGAGATGGCGTCCTCAATCAATTTTAACCGAGTTCCTAGAGAAAGAAAAGCTTAAGAGCAACGGTAGCAACTTCACCGACTGGTTCCGTCATGTGAGGATCTTCCTCTGTGGCGGAAATCTGCAATATGTGCTTGATGCACCGCTAGGTGACCCTCCTGCAGAAACTGAAACCGATGAAGTAAAAGCTGTTTACGAGACTCGGAAAACTCGGTACTCTCAAGTTCGGTGTGCCATCTCGTGCGATGCGGAATCCGATCTTCAAAAACGTTTTGAGCACCACGATCCTCATGAGTTGATGAATGAGCTGAAAGCTATTTTTGAGACTCATGCGGCCGTGGAATGCTATGAAGCATCGAAACATTTCTTCGGTTGTATGATGGAAGAAGGCAGCTCCGTTAGTGAGCACATGCTCGCCATGACCGGGCATGCGAAGAAACTCAGTGACTTGGGAATAGTGATTCCTAACAAGACTGGGGATTAATCGTGTCCTTCAATCACTGCCACCAAGTTACAAGAACTTTGTGATGAACTACAATATGCAGAACATGAACAAGGAGTTACCTGAACTCTTTGGCATGCTAAAAGCTGCTGAGATTGAGATCAAGAAAGAGCACCAAGTGTTGATGGTCAACAAGACCACCGGTTTCAAGAAACAGGGCAAGTCTAAGGGAAAATTCAAGAAGGGTGGCAAGAAAGCTGCCACGCCTCCTATGAAACCTAAGAACGGCCCTAAGCCCGATGCTTGAGTGCTATTACTGCAAGGAGAAGGGACACTGGAAGCGTAATTGCTCCAAGTATTTGGCGGATCTGAAGAGCGGCCTTGTTAAGAAGAAGAAAGAAGGTATATCTGATATACATGTTATAGATGTTTATCTCACTAGTTCTCGTTCTAGTACCTGGGTATTTGATACTGGTTCGGTTGCTCATATTTGTAACTCGAAACAGGAACTAAAGAATAAACGACAAGCTGCTTGAAAGATGAAGTGACGATGCGCGTTGGAAACGGATCCAAGGTCAATGTGATCGCAGTCGGCACACTTCCTCTACATCTACCTTCGGGATTAGTTTTAAGCCTAAATAATTGTTATTATGTACCTGCGTTGAGCATGAACATTATATATGGATCTTGTTTAATGCAAGACGGTTATTCATTCAAGTCTGAGAATAATGGTTGTTCTATTTTTATGAATAATATCTTTTATGGTCGAGCACCACAAAAGAATGGCTTATTTCTATTAGATCTCGATAGTAGTGATACGCATATACATAACATTGATGCTAAGCGAATTAAATTGAATGATAATTCTACTTATATGTGGCACTTGTCGTCTTGGTCATATTGGAGTGAAACGCATGAAGAAACTCCATACTGATGGATTACTTGAATCACTTGACTTTGAGTCACTTGATAGATGTGAAGCATGTCTAATGGGAAAAATGACTAAGACTCCATTTTACGGTATGATGGAGCGAGCTACGACTTATTGGAAATCATACATACTGATGTGTGCGGACCAATGAGTGTAGCATCGCGCGGTGGTTATCGTTATGTTCTAACCTTCACGGATGATGCGAGTAGATATGGGTATATCTATTTCATGAAACATAAATCCGAAACTTTTGAGAAGTTTAAGGAATTCCAAAGTGAAGTAGAAAATCAACGTAACAAGAAGATTAAATTTCTACTATCTGATCGCGGAGGTGAATATCTGAGTTATGAGTTTGGCATGCATTTAAAGAAATGCGGAATACTTTCACAATTGACACCGCCGGGAACACCACAACGAAACGGCGTGTCCGAACGTCGTAATCGAACTCTCTTAGATATGGTTCGTTCTATGATGTCTCTTACTGATTTGCCGTTATCATTTTGGAGTTATGCATTAGAGACAGCCGCATTCACTTTAAATAGAGCACCATCAAAATCCGTAGAAACGACACCGTATGAATTATGGTTTAATAAGAAACCTAAGTCTGTCGTTCCTTAAAGTTTGGGGTTGCGAAGCCTATGTAAAAAAGTTACAACCGGACAAGCTAGAACCCAAAGCGGAGAAATGCGTCTTCATAGGATACCCTAAGGAAACTATAGGGTACACTTTCTATCACAGATCCGAAGGCAAAATCTTTGTTGCTAAGAACGGAACCTTTCTTGAGAAAGAATTTCTCACTAAAGAAGTGATTTGGAAGAAAAGTAGAACTCGATGAGATTAATGAATCTATACTCGTTGATCGGAGTAGCGCGATGCCGGAAGTTGTACCTGTACCGCTTACACCGGCAACAGAGGAAGCTAATGATAATGATCATGAAACTTCGAACGAGGAAACTACTGAACCTCGCAGATCGACAAGGGAACATGCCACTCCTGATTGGTATGATCCTTGTCTAAATGTCATGATTGTGGATAACAATGATGAGGACCCTGCGACGTATGAAGAAGCGATGATGAGCCCAGATTCCAACAAATGGCAAGAAGCCATGAAATCCGAAATGGGATCCATGTATGATAACAAAGTATGGACTTTGGTAGACTTACCTGATAGCCGAAAGGCTGTCGAGAATAAATGGATCTTCAAAAGAAAAACAGATGCTGATGGTAATATTACTGTCTATAAAGCTCGACTTGTCGTAAAGGGTTTCCGACAAATTCAAGGAGTTGACTACGATGAGACTTTCTCACCCGTAGCGAAGCTAAAATATGTGAGGATTTTGTTAGCAATAGCTGCATTTTTCGATTATGAGATTTGGCAGATGGATGTCAAAACGGCGTTCCTTAATGGAGACATTGAGGAAGAGTTGTATATGGTACAACCCAAAGGTTTTGTCGATCCTAAAAATGCTGACAAAGTATGCAAACTTCAGCGTTCAATCTATGGACTGAAGCAAGCATCAAGAAGTTGGAACCGACGCTTTGATAAGGTGATCAAAGACTTCGGGTTTATAGAGTGTCATGGAGAGGTCTGTATTTACAAGAAAGTGAGTGGGAGCTCTGTAGCATTCCTGATATTATATGTAGATGACATATTATTGATTGGGAATGATATAGAACTTTAAGCGAGTGTAAAAGGTTATTTGAATAACAGTTTTTCAATGAAAGACCTTGGTGAAGCATCATATATATTAGGCATCAAGATTTATAGAGATAGATCAAGACGCCTAATAGGGCTATCACACAGTACATACCTGGACAAGATTCTAAAGAAGTTTAGAATGGACGAAAGTAAGAAAGGGTTTTTACCTATGTTACCAAGGCAAGGTCTTGAGTAAGACTCAAGGACCGGCTACGACAGAAGAAAGAGAAAGGATGAATCAGATCCCCTATGCTTCGGCGATGAGGCTCTATTATGTATGCCATGCTATGTACAAGACCGGATATAGCGCATGATGTTAGTTTGACTAGCGAGATATCAAAGTGATCCAGGAATGGAACATCTGGACAGCGGTCAAGAATATCCTGAAGTACTTGAAAAGAACTAAGGATATGTTTCTTTGTTATGGAGGTGACCAAGAGCTCGTTGTAACAAGTTACACCGATGCAAGTTGGAACAACGATCCCGATGACTCTAAGTCACGGTCCGGGTACGTGTTTATATTGAATGGTGCTTGCGATAGGCTGGGCAAGCTCAAAGCGAGTGCACGGTGGCGAAGTCTTCAACGGAATCGGAGTACATAGCGGCTTCGGAGGCTTCATCGGAAGCGGTATGGATGAAGAGGTTCATTGTAGAGCTCGGTGTGGTTCCTAGTGCATTGGACCCACTAGTCATATACTCGTGACAACATGGGTGCCATCGCCAATGCACAAGAACCAAGGTCACACAAGAGGTCGAAGCATATCAAGCTGCGTTACCACTCGATTCGCGAGTACATCGAAGATGGAGAAGTAAAGATTTGCAAAGTACACATCGATCCGAATGTAGCAGATCCGTTGACTAAAGCTCTCCCTAGGGCAAAGCATGACCAACACCAGAATGCCATGGGTGTTAGGTATATTACAATGTAATCTAGATTATTGACTCTAGTGCAAGTGGGAGGTCGAAGGAGATATGCCCTAGAGGCAATAATAAAAGTGGTTATTATTTATATCTCTATGTTTATGATAAATGTTTATATGTCATGCTATAATTGTATTAACCGAAACATTAGTACATGTGTGATATGTAGACAACAAGAAGTCCCTAGTATGCCTCTTAAACTAGCTTGTTGATTAATGGATGATTAGTTTCATAATCATGAACATTGGATGTTATTAATAACAAGGTTATATCATTATATGAATGATGTAATGGACACACCCAATTAAGCGTAGCATAAGATCTCGTCATTAAGTTATTTGCTATAAACTTTCGATACATAGTTACCTAGTCCTTATGACCATGAGATCATGTAAATCACTTATACCGGAAAGGTACTTTGATTACACCAAACACCACTTGCGTAAATGGGTGGCTATAAAGGTGGGATTAAGTATACGGAAAGTATGAGTTGAGGCATATGGATCAACGAGTGGGATTTGTCCATCCCGATGACGGATAGATATACTCTGGGCCCTCTCGGTGGAATATCGTCTAATGTCTTGCAAGCATATGAATGAGTTCATAAGAGACCACATACCACGGTACGAGTAAAGAGTACTTGTCAGGAAACGAGGTTGAACAAGGTATGGAATGATACCGAAGATCAAACCTCGGACAAGTAAAATATCGCGTGACAAAAGGAATTGGTATCGTATGTGAATGGTTCATTCGATCACTAAAGTCATCGTTGAATATGTGGGAGCCATTATGGATCTCCAGATCCCGCTATTGGTTATTGGTCGGAGTGAGTACTCAACCATGTCCGCATAGTTCACGAACCGTAGGGTGACACACTTAAAGTTGGATGTTGAAATGGTAGTTCTTGTATATGGAATGGAGTTGGAATATTTGTTCGAAGTCCCGGATGTGATCCCGGACATCACGAGGAGTTCGGAATGGTCCGGAGAATAAGATTCATATATATAGGATGTCATTTTATGTGAATAAAATGTCGCGGAAGGTTCTATGGAAGGTTCTAGAAGGTTCTAGAAAAGTCCGGAAGAAACCACCAAGGAAGGTGGAGTCCACATGGGACTCCACCTCCATGGCCGGCCAACCCTAGTGGGGGAGGAGTCCCAAGTGGACTCCCCTTAGGGGGCCGGCCACCCCACATGGGAGGTGGAACTCCCACCTTGGTGGGAGTCCTAGCTTGGCTAGGTTTCCCCCTCCTATGGAAGGTTTTTGGTTCGGGTCTTATTCGAAGACTTGGACACCACCTCTTGGGGTTCCACCTATATAATGAGGGGCCAAGGGGAGGGGCCGGCCACCCCAAGACCACAGCCCGGCCGACCCCCTTGAGTGGCCGGCCACCCCCTCCCAAACCCTAGCCGCCCCCTCTCCTCCATAGCTCCCGCGTGCTTTAGCGAAGCTCCGCCGGAGTTCTCCACCGCCACCGACACCACGCCGTCGTGCTGTCGGATTCAAGAGGAGCTACTACTTCCGCTGCCCGCTGGAACGGGAGGTGGACGTCGTCTTCATCAACAACCGAATGTGTGACCGAGTACGGAGGTGCTGCCCGTTCGTGCCGCCGGAACCGATCGTGATCAAGATCTTCTACGCGCTTTTGCAAGCGGCAAGTGAACGTCTACCGCAGCAACAAGAGCCTCATCTTGTAGGCTTTGGAATCTCTTCAAGGGTGAGACTCGATACCCCCTCGTTGCTACCGTCTTCTAGATTGCATCTTGGCTTGGATTGCGTGTTCGCGGTAGGAAAATTTTTGTTTTCTATGCAACGTTATCCTACACATGTCATGTCCTAAACCGAGTTCCCACAAAGAATAAGGAGATAACTCCATTCGAAGAATGGGAGAAGAAAAGATTGAAACTCTCTTACCTACGGACTTGGGGATGTTTGGCTAAAGTCAATGTGCCAATTCCCAAGAAGCGCTTGGACCAAAAACTGTTGATTGTGTTTTTCTGGGCTATGCTTTTCATAGCATTGGCTATAGATTCTTGATAGTAAAATCTGAGGTATCCGACATGCATGTTGGTACAATCATGGAGTCGAATGATGCGACTTTCTTTGAGGATATATTTCCCATGAAGGATATGCCCAACTCATCGAATCAGGGGATGCCTAGTACATCTATCCAAGAATTCGCTACAATTTCTGAATCCACCATTCCGATAGAACACCTTGAGAATCCCGAGGAGGATAACAATGAAGCTCCTAAAAGGAGTAAGAGACAGAGGACTGCGAAGTCCTTTGGTAATGATTTCATTGTGTATCTCGTGGATGACACTCCCACTTCTATTTCGGAAGCCTATGCATCTCCGGATGCGACTACTGGAAGGAAGCTGTCCGAAGTGAGATGGATTCCATTTTGGCTAATGGAACTTGGGAGATTACCGATCGTCCTTATGGGTGCAAACCCGTAGGATGTAAATGGGTGTTTAAGAAGAAGCTTAGACCTGATGGTACAATTGAAAAGTACAAGGCACGGCTTGTGGCCAAGGGTTATACCCAAAAGGAAGGTGAAGACTTCTTTGATACGTACTCACCTGTAGCTAGATTGACTACCATTAGAGTACTACTATCACTGGCTCCCTCATACGGTCTTCTCATTCATCAAATGGATGTTAAGACAGCTTTCCTAAATGGAGAGTTGGATGAGGAAATTTACATGGACCGGCCAGATGGATTTGTAGTAAATGGTCAAGAAGGAAAGGTGTGCAAATTGTTGAAGTCTTTATATGGTCTCAAGCAAGCACCTAAGCAGTGGCATGAGAAGTTCGAAAGAACTTTAAGCTGCTGAAGGCTTTGTTGTAAATGAAGCTGATAAATGTGTGTACTATCGCCATGGTGGGGGCGAAGGAGTCATTCTTTGCTTATACGTCGATGACATACTGATTTTCGGAACCAACCTGAATATCATCAAGAAGACCAAGGATTTCTTATCTCGCTGTTTTGAGATGAAGGATCTTGGGGTAGCTGATGTAATCTTAAACATCAAGCTATTGAAGGATGACAATGGTGGGATTACATTGCTTCAATCTCACTATGTGGAAAAGATCTTGAGTCGTTTTGGGTATAGCGATTGCAAGTCTTGTCCAACGCCTTATGATCCTAGTGTTCTGCTTAGAAAGAATAAAGCGACTGCTAGAGATCAACTGAGATATTCTCAGATTATTGGCTCACTTATGTATTTGGCTAGTGCTACGAGGCCTGACATCGCCTTTGCTGTGAGCAAACTTAGTCGATTTGTATCAAATCCTGGCGATGATCACTGGCATGCTCTTGAAAGAGTGATGCACTATCTAAAGGGCACCTGCGAGTTATGGCATTCACTATACTTGGGTATCCTAGGGTACTAGAGGGCTATAGTGACTCAAAGCTGGATTTCGATGCTTTGATGAGATTAAGGCCACTAGTGGATATGTATTTACACTTGGTGGTGGCGCTGTTTCTTGGAAGTCTTGCAAGCGAGACCATCTTAACGAGGTCAACAATGGAAGCGAGAACTCACGGCATTAGACACGACCATTGTTGAAGCGAGTGGCTCCAGTGAACTCTTGATGAACTTACCCGTGGTTGAGAAACCAATACCTGCTATCCCAATGAGCTGTGATAATCAAACTGTGATCATCAAGGTTAACGAGTTCTAAGGATAATATGAAGTCATCAAGGCATGTGAAGAGGAGATTAAAATCTGTCGAGAAAAATGAGAAACTCCGGAGTTATTGCATTGGATTATATCCATACGTCTAGAAATCCGGCGAGACCCCTTCACAAAGGGTCTATCACGTAACGTGATAGATAATGCATCAAAGGAGATGGGTATGAGACCCACCGTTTAAGTTGTCCACAGTGGTAACCCATTCTATGTGATCGGAGATCCCGTGAATTAGAACTGGGAGACAAGCTGTAGGTCAACTGAGAGGAAAGTATCCTTACTCCTTGTATGATACCACTCCATAAAAGATGCAATACTTTCCTAAACTGCACGGTAGGCTGATTTATCTTAATGTGTTCTAAGTTGCTAATTTAAGCACAGATGTTGTCATGCAGAACATCCGTTGAAGAACACACCTATATGAGTTTGGTTGTTAAAACATCGCAACCTATGAGAGTTGGGTGCTTTCTATTAAACTCATGAAAGGCCACGGAGTATGACGCATAAGCTCCACCCGCGGGAAAGCCCTGCGACGGCCTAGTACCGGTCAAGGCTCTTTGTGAAGCTAGATTAGCGAGAAAACTTGCAGTTCAAGGCTTAGTCCACTGTTCAAGTAGCAGTCTAGTGTAGCATAGAGTTACGGTGAAAGTTCAACTTAACATTCTTCGCTATAGTACCGGTATATAAAACAATGTTTTGGAACCAAAGGCAAATTCTATGTGCCTCTAGGATCTGGTGGGGGATTGTTGGAATTTTGGCCCATATTGGACCAATACAATAAATATTTCAGAAATTCCTAATAAATCCTAGAGGCCCACATGGCCCATTCATGCATGGCAGGGGTGGGACAAAAGTTTAGTCCCACATTGCTAGTTGAAGAAGAGTTGGAGCAGCTTATAAGGAGAGCTTTTCATACCATTTGTATGAGAGAAATAATAGGAGGAAATAGGAGCTGACCACACGCGCGCTCCTCCTCTGACGACGCCGCCGCTCGCTCACCTCGTCACGACACGCCGCGTCGCGTCGCGCCGCGCCGCGGGATGCGGGAATGCCTCGAGCCGAGAGCCTCTCTCTCTTTCTTTTTGCCACTCACGAATGGGTATATGAACAGACGCAAGAATCTGAAACGTTTCTTTTTAGTGGGTTTTGAATACGAAGACTGTTCAGCTTCGGCTGCTGCCTGTTCGGTTCACCTCCCTGGCCCTTCGTTTCATCTCCTCGCGTGGCCTGTTCAGCTCCTCTCTCTGTTCCTACCACTCGGTTCCAGAGCTTTGCGCCGCCGCTCAAGACTTCTCCATCCCGTCTATCGGCGTGCACCGCTGGACGGGACAGCAGGCCTCCGGAACCCCGTCTCTTGTGATCCTGTACGGGAGAGGCGATAAGGTTTTGGGGGAGCGTTCTACCGCGACTGCTGGCTTCAACATCGACACGGAGGCCGACGACTACTTCCCCAACGACGACTTCTTCCCCGACATCAGCAACCTCTTCGGCGACATGGCTCTCAACAGCGACAACGGCGACGCTGGTTCCTCTTCTGGACCGTATGTGTTCTTGTCTTCCTTTTATGAGATCATTATCCTCTTTCTTCTCCTAGCAACAAGCTCAGGTTCATTGTTAGCAAACATATTGCTCTTCTCAATCAGTTTAGACATGTTTCTCCTTTACTCTATGGTGATTTGCATGACTAGTTTAATCTCAAACTTTTTAGCCATGTTTTATCCAATGTTTTATTTGATTAAATCATGGGGAAAATTGCTAATATATTCAACAGCATGTACAGTACAAAATAAAACATTTATGATCTGCAGCATATTGAAAGAAATAACCTAGCAGTGTTTGAAAGATATTGGCAACCTTCCACATTGATCATTTTGGATTTTTTGGCCACCTACCTACCTGGTTGGCTTGGCTAGTTGAGATAAATCTACTCCCTCCGTTCTCAAATTAGTAAACGTTTAGCTTGAAACTTTGTCTACATATTTCTATCTTTCCAGTGCATTTTAAAATACTAAAAATTGTTTCCCTCTCATCGCACGGAAATCAAACTCAAATATTCATAACATGTTCTCCTTGTTTTCTACATGTACTTTCTCAAAATAGACTTTCGTTACGCTTTATAAATAAAGCAACGACTATACAAGAGTTCACACACAAGAAAAGTGTTGGGGCAGCAGCAAAAACATGCCCAACAAAAAAGAGAAAGAGATAGAACTCGAAGATTGCATAGACGACGGCGACTAGCAACTAAGCGAGACACTAGCCCTCCACCGTGCCGCCTCTGAACTTGCCGATGCAGGGGAGGTGTTGTCCGGCCACGTCGCCGCTGTCCGTGCATGGAGGAGAGGGAGCCGCCGATGTCTGCCGCCGCCCTGTGCAGGTACTGCCGGCCGGCCGAGGAGAAGGAGAGAGGCAATGTTTTTTTATTGTTTCTATTTTTTCTATTTTCTATTAAAAAATATGAGGAATCAAATAGGTTTATTTAGAAATATCAAATATAAAATATATAAAATAGGTTTATTTAGAAACATCAAAGATTCATATCAAAGATTATTTAGAAAATAGAAAGTTGGATACTTAAAAAATATTATTTTGTACTTTATCATTTCTGTACTTTATTCTTATTTGTACTTAGAGAAATAGAGAAATAGAAATAGAGAAAGAAATATGATTTGTGCCACCATTTCCACCATAGAGAAATGGAAATAGAGAAATAGACCCCTCTCTTATATGTCGGGCTCGATGTCGATTCACCTTTACTTCAGTTCATGCACCTAGGGTTTTCTTTTAATTGGCGAAAATGTCTCCTTTTAATTGCGAAAATGTCTCCTTTTAATTGGCGGCTATCAAATAGATCAGAAAATGTTACGAGATTTAGATTAATTGAATTAAGTATAAGTTCAAGACATATTAGAGCTCTAACCATGTTTCGGCTTGTGATCAATCCATAGATACCAATCGAAAATAAATAGACACTCAAAAAAAGTACAAAGGATGCACATCTAACCACATGTTGTCGATTAAAGAGATAATTAAGGGCGCTTAAGGAGTTGAAGTCGCGAGCACACACAAGCATGAGCGTTAGATGCTGTCATTTTGTATGCGTTTGCAAGCGTCAGGCTCCTCTTCATCGGCGCCGCGAAGAAAGAAGCTGGGATCAACTTGCAAACTGCCAAAGGAATTTATTCCTAGCCCCACTAAGTTAACACCTGCACTGTACATGCACTAAATGGCAAAGGTTAGCAATAATCTTTATACTATTTAAAAGAAATATGGTGTTCTGCTCCTCATATCTTTAAAGATACTTTTCTAAGGAAGAAGGGCAACAATCCCAAATTCTTGAAGAGCCTGAGGACTTCCATGGTACCAAAATATTAGGTTACAGAAATGTGCAATGCGGAGAAGGCAAAGGAAACGTGTATCCAACATGGCCAAGTGAAGATTATAGTGGTAAATCATATCTACAACAACTCCTGGATCAAATACTAGTTCCAATAATATTCATTTTAAACTGATCATACCCGACAAACAGTATAATATTCAGTTGCAAGATATAGATCATCAATTGATACATTAAACAACCGGTACATCTGAAGCTATTCTTCATTACCAAGAGCAGCCAGTCATTCATGACACTCATGAGTTTGGGGCTTGCAACAAAGCTACATAACTAAACAATTTTCTTCTGCAGTCATTCCTGGTGATGTTAGTTGCAAAGATGCCAACCCAGAATTCGCTGTGAACTTCTAGCTGAGATCCCTAAGCCGCGAATCTGTCAACACGGATGTGTACGGTCAATTCGCCAGATGGGTTATCGGCGAGTTCTGGGGGAACCAGCAGGAAGAACTTGCCCAACTGAACTCCACCTGACAGCGAGCTGCTCGACACAAGTGGGTCCTTCTGGAACACAAGCCTCCCTCAGCTTTTCCACCAACAACACTGTTAGCAGCAGAGATGTTGCATGAATAGTTTGGTCCAGATTCACAAGGCCTGACACAGACCATGGAGAGAGCATTGCCGATTCCCGCCAGAGTGTTGGTCAGGAGGAAAATGGACTGATCTTCCCCGACAAGGAGCGTGAAACGGTGGTCATGAGGAATGGATACCTTCAGTGGCTTGTTATAGCTGAAGTTGGTTGGCGACCATCCGTGCGCGGTGATGAAGTGCTCCAGAAGGCAACATACTACCCCTCTGAAAGTGCAGTCAGTCTCTGGGCAGTGGCATGGAGCATGTGTGCATTGGATTTCATGCTTCTCTTTCTCATGGTATCTGACGGACTCATTGCAGCCATATGTTTGGTTTGAGCATGGAACTTTGATGGCGTTGATGAATAGCTCTAGTTCGACACAACGGCGGTAACTCGTGGTTTTGCAACACAGATCACAAAAGATCTCTAACTTCAAAGCGTGCCCGTCCAGACGGAGCTTTTCTAGGCACGGAGAACACAAAACATGCCCAGCCTCACACTGAAGAAATATAAGAAAATTAGCATAACCTTCAGCAGCAATATATAATGGATAATAAAGTGGAGAAATAAAAGATTAGGAGAAACGCACAACAGTGTGCAATGCCTCTCCTCGGTCATTTCATCAGTTCATAACAACAGTATACAGGGTGCAATGCGAGCAGAAACAAAAGGATATCGATAACCTAGTGCATTGTAAGAGATCAGCCGCCCTAGAATTTACTCCCCACTGGATTGAAAACCGGCTGCTGGTCAGTTGTGACATGGCAAAACTGTATTCTTTTTTTTTTTTTGCGACAAAAAATGTATTCAGTTTGGAAACAAACAGTTTAAGATCCGGGGTACATAGTAAGACAGCAGCTAAACTATTATTTGACTACTACCCAGAAGATTGGAAACATAGTCCTAATTGCTTTCAGCTTTGACCTTTGAGACACCAACAAGATCCTACACGATGCCAATTTAGTAATCATAGGAAGAACTCCAGCAGCCAAGCTATTGATCAGACAACCCGAACTGCTGGGGCTGGATGTTTAATGAAGTATAATATGGGGGATTTGCCAATTCAGGTTCCCAAAAATTCAGTGGAATAATTGATCCCTTTTCTCAGTGAATTGCTGGGATGTAGGGAAGGTATAGAGAGTGCAGTTAGGCTTGGACTTCGTAATGTCATACTCCAAACAGACTGCATGTCAGACAACGGGAATAATAGAAGGATTGTATTCATATTTTGAAAGAACTGAAGATGTTACACAGCTCATTCCAGATATTCAAGCTTCAATATATTAATGTTGATGCCAATCGCGGTGTTCATTAGTGTGCAAAACAAGATCTTAGCATAGACTCTAGTGTTTGCGTTTATGCAACTCCTGGCTTTTCTGATTGAAAATGTTCAATTATAATGGAAATTTTTGAATCGTAATAAAGAGTAAATTACTTCAAAAAGAAAACCACAACATGCGCTGAGCAGTCATGATTGAATTTCAGAGAAAATGGCAGGCAACTTACGGCCTTACGCCATGATTGATGTCTATATGATATACTCCCTCCGGTCGTAATAAATCGACGCGAGCTATGAATAACCTACGTATCTATGTTTGTCACGTCGATTAAAGGTGACCAGAGGAGTATCTGCTAACGTAGCATTTCATTACAACCCACCAGATTGGAAACTGAGTCCAATAAAGATCCTACAAAGGTCACTTGGTCATCAACTCATCGTAGCAAGAACAGCACAAGTAAATGGAACATTTCTTTGCTTCCTTGAAAAGCAAAAAAAAAAAAGGAGCAACTGAAATTTATACCATCTAAATGATGATCCACTGGCATTCTTAAATTTCAATGAGAACAGCAGGCAGTTTAACCTTTGCGTGCAGAAACTATGTGTTCTGCTGCTACTACCCAAGGAGAAAAGGTTCTTGTTTTTACTCGTAAAAAGTGTTTAAATGGATTTACTCTTGCGAAGAAGAAAGAACAAAGGAATCCATACATCCACAGAGAGTAAAGAGTAAGCGGGACAAGATTCAAGTGCCATAGGCACCGATAGACTGATCAGTGGTAATCTAGCATCTATGTACATAGTAAGATAGCTAAGATATAATTCCACTACCACCCACTGGACAGAAATTGGACACCTCAATTAAGATCCTACACAGCAAGAGACTAGCTAAACTAACATTTCACCACTACCCTCTAGATTGCAAACTGAGTCCAAACTGCTACATTCAGTTTTCAACAGAGATCAGCCATTTGGTCATCCTAGCAATTAGCATTTCATTTTACTGCTGTCTATGTTCAATATGTGCTAAATTAGCATTTCATTTCTACCCACTAGATTGGAAACAGAGCCCTAACTGCTGCATTCAGTTTACACCAACCAACAATAGAGATCTTACATGGGGAAAAATTTGGTCATCTAGCAAGAACAGCAGTTGTCGAACATTAAGTAAATGGAACCAAAAAAAACTTGCTTTGAAAATCAAAACTGGAGTAACTGCAATTTATGCCACCAAAATGTCAATCCACCGACATATCAGAGAAAACGGCAGTACATATTCAGTTTGCTGGCTCACGTACATTATGTTCTACAGCCAACAGCTCTAACAGAGGGAAAAGTTTTCGCTTTTACTCCCAACAACAATCATAATTTTTTTTTTTTGAATCCATCTAATCTTATGAAGATGAACCGACAGAGGCATTCAAGCACAGGTACTAAAAGAGCAAATGCAGAAACAGGAATCGAATGCAGGCAGGCGGCTATCTACCGACGATTACCTTGAAGATGGGTGGCTTGAGGAGCTCGACACAGATCCTGCAGAGGAGGGCCTCGGAGCTTATCTTGATTGCTATCTCGCCATCCGGCCTCCCCTCTTCCGCCGCCGCCCCGTCTGGCCTCGCTCCAACCTCCGTCCCCGTCTTGATCCTCCTGCACGCTGCTACTTCCGCCATGGAGAGCTGCTCTTGCTGCGGCGCTGGACTGATGTCGGATGCCTCGAAGCAAGACGAGGAGAGGGAGGGTGTGGAGAGATATGCTGAGGGTGGTGCGCGTAAATGACCAGCAATTCACCGTGTGCCTGGCTGTCAATATGTCACTGGTGGAACAGAGGGGCTAGTGAATAATGCATCTCGTGTATTTCGTTTAGTGTGAACAAAATTCGTCAGCTGATAATTTCAGTTGATCGGTTGAATCCTAACTTTAAGTCACACTTCCACGTACTTCAGCTTTTGCAACCGAAAATGTCACTGGTGTCAGCTCTATATCCACTCTATTACACCGGTGTCATACTCTATAAATAAACCTTAGTTAGCACTAACTAGTAAAATGATTTACTACATTGAGGTCAGCTGACCCAATGCATATAAGGTAGCTCCATCCCTGCTAGCCGTCATTCTACACAACAAAACGTCGGTCCTATTTAATAATTTAATTTTTTACAATGTTTAGAGTTAATAGTTTTATCTCAATTTAACTATAGTGTTTGGTATAGATAAAGAAAGACTTAAAAATAGAGAATTCAATTGCAATAGTGAACTACTTGCAAAAAATCCAATAGTAAAAAACTATGCTAGACCAAATGGATTGTTCACCAAGGTTCTTGGAAAATTTCTACTCAATGGAGCATTCTAGAAAAAATAAGAACTTATCGAGACGCCCTCGAGCTTGACGGGTATCGGCATATAGGTAATCCCAGTTTCTGGCATATCGACCTTACCGGCTCTTGTGCGCGCGGCGGAAAATGTCACTGTATCGTTATTTTCGAACATGTTACTTCAATTTATGATTTTATCATCATTTTTAATGAGTCAAAATGAATTGAAAACTCAATTTTTAACTTCTCCAAATTTTTCCTATTTCAATTTGTATCAATTTTAAGTCTATTTATATTTTTTACTGTTTGGACTACCACGTGTGCAAAACCAGTGCCACTTCATTTATTAAACCGATCTATCCGATTTCGAATACCCAACATCAGTACTTGGCTGAAACACTTTTCCGTTCTCTTCAATTATTTCTCTTGTTACTTAGGACCCTCAAACATCAAACATTTTTTTGGGATTAAAACAACAGTTATATATCCTGACCTGCAACTCCTAGCCGGCTCGTGACTCAAACGAGTTTCCTTAGTTGTGAAAAGTCCACAGATCTATTCATGATCTTCACCACTACAAGAAAATCCAAGAGTAATACAAATTATAAATGGGCCTTCACCACTACAGGAAAAATAAGCCAAAAATAGAACCTTCAAGAGATTACTGAAAAATATAGATAAATTGTGATTGTTCATGAATGCTCATAAATATCAAGATTGTTGGTGAATCCAAAGTGTAGGGAGTACTCGTAACACACCGGGAGAAGTTTGTGTGTAGGACACCGTCTTTGCAGCTGTGTTGTCGACGAGTGGGGGAGGCGAAGACTTCGACCTTGGTGGTCTTAATTTCCATGGTGAAAACCTTAAGTGACCTTCGGTGGTTGTACATAGCAACGGAGGTTACCTAGTCATTTCCTTTTTGAAGATATTGTATGGTGTTTGGACATTCTTCAAGGTGAAAATCCAAGATGTGATCATCTTGGTTTGACCAAACGACGATGGTGTTGCACTGTCACCTTCCTCGAGGCCTCGTTTTAAAAACCTTGGTTGGAGTCTAGGTGTTGAACTGGCGGTGCTCTTGCTATTTCGAGTATCTATGTTTCAGTAGAGTCTTTTTTTTTTTTGATTATTCAGTTATGTGTCTAGATGTTGTTGCTAAATGTATTTAGTATCATGTTGGTATAAATACACTGGACACGTCTAGATCTCAGGCTCTTAGACTTAACTAAATCTCAGTCACGTGGTGTTATCATGTCTCAGTTACAACCTAGTAGTAAATCATATGCAACTCATAGGCTAGCACGAATCTTAGAGCAAGTCGGTCAATATTTGTTCTCGGTTACAACCCACTTACAGTTAGAAGAATCTCAGTTACAACCCATCACAAGGTAAATCCAATTGCTAAAAGATTAACTGAGAGATAAATAAAATCATGCGCCTCAATTTTAGCAAATCCGTAGTATATTAGAGCATCTCCACCGGTAGTCCCAAATAGGCGTCGGCAGGGGCGCCGGCAGCTCTGTTTAGGGGGCGCCGGCACAGCATCCTCTATTTGGGGATGTTGCTCCCACACCGGCGCCCCTATACGCCAGCCCCGATAGATTTTGAAATTTAAAATGATATTTAAAAAATGAAATTTATAGGAAATTCATACGAAGTTCATACAAAGGTAGCTCGAATTTAAACATAACTAGAACTTAAACTTAATCCTATCTATTGGCCGTTGGTTGGGCCGCTCGACAGCCCTGCCTCGTCGTCGTTCTTCGCTATTGCCGCTTGCGTCCGTGCCCGCTTCTCCTCCCTTGCTTCGCGCATCTGGCGGTGGAGCATGACGGCCGACATGGCAGGGGCTTGCCGGCGGCGCTGTCCCTGCGCTTCCAGCCTTTCCCGAGAAGCTTCGATCTCGGCGCGCCTCGCCACCTGGCGGGCGAAAGCCTTGTAGTGGCGATGAGCGTTGAGTTCTGCTTTTGTCGCTCCGCCTCCACGAGGCGGCGTCCCGTCTCCTCCGTGGCCGCTCGCTGGTGCGAGATCTCGAGGCCGTGCTGGAGGTTTGCGTCATTGATGAACTCTTCCCTCTCCTCCTTCAACCGCTGGTATCGTTGCGCCTTCAGCGACGCGAGGATCGTCGCCTGCTCCGGGTGGGCGGGGGCCGGCGGCGGCTCCCCCGACTGCGCTGCCTCCTCCGCCTCCTCTTCTTCCGTGACTGCGACGTGGACCTCGTCCCACACCGCGGACCGTGGGTCTACGTCCTCGTCGGTGCTGTAGTCGGCGTCGGCCTGCGGCGCCGGCTCGGGCTCCGGCTGCGACTATGGTGGTGGCGGAGGCAGCGCGCGGCCGTTGAGGCCAAGCATCGAGTAGGTGGTCTTCAGACGGCGTGGCATTTTGATGTGGAGAGGAGAGAATGGAGCAGCGGTGGTGGAGAGGAGAGGATGGAGCGGCGGTGGTGGACGGCGTACGTACTATATAGCGGTGGCAACTACCCACATTTACGCCGACTGGACGCCGCGTGGCCAGTCGCTGCTCTCGTGGCCGCCTCTGTTTCCGCGCGGGAGGCCATTAAACGCCGACGACCAACCTTCCCGCGTCGCGGTCGATGCGAACTGTCGCGTCCTCTCGTTGACAATGCGCCCCCACCCGCGAAAACCGTCGCTCCGCAAGGCGCCAGCGCGTCCGATTCGCGCCCTTGGCGAAGGGGCCGGCACGGGGATGCCGGCGATTCTATTGGGCTCGAAAAATGGCCGGCGCCGTTTGGGACGCGCCGGTGCGAGCACAAAAACGACGCCGGGCCCCCAAATCGCTATCAGGGCCGCTATCGGGGCCGCCGGTGGATATGCTCTTACCCTTATCGAAAAAGATCATAGAGCGCACAGTGGCAGTCACACCGAAACAAACAGCCACGGTTCATACCATTGCAGGGTCAAATTTTCAAAGGAAAACATTCAAAAGTTTTTAAAGAGAAATGGAAAAGCTCCTCTGTTTCCATCTGCTCCTTCACGTCATCGCATGAGGCTAGCCTCTCTCTGCCCACGCCTTGCCGATTTGAGGCAAAGGCTCGTAGCCAAAGTGGTCTGCAAAACCATCTGCTCCGTCTGGATAAACCTAGTTCGGGAAGCACTTCTCGGCAGGCCATATGGTATGGTCCAGTCTCGTCTCGACAAAGAGCTGCTGACCAAAAGTCTGCCTTTCTCGGATGGGGCCTCGGCTGCTTTTTTTGCCCTGTTGCTTGGAAGATGGACTGTCGTGATTTTGCTTTTCAAAATGAAGGCTTCATTTATTTTTCACCGTCCACGCCAAACTCTGCTGCACTAAAACCAGAACAGTTATTATGGATCGCAGGGAGTAGCAACAAAGTTGTAGTTGTTAGGGTATCTCCAACGGGACGACGCAAACGGACGTTTTTCGTTCGTTTGCGTCTGCGCGGACAAAAAACACGCTCCAGCGGCTAGACGCAAAACGTCCGCAGCGTCCGTTCTGACGCAAATATGGACCAAATATGCGTCAGGAATGCGTCTGTGCGGACGTGTCCACGCGTCCGTTTTCGTCCGTTTAGTCTGCATGCAGCCCTCTCTCTCCTCCTTAATCACACATGCCGTCATTCCTAGTCACACAAATAGAATCTTTCCCTCTCTCCTCTCTAATCACGCATGCGATCAAATAAATGCGTCCCTGCGGCTGGAGAAGGGACAGACGCATGCGTACATGCGGACGTTTTTTATGTCCGTGCCCGACGCAAACGAACATAAATATGCGTCGCGCCCCGTTGGAGATGCCCTTATGCGAAGGTAAACGATATTTGATGCCAAAGGTTGTAATTAAAATAAAGTTAAAAGGAACAATTGAGGAGCATAAAAAGTTTAAGAGCGAATTTGAGTCGGCATTTGAAAGGGCATGAAACAAATTTATCCGGAATATATGCCGTTAAGGAGGCATCGCGCGTGGTGGTGTTGGATAGAGAGGAAGTAGCTTGGGGGCTCGTTTGGGGCTACCGATGTGGAGATTGCTATGAAAAAATGCCAGTCATCTTTGCTGGCTGTTCCCAAAGCCCGCCCGACGTGCACCGGACACGCCTTGGGGGCTTCCAGTGGGGATGCTTTTAGTAAGAGAACAAAATAGGCCCACATATCCAATGTTTTCTCATAGTTAATGATATTGAGTTTTTTTTGTATGCATACTCATAGTTATTGATGAGAACGCTTGCATCTCTGATTACCGTAGGTGGCTGTAGAGATCTTCCAAAACCCCGCCGCCACACACCTCCCCCATTGCTTTCTTCTCCTTTATACCGCCAAAATAAACCGTTGCATCAAGAATGATGGCGGTGAGGCTCTTCATTCATTGGTTAGAGGTGCCGACAACATCAATCGTCACCATTTTTCCTAAGGCTCTTCCATAGCAGGTGGTTCATTTGGTTATGTGATGGTTGAAATTAGCTTGGCAACCTCGAATACCTAGCAATATACGATCTAGTGAGACATATACACCTAATGAAAGTTCATCTGACATTCAGTATATATCGGTGTATGTGTAAGCAACAATGTAATGAAGTTGTAGAGTATAAGATTTCTATGATAGTATGATGATATTGTGCAATACTTCCATAATCATTTTCCTAGTTATCTGAGAAATCATGACTCCCATTTGAAATGATGATAATTTTTTTTTTCCTCCATTTGGGTATCCACGTGGCTGCAGTGTTATGTTCATTTCTGCTCAACGGTGCCTTGGCCCTCCCCGCTTCCGCTTCGATTCTCTCACACACCCTGCATAAAAGAAAAATGATTTCTGCCCAAGCGAATACGAGGTTGGCCAATGGAGCTCGAGCAGCACCACATCAAGATGGCGAGAGGGGCAGATTGAAGCCGGAGGAAGGAGACGTGATGCAGGACGGAGGCGAAGAAGGCAGCGCCGTGATGGCGGTGGAAGACACGGCGGAGTTGCAGATCGACGTGAGGATGGACGTTGACGCGCTCCTCTGCCAGGCCTGCCTCCTCCCCCTCAAGCCCCCAATTTTCAAGGTGAGGATTTGTTTGCCAAGATTGCAAATCTATCTGCAAAAACACTTTCTGCTACGGAGCCATGAAAGCTGAGATTTTTGTCACAGTGCGACGCGGCCGGGCACATCCTGTGCAGCTACTGCCGCGGCGGCCACGGCCAGACCTGCAGCCGCGCCGACACCCACTGCGGCGAGCTGGACGCCGTGGTCAGCGCCGCCAAGATTCTCTGCCCCTACGGGAAGTTCGGCTGCGAGCGCTACGTCGTTTTCCACGGCGCGGCGGAGCACCAACGCACGTGCCCGTGCGCGCCCTGCTCCTGCCCGGAGCCCGGCTGCGCGTTCCAGGGCTCACCGCCGGCGCTCCTCGACCACTTCGCCGCAGGCCACTCCCGCCCCGTCATCGCCGTCCGGTACGGCCGCTCGTGGAGCCTCAGCCTGCCGCTGTCGCAGCGCTGGCACGTCATCGTCGGGCAGGAGGACCGGAGCGTCTTCCTCGTCTGCCTGGGCGCGCTCGGCGCGGCGGCCACAGCGGTGTCGCTGGTGCACGTCAGGGCGGACGGCGGCGGCGCCGCGGCGACCAAGTTCTGGTGCAAGCTCTCCGTGGAGCGTCCCGGCGACGACAAGGACAGGCGAGTTCTCATGGCCTCGAGGGTAAGCAGCAGCGCGCTGACCGGCGGCGCGCCGGCGCCCGACCAGGGCATGTTCTTGGCGGTGCCCCAGGAGCTGCTGTCGGGCGACATGGTCGCGCTCAGGATCCGCATTGATCAGCTCTGAACTCTGACCTGCCGCCCGCCACCGCCAAGTCCACAACTCCACAAGGTAGGACTTCGCGCGTGGAGGAAGCCATGAACTCTGCATTTGATCTTTAGCATGTTATGTGATCGGCATGGTTGTGACGGTGAAGTTTTACTCAGTAGTGAGCTCGTTATTCAACTAAACTTTCTTCTGAAAGTTTAACTTTTTTTTTGAGAGAGAGAGAGATTGAAAGTTTAACTACTCTTTGTTCCAGTGGCCTGCTTTGTTCTGAACAAAATGTACTGCACCTAGTTCTGGCTTGTTATGCTGGATAGGTAGCTTTGCTCCTCATAGCTTGCTTAATGTGGTAGTGTTGTGAACTAGTAATGCAGACAAGCAAGGGCCTGAGCGTGTGATTAATCCAAAATCATGACTGTTCTGTATCAGATAAGCAAGGACCTGAAGCTCTATAGGAGTGCAAGCCATGCCTTGCCAATTTGAGGAAAATGCCCTGAACTCAAAGTGCTCTGCACAAACATTTCCTCTTGGTCCTCGCAAAAAAAAAAAACATTTCCTCTTGGTGCATGTGAGTCAATAAATAGGCTGGTCACAATCTTTGAGGTTAGTCTAGCTTGTGAAGATTTGGTCTTGAGTGATTTCTTTTCACTTGAGTTTTGAGGACAGTAAGATGCAAAAATGAGAAAAACTAGAGATAAAAAAAATTAGAAGCTCTCCGGTGTGACTTTTCCTTTTATTAGAAACTACCATCGTGCCCCTCGCAAATGCGATGTCATCATCTTTATTGTGTTGAAAATGCTTTAAGACAAACATATAGTTAGACAACCATGTTTGTTGTATGTGTCATTTCTGTATGATTATATACTTATACATAGAAATAAAATTTAGACATCAAGCTGGACATAAATTATTTCACAATATCGGGCCTTTCAGGTGCATAGTTTTCAAGACATAAATTTGACCATTATTGGATATATGTTGCTAAGAACTATCTTTATGCGCAATGACAAAATAGTTTTCAAGAAACAACCAATAACATTGTTTTCTTTTCAAGATATATATCGACTATGAAAGTAAATAAGTTTATGTCTTAAAATTAAAGATGGCCACATTCTAAGACGACATCTTATTTTACACCGTACTTGCTGAAAATTTTCACATATATACTCACGGTGGACGGCTGAACAAATCTATTTTTCTTGACTTTTATTCCTAGCATATTCCTCAGGTTCTGTGTTGTGACGGTTGAACAAATCTGTTTTTTTTAGAGAGAGGAGAGGAACAAATCTGTTTGTTGTATGTGTTTGTTAAGACAAACTCATGGTTTCTGTATAGAACTGGATTTGAGACATAGTTGTCATTGATTAAGGACATTTTTATTTGGAAATGCATATTAGTTAGATTGCTGAAAAATCTGAATGCTCTGCAATCTTGTAAACGAACAAACTAAATAATTATTTGGTAAGTGTTCAGTCCTCTGAAATTCATGCAAGGATTTTTCATCTTTCAAAATGCATAAGTTAGATGATTGGAAAAAATGGAATTGTTAGTAATATTGCAACCAAACTTATGTGACAGTAAATAAACCAACATTGTCCTCTATAGGCTTGACCCATGACTACTCTGTTTCAACACCAATCAATGCTGCAGCTGCCTCCGGCGCCTCTTCCTTATTACTTTTCCTCACTCCCTTGTCCTCACTCCCCCTCGTAAAAAGCTCACCAGAGAGATTCCTATCCCACAAGGCCACAACTCCTGTGCATTGTGATCTGGAGAGGAAGAAGGTAGAGGCTCAACAAGCCCTGTGTTTCTCTTCCGTTTGTTCGATCGAGTTCCCGTTTCTTTTCACCGTCGACTTGAGCTCTACTTTGTTGCAAGGCAGGATGATGCAGGGTGCTAGCGCCGAGGGGAGGAACAACGGGGGCTCGCCGTCGGCGATGGACGAGGGCAGCGCCAAGAAGGCGAGGCACGAGCTGCCCAACGGCCACGTGAAGCAAGAGGTCGCCGTGCAGGAGGCCGCCGGAGAAGGAGGCGCGGTCGTCGCGGCGGAGTACGGCTCGCCGGTGGAGCTCGCCGTGAGGATCAACATGCGCGTGCTCCACTGCCCTCTCTGCACCCGCCCGTTGAAGCCTCCAGTCCTCCAGGTTAATTAGTTCCGTTCGATTCTTTCGTGCAAGAAGACTGCAGATTTCTTGTTGCCAACTCCGGTCCGTTTGCTCCTGTGTGCAGTGCAAAGGCGGGCACTTGGCGTGTGGCGTCTGCGTCGCCGCGCTGCCACGCTGCCTGTGCAAGCTGTGCGTGGACGCCGACGGCGTCTTCGGCCTCTGCCCCGCGCTGGACGCGGTGGTGTCGTCGGCGAAGGTCGCGTGCCCCCACGACGGGTGCGGGCGGTTCGTCGTCTACCACGAGCTGGGCGAGCACCAGAGCGCGTGCGCGCACGCGCCGTGCAACTGCACGGAGCCCGGTTGCGCCGGCTTCGCGGCCTCGCCTGAGGCGCTCGCGGGCCACCTCGCGTCCACCCACGCCGTGCCCCTGAACACCGTCAAGTACGGCAAGGTCAGCCGGCTCCAGGTGCCGGCGTCGGTGCCGCGGCTCCTGCTCGTCGCCGAGGACGACGGGCGCGTGTTCCTGCTGACCGTGGGCGCGCTCGGCGGTGCCGGCACCACGGCCGTGTCGGTGGTCTGCGTCCGTGGGAGCGCGGTGGCGCGGCCAAGGTTCACGTGCAAGATGTGGGTCAACCTGCCGCCGCCGGCGGCGGCGGCCGAGAACGGCGGCAAGTCGGACGCGGTCCTGGTGGAGATGATGGTGCGGAGCAGCACGTCGCCTGGCGCTGTGGTCGCCGCCGACCAGCCAACGTTCCTGTCGGTCCCGCCGATGTACCTGGTTCCGCGTCCGGGCGACGACGGGCCGTCCAGGGAGATGCCTCTCAGCATCCGCATCCAGAAGGTCTCCCCGTGGTCGTCCTGATCCATTTCTGCAGGTTTGGGACGTGTTCATTGGGAAACCGCAGTTCATCCTTATCTTGGGATCCTACTGAAACTATCTGTGACTGTGAGCTGAACCTACCCGTGACAGTCACAGCTCTACTGAACTTAACTGTCACGTTAGGTGTTTATGAATGCAGATGTTGCATGCTACTCCTGTTAAGACATGCACTCTGCCATTGTAGGTGTTCTTGCGCTGCTACTTAACTTAGTCTCATTAAGCATTTCATTTGGACCTGTTGCAACTTGAAAGTTTAAAGCTTGAGCTTGATGTCTGGCCTAGCATTTCGGCTACATCAAAATTTCTAAATGTTCCAACGTCTAAATTTGGTGATGGTATGTTTTTGCATCAAACACGTCTAAGTTTGGTGGTGAGTGCTCCGGTGTCCCCCCCCCCCCATGTTTTCGAAAAGTTGGAGTTGTTCTAGCTTTTTTTTGAATCTGTGGAGTTACTCCAGCTTTTGGTACAAATATATGGAGTTGGTTCCGTGGAACAGAAAAATACGGAGCAGCTATTTATTTACATCCCACTGCCACTGATAAGTGACGAAAACGTTACACACGTCTTATCTTTCTCCCCCTCCTCGCCCAGACTCTTCTCCGATTTGACTTAACCGCGATGCGATTCACGCCTGCTGCCACCGAATCGAGGCCGCCGGCGAACGAATCAATGTACCTTCGGCGGCGACAACAAGCTCCTGGCGGCTGCGGTAACAAGCTACAACTCGATTTGCACGGCAGCAAGAACAAATCAGACAAGTTTAACTCCGGCCGAAGGTACATTGATTCGTTCACCGGCGGCCTCGATTCGGTGGCAGCAGGCGTGAATCGCTTCGCGGTGAATTCAAATCGGGGAAGAGTCTGGGCGAGGAGGGGAAAAAAAGATAAGACGTGTGTAACGTTTTGGTCACTTATCAGTGGCAACGGGATGTAAATAAACAGCTGCTCCGTATTTTTCTGTTCCACGGAACCAACTCCATATATGTGTACCAAAAGCTAGAGTAACTCCACATATTTAAAAAAAAAGCTGGAGCAGCTCCAACTTTTCGAAAACGTGGAGCTTAGGGGAGGGGGGGACACCGGAGCACACCCCAAGTTTGGTACATTTTGTTCACACCAAAACAACCACGCACGCTACAAAATTGCATATTGCAGGGGTCAAGGCCTAAAAAGATCAGAAAACGCGGGAAACTTAAAACGGAGGTTGAGCTACATGTAGCTTTTTATTAGCAAACACACAAATTTCGTATTTTAAAATTTTAAAATAATTTGAAATAAAATTTTGAAGATAGCCAATAATGTATACTACAATGGTGTAAACTCTCAATACAAACTTCTTCATATTCTAGGCCACACAAAAATCACAATTTATGGAATTTTTTTATAGTGTATAATGTACGATTCAAGACTATAAATTTTATCAGATTTTGTCAATTTCGTGTAGCCTAAAATACAAATAATTTTGCTTTGAGATTTTACACCATTGTAGCATAAATCATTAGCTACCTAAAGAATTTTGTGTCAGATTTTTTAGAACTTTAAAATACAAATTTTGACTGTTTGAAAATAAACTAGCTCGGTTTCCAAAACTCTTAACTCAAGGAAATGCTGGCTACTTCGATAGACCGCTACTCCCCTCCCCTCCCTCTACCAATGCCTTACCGATTTTGACTAGTCTTGTATTTAATGTGTAAAATTGGGGGCTTTCGGGCCCAAAAGTATGTGAATTAAGTTAATTTTTATTTCCGTACTTTTTTTATGGTTTTCAAGCCATTGGGGCTGCCTCCGCTACCCAAAATATGTTGCATATAAGTTTTAGTCAAAGTCAAACTTCGTAAAATTTAATCATCTATATTGATAAAAATATAAACATATACAATAAAATAATTTTTTTTAGAATTTTTATGAAATATATTTTTATATTATATGCATTTGACATGGTAGATCTTTGTATTATTATCTTTATTCTTGATTAAAGTTTGCACAATTTAAATTGCGCGAAAAATTATGCACAGTATAAAATGGGCATGAGGGAGTACGTGATGTTCTTGTGCGTTGCATGCTACTCGTATTAAAAAATGGCCATGTGATGTTCTTGTCTTAATCCAAGTATTGCATGTGTTGCGTGTTGTGACTTCTCGACGTCAATTCATGAGTGGAGATTAGATTTTATGTCAAAGAATTGGTGTCTCTTTCCGCGTGTTCCGTTTGAAAATGAAACCTTTGCCAATTGATGGAACGTTTTATTCTGCAAGATCTTTCACATGGATACTGGCTACTCCACTATGCATATGCCTGGCGTATACCTATACGAGGCAAAATTAAAGTGTACCCGCAAAAAAAAAAGTGCTTCCCACACCCATTTGCTATATATGACTGAACCACACCAGTAATTTGGGGAATACTCCGGCCTTTGCAAAGTCACCCATCTCCAGCTTTTCCCATGTTTTTCTTCTAAGGAGCTAGAGCTTAGTTTTGTGCCAATGAGATGTTTTTTCTCCGTGCGTGTGTACAGTTGGAAAAAATCATGCCTTTGCTGCTTGACAGAACATTTTCAGCTACATGAGAATTTCTAGATGTTCCAAGGGTCATGTGGTTGTTAATTAGAACAAAGTCACATTCTTAACTTGCATGCTACCGAAGGATTGCTCTACTGTTTTTGTCTAGGAACATATGGACGGATATTGCAACATTTTCTGAAACAACCAAGCTACAGCACTGGGTACCGCAGGACCAAGCTTCAGAGAGAAAAGCAGAAACCTTTGCAAGTCCTTGTGCTGCTTCCTACTGGCCCTTCACGTGGCTACTCTACCCATGCCCATGCCTTGCCGATTTGGGGCAAAATGTTGGGATGCAAAGTGCTCTGCGCGCCCATTTGCCACCCCTGAACCACCCCAGTTCGGGAAGCAGTCCTTTGCCGAGTTCATCGGTATCCGATCTCACAACAAGGGAACCTCTAGCTCTACCCCAGCTCCTCTGCCCCAGCAGCGGCTTTGCGCTGTAGGGAGGAGAGCACAGCTGTGAGCTGTGTGCACTGTTGCGATGGACTTTATGGGCTTTGCACTGCACTACTGTACCAGGACCAGGGAGCATGCCAGACATTTACAAGAACATCAAGATTTTTGGTACAATGAATTTTTCACAATGTATTTGCGGCTCTCGCGAGTTTCAGTCTATTGCTGGTTGGTTGCATATCAGCTTGAAGGCAGGCAGGATGCTAATAACACAAATGGTTTTCTCAACATCCAAGTAACATCAACTGTGTGACTTTCCCAAGTACACATCCAGTAATATGCATGACAGAACAAGCTGAAAATCTACGTGTGAGAGATATTAAGCTGGAAGCAGCAGCTTGCGAGATCTCTCCTTAGTTTTCATTTGGAATACAGAAACTTCTGAAGAAATAAAGCATCTGGAGATAACCAAGTGATGACCAAGGTACATAGTAAACTGTTCATACATTATGTTGCAAGATACTCAGGTGGTCAAAGACAAAGGGCACATAAAAATCTGAGATATATGGGGCAACACGAGCTCCCACCATGCTAGAATGCAACGATAGTGGTTCCTGAATACAGATGTGACAAACTAGAGCAACAACACTGGTTCCATAAATACGAATGCGACAAATTAAAAGCTACAACAGTTAGACAGTTTCATGGAGGACCATATTCAGTCGGACTAACTTAGTTTGCGTTGTCAGTAGAGAAGCTCTTTGTAGATTCTGCATTGTCGCTAGCGGCAGCCAATTCTTCTGCTGGCTTGAGCATGCGAGACCTCTTGTGACTGGTTGTCAGCTCTTCCACGGGATTGTTACAACATTCGCGCAATCTAGGACTTCTCCTTGGAGTACTTGTGTGGTAGTTCTTCTTAGGATGTTTCGCTCTAGCCAGCTTTGTGCCACCATCTTCAGACGTCGGAGCCTTCGGAGTGGTATAAGCCAGGCCTGCAGCATGTCACTGTTAACTTCAAACTAGGAACCGTTGCAATCTTTGCTCGCAATGGATCGTTTGTATGGTAAACATACAACTGACCTTATAAAGGGATAGAGACGAACTTACTGGGGAGTGGCGCTGATGCTGGGGAGGTAAGACAATTCTTTGATTCAGCAGTATCAAGAAGCACCTTTTCCATACCCGAGGGCGATACAGTAGCTCCGAGCTGCGTGTCACCATCTTCAGAGGTCAGAATCTTCGGAGTGGTAGAAACCAGGCCTGCAGCATGTCACTGTTAACTTCAAACTAGGAATCGTTGCAATGTTTGCTCGCAATGGATCGTTTATATGGTAAACACACAACTGACCTTACAAAGGAATAGAGACGAACTTACTGGGGATGGGGAGTGGCATTGATGCTGGGGAGTTACGACAATTTTTTGATTCAGCACTATCAAGAAGCGTTTTTTCCATACCCGAGGGCGATACGGTAGCTCCCAGCTGTGTGTCACCATCTTCAGAGGTCACAGCCTTCAGAGTGATAGAAGCCAGGCCTGCAGCATTTCACTGTTAGCTTCAAATCGGAACTGTTGCAATGTTTGCTTGATATATGGATAGTTTGTATGGTAAACAAACTACTGAACTGACAAAGGGATAGATAAGGACTTACTGGGGAGTGGTGCTGATGTTGGGGAGTTAGGACAACTCTTCGATTCAGCCGTATCAAGAGGCACTTTTTCCATAGCCGAGGGCAATGCGGTAGCTACCAAAGCATTTGCAGACTCGGTATCCTCTTGACTTCCTTCGGCAACTGAGACAAATGCAGTCTGCGCATCTTGACTTCCTTCACCAGCTAGGACAAACACATCCTGCTTTGGGTCACCAACTTCACAGGACAGAACCTTCGGAGTGGCACAAGCTGGGCCTGCAGCATGTCACTGTTAACTTTGAATAGGAAATTTCCACAATGCATGCTTGGTGTGGATTGCTTGCATGATAAACACAAAACTGATGAACTGAACTGAGGGAGAATAAAAAATATACTGGCAAGTGGAGCTGATGTTGGGGAGTTAGGACAATTCTGTGATTCACCCGTATCCAGAGGCGCCTTTTCCATAACTGAGAGAGATGTGGTAGCCACCGAAGCATTTCCAGATTCAGTAGCTTCTTGACTTTCTTCACCAGCAGAGACAAATGCAGCCTGCCTATCTTGCTTTCCTTCATCAGCTAGGACAAACACAGCCTGCCTATCCAGCAACGTCGCCTGGGGCTGAGTTGCAATGTTATCCTGCTGAACAGTCTCCTCGTCGCTGGTCAAGTCAATAAAATCATCACTCACTTCTATGAAATCTATAACTGTCATCGTGTAGCCTGAAATAGTAAAACAGCGTGAGCAATGCTGAATGAAAAGTGACAGCAGCAATCAAAAGAAGTTGATGCCATATCATCAATAAAATATTTTTCACCAAGGTACACAAACAAGACAGGGACAAAGGAAACAACGGTAAATCGGCAACCAAAGGAACTTGTCTCTCTCTAAGAGTTAAGATATAGCATATCAAATGTAAGCATGTACTTTAGACCTTGACAGGCTCTCTAACTTGGCTCCTACCCTCCTTCATATTAATACATTCAGAAAAACATAATAATACAAAGGACTATTGATGAAAAAAAATTGCTAACACTTATAATTAAGTGTTAAGATTCTAAAAAGTTTGATTTTATGAACTGTAGATGCTGCTTTATATCTTACACGTCCGTTCAATTTACAGTGTATATGGAGCAGTCAACTTCCTACTGGTTCAGTTAAAAAAAAGGATTACATGCTGGTTAACAGAAAATGATTGACAACATCATTGAACAATTTTGTAATGAAGTTTCAATTTTTTGTCGAACAGTAGAATTTTATTTACTGAATTTCATACTTAAGTCACAAAATTATAGGATTCCGAACTTCTAGCAAATTTATACATAAAACCACTAAGCAAAGATGCATCTCGTTGGTGGAGAAAAACTTGCTTGCAGTTCAGGAGAGCATGGATGCAGATGTGCCTTCCAGGCAGGCTCTTTGGCTGCTTATAGAAGTACGGTCAATTTAAATATGATTTGTTTAGGTTACAACATACTACGGTCAATTTGAATATGATTTGTTTAGGCTAAAGCGTACTACTATAAGTAGCGGAAACAAATCATTTTACTGCTGCCATCTTTAGGACATCTATGTTTACCACACCACTATAAGTTGACCGTGTTGGGATGATTGAACTGTTGATGCTTTTAAAAACTGAAGGCACATCTGCATCCATGCTCGGAAACAAATCATTTTACTGCTGCCATCTTTAGGACATCTATGTTTACCACACCACTATAAGTTGACCGTGTTGGGATGATTGAACTGTTGATGCTTTTAGATAAATTACTAATCAATCCGTAAGTTCCAGAGAAATTTATCTAAAATGAACAAATCTCGGAGAGTTGGACAAACCTTCTTTCTCTGCCTGTTCTTCTCACTCAAGCTTCAGACTGTTCTTGGCCTGCTTTCTCTAAGAAAAGGGCAAAAGAAAAATTGTAATAAGTCGGCAACCAGGAACTTATCTCTCTCTAAGATAGCATATCAAATTTAAGAAAATAAATTTCCATAAGTATATTATACTTTAGACCTTGACAGGCTCTCTAACTCAGCTCCTAGCATCCTTCATATTAATAAATTCAAGTACACATAACAATACAAAGTACTATTGACGACAAATGTGCTGACACTATTTTCATACGGCTAATTACAAACATCTTTATAATTCAGTGTTCCGATTCCAAGAAGTTTGATTTCATAAACTCTAGCAGCTGATTTATTTCTGACACGTCCGTGCAATTTACAGTATATATGGAGAGCAGTCAACTTCCTACTGGTTGTGTTTCAAAAGAAAAAAATGGTTCCCAAACTGGTTAACAAGAAAAGGATTGACAGACACACTGAAGTATTTTGTTGCAACTTACAAAGTTCCAAATTTTGCGTCAAAAAATAGAGTTTCATTTACTGAATTTCAGACTTGAGTGATAAATCTTAGGATTCCGAATTTCTACCAAATTTGTACAGAAAATCTCCGAGCAAAGATGTATCTGGTTGGTGGAGAATATTTTGCTAGCAGTTTAGGAGAGCATGGATACAGATCTGCCTTCCAGAGAGCTACTTTGACTACGGATGTGGTTAGCCTAAACAAATCATTTATTTAAGTTGCACCACTACCAACGCCAGGAGATGTGTGTTTACCGTACTACTAGAATAAGTTGACTGCGTCGGGATGATTGAGCTGTTGATGCTACTAAAAGACTGAAGACTGCGCAGGTTTACTGATCAATTCACAAATCTCAGAGAGATCTGTCTAAAAAGAACAAACCTGGAAGGCATGGAGCAACCCTTCTTTCTCAGACTGTCCTTCTCACTACCAACTTCAGGAGATCTATGGTTGAGGTGTTGGTGCTTAAAATAACTGAAGACTACTCCAAGATTTACTGGCGAATTCGTACATTTCAGAGAGAAAACATGCATGGAGCAAACCTCGTTTCGCAGATCTTCCTTATCACTCCAGCTCCAGAGTCCAGACTGCTAGTTCCCTCGGTCCTTTCCAAGAAGAAAGTGGAAAGCAAGCGCGGCAAACAAATCTGCAGGGGAGGGAGAGATGCCTGGGTAAATTGCTTCTCGCAGTGAAGAGAAAACAGAGCAATTTTTAACTTTTAGAAAAGAAATTTGGGAAAAGAGAGGACGATGCAGGAAACCAGCGTTCCTCACCAACAAGAGGAATCGACCAGTCTTGGCAACACGCTTCCTTTCCCAGATCAAGATCACCGGCGGTAGGTAGGTAAGTCAGGAGACCTAGGTTTGGAGCGCTGGCTGGCTTGGAAACTTGGAACTGGAATGCTAGAAGCAGGGCGAGAGTGTGAGAAGTGGTACTCCTGCCTGAGGAGTTGGGAGTTCGGGACGGCTCCTCGGGAGGCGAGGGCCCTGTTATATTTTTTTTTGTTTGCAACAAGAGCGCCCTGGTGAGGGGTATTTTATTTTTTCCCCTCCTTACTTGGTACTTCTATAATTTGCCCTTCATTACTTTGCAATTGATTTTTTGCCCCACTTTACTTGGCACTTCAACAATTTTCCCTTTCTGAATTATTTTGTTTTATTTTGAAGATCAGGCTAAGAACCCTGGACCAATATACCCCAAACCTAAATTCACCTTGTTTTATTTCTCATCCACATGGCTGCGCCGCCAATGTCGGGCCTTGTCTCAGGCCCTCTCTGCAGCCTGCAGCCTGCAGCCATATTCGAGCTGTTCCTTGTCAGCTAAGGTTGAATGGCAGGAAGAGCACATAACAAGCACGAAGAGCACACCGTCGCCACCACCCTCCCGTGTGGTGCCGCCTTCCCCAACCTTCGCGAGCTCGTTCGCCGCTACGCGCGATAGAACAGAGAAGAAAGTGGTTAGGATGGGTAGGGAGTTGCACTGGAGTAGAGTGGGGAAAGGATCAGCATTTGGGGAAGAAACGCCGGTCCGACACGGGCGACACTGCTCGATTTGGGCGCTCGGGACAGGAAGCCATGGATGGTGGGCGGAGTGTGGAGCGAGGCCGCATCGGAGGAGGGCGAGAAGGTGGAGGATCTGGGCAGTGGAGGGGAGGATAGCGACCGGTGCAGTTTGCCGGCTGCAGGGATGTGTGGCAAAGCGTCCGCGCCATGGAAGAAAACGGTTGTTGGCTGTGCAAGTCGCGTGAATCCCGGGGTCAAATACTCATATGGGATTGATGGGCAAAGGTGACCTTTCACATAGGGCTAATCAGTCAGAGGGCAAATAGTTTAAGTAGCAAGTAATGAGGAGCAAAAGATACATTTCAAAGAGAGGGCAAATTATAGAAGTACCAAGTAAAGAAGGGCAAAAAGTAAAAATCTCCCCTGGTGAAGACTGTGGCTTTGGGTTTGGGATCTTTTCACTGTGTTATTTCTTAAAAATATATCATTCAATAAATAATACGCATTTTTGAAAAAAATCAAAAATAATAAGGTATTGACGTTGTTTAAGTATTAAGTCAGGCCGATAAGAGCATCTTCACCCGTGCCTCCTATACGGCCTCCGGCTCTGGTAGGGCCGATTTACGAGTCGTACAGAGGGCGCGGGAGAAAAAACATAGCATATATATGGTGCGAACACATCGCAACTCATACAAACTATATACAAATATAAATAAAAAGAGAAAAAATAACTAGTTGCGTTGTAGTCGCTATCATCGTCGTCGGAGCTGTCGTCCATGGGTGGCGGCTGGTTGCTGCAGCCCTGGCCGGGGTCGCCATCACACTAGGACAGAGAGTAATCCCACTGACTAAACAGGCCGCATGGCTTAAAACTATTATTTTTATTTTTTTAGAAACACGAGATCACTGGTGCCCATGTGCACCAAATCTCTGTCCTAGTGAATGTAAGATTCATTACCCTCTCACTGCATATTTGAAAAAGAAATCAGTAAACAACAATTTCTGTGACCTAGTTTAATCTTTCCCCAATCTAGATGTAAAGTTCACAACCAAGAAGACAAGAAAATAAAATTTAGAACACAGATTTGCCTTAGGGAGAGGGAGGAAGAGGAGCTTGCAGAGCCTCCAGCGGAGCTCGAAGAAGTGCAGATCAGAAGAGTTAGCAACTAGGCCGACCGCGCCATTGGCAGGAACCTCGAGTTCGGCTGCGGGTGGCTGGTCACTGCAGCCGCGCCGGCGACTAACCTGAGCTCCGGGCGAGATGAGACCCACCGTCCACCCGCCGCCACCCACCGGCCACCCCGCCACCCTGCCGTCCAGCCCAGGGGTGGGGGATTGTGAATGGGGAGAAACGAGGGAGCCTACTGCTGCTGCTCTGCCATGTCTCTCGTTTTTTTTTTTTCGAGTAATCCCACTGACTAAATGGGGTGGGGGATTGTGAATGGGGAGAAACAGGCCGCATGCCATATGGCTGAAGCAGGGTAGGGGCTGAAGCAGTGTAGGGGCTGAAGTGAAAATGGTCGCACGGTTCATTTACGTTGGATCGTGGACACAAAAATGATCGTTTTTTACAATACGTCTGTTCTCTCACTGTGATACCCAGTGGACTGGCGTTAAATATTTTTAACTAAATTTTCTGTTTTTCATTTTATCATAGATAAAAATATTACAAAAGCATAAAATAAGAAAATGCAACTAGTGTAAAATAAGAAAACATTCTGAGAGTGCTTCCTGGATCAAAAGCAGCCAAGATTTTTACTCGACAACACATAGCATGGCACGTACTGAATCATTTTACAGCTACAGTGGGAAAATATATTTTGAGATGGCTTCATGGACAAAAACTAACAAATCGTTCAGAGGAAAATCTTCTCCACATCGGCGGCCACGACCAAGCTTTCGATCTCGCTCTTCATCCCAGCTTGCAACTGGAATGACCCCCTGGGGAAGACGACGCACAGCCTCTCAAGACCCAGTGCATTGCCGAGCAAGAGCCTGGCCATCATCCTCTGCAGCAGGTCACCCTGGTAATGGACCATGTTGATCTCCCTCACCCGATGCCGCAAGCACGAGACCGAGAAGCTCGCATCATCAGGAACCTCATCATCGGGAACGATGACAGATACGTCCATGAGCAGCGTGAGAATCTCCAGGTTAGGTGTCTGCTCCAAGATGGCACGCACCATGTCGGGGCTCCCAAGGGGGCCCTGGAGCACCAGCCGCGTCATGTTGGGAAACCAAGGAAAGCCCTCGAAGGTTTTTGGCGCGAGGCATTGATGGTGGAGATGCAGCCGCTTAGCACCGGAAATTTTCTCGAGAAACCTTGCGACCCTAGCATGCTCCGCCTCCTCGGGGAGGACTTTGCGTAAGTCGACCGTGCACTCCGGGATGATCTCCGGTGCACCGCGGAGAAACGAGGAGAGACTCGGTTGGCGGAGTGCCACAGCAGTCGAGCGACCTGAGCTCCGACGCGTCGATGTCGACGGTCTCCACGCCGTGGCAGCACAGAGGGCGAACCGGCGGAGGCGTCCGTCGAGAACGAAGACCTTGTCAAGACCACCGCAGGCTTCCGGCCGTGAGGTCAAGGAGGCAGGGGCAGCTTGCGATCAGCCGGTTGATGCTGCCCCCGGAACCTCCTCCGACGCCGGTGAGGCGCAGCGTGTGCACGAACGGCAGGTCGATGGTCGCCGGTAGATTGAGCCCACGTAGGCGAGGCGGAGCGAGCGCATGGCCGTGCAAGAGAAGAGGTATCTTGGCGGGTCATACCAGCCACCCCGCCTCCGCCACTCCATGTCTTCGCCACTGCGGTGCGAGCAGATCGGGCCGAGGCGGAAGCGCAAGTCGAGGTTGAGCTCCTGGATGCTGTAGCGCAGCACGTAGGAGAGCCACTGGTCAACGTGGCAGCGGTCCCAGCCTATGCAGCTGTCGAAGGCGACCTGGAAGCTGCGCAGCGGCGCGTGGGTGCCGGCGCAGCGGCGGCGGCAGAGCAGCGCCGACCAGACGTCGTCGAGGAGAGCGGCGCTGCAGCTCTTCTTCTCTTTGGCCTCGTAGTAGAAGGTGGTCCAGTCGTTGGCCCTCGCGCCCGGGCGCTCGGCGAAGGAGACGGTGTGGACGTTGGAGAAGGCGTGGCGCCACCGGCGGGACAGCAGCGCCGTGCGCCCGGCCTGCTTATTGGGGAGGAAGGAGAGGACGTGTCCGAGCAAGAACTCGGGGAGGTCGCTCAGACGATCCCGCCGCCTGTTCCCACCCGACGACGGCGAGACCATGCCGATCCGATCTGGCTATTACGTCGTCGATCTGGGCACGCTAGGACGCCATATGCAACGACTTTTAGGTAGATCACGAAGGGAACTTCCCTGTAAAGTAGGCAGCCTGAACCGACTAATCACGCACAGAAATTTCCGGGTTTCCCCGTTTGGCAGCTTGAACCGACTAATCACGAGATAACACAGGAGATTTGTTACCAATTCTGTTACCTGCATCTTTTTTTCGATAAGGGGTGCTTTATTATTACTAAAAAATGTTTTAAGTATTACACCCAGCCTCTGCATAACCAGGATGCACACATCCGTTCTGAAGTCTAGTGGTCATCAAAACGCGATAAAAAAAGATAAAAGCCAACTACTATGACGCTCCGTTGACTTCAATTCTCCTACTATGCAGCCACCCATGTTGGGAAATAAACTATGTAGCCGTGTTCTCTAGACACCTTCATAAAGAGGTCGCGATCCTCCAAACGCTGAAGTGGCGACCATGAACGGAGCAAAGCCGTACACCGGTAGATGACCTGCATAAGAGAAGAATTTTTGTCATTAAAAACCTTGTCATTCCTACATAGTCAAAGCGACCATGCAACCGCAATCGCTCTCACTCTGATAATCGTTTTGTACCTAGAATCCACCCCATTAAGCCAATTGCCAAAAATATTTGCAATGCTACGGTGAGGATATAAGGTGGAACCTATCTGAATGATTGACCATATAGATCTAGCAACACGACAGTCGAAGAAAAGGTGTTTTATTGTCTCCTCGTGACAAAACAGACATTTCGTACAGCCTTGCCAGTTGCGCTTAACAAGGTTATCTTTAGTAAGAATCACACATCTACGAAGATACCATGCAAAGACCTTTGTTTTGAGAGGTATCTTCATCTTCCAAATGAATTTATTATTTAAAACCGGTTGTGTAGATAGGCATAGAGCTTTGTACATGGAGCTAACCGAAAATATGCCATTTTTGGTGAGACTCCAACGAAATTCATCCGTCCCCTGAACCAACTGGATAGAACCTAACCGCTGAAGCAGTTCATTTCAGGAATCTAGCCGAGGACCGACAAGATCACGCCTGAACGTCATAGAGAGGGGAGAAGATTCCATCACCTTCTGCAAAGTATCCCATTTATAACGAATAATAGTGTACAAGGCCGGATACTGTTCACGAAGAGTGGTTGTTCCCAACCATATATCCTCCCAGAAATGTATCTCCGCCCCATTCTTAATGGAGAAGGAGCCAAATGGAAAAAAGTACTTCTTTGTTGCCATTATGTCAGCCTAAAAATGTGAATCTCCAGGTTTCCACAGAACCTGGGATATCGCCTTTGAGCCAACGTACTTTTTCCGCAAAAGTTGTTGCCATACCCCATCCTCTGTTAACAACCTGGCTAGCCATTTACCGAGCAAAGCCCTGTTCTTAACTTCAAGATCGTGAACACCAAGTCCACCTTGATCTTTTGGACGACGTACAACACTCCATTTAGTTAACCGGTATTTTTTTTCTCACTATCCCCTTGTCAAAAGAATCTTGATCGAAAATAGTCCAATCTATGCAAGACTCATTTTGGTAACTGGAAGAAAGAAATCACACTACAACAAAATAGTCATGTAAAGACGCTATCCAGTCGACGTTTTTATATTCGTCCCTACATCCGTGATTGAGCCGTGTGTTGAGATGTTTGCTAAGACGCAGGACAATACGTCCTAAATTTCACGCTTAGAGAAAAAATAAACTCCCCGCTCGCCCACCTTTTTTTACCATGAGGTCACTCATGTTTACCTCCCACCCCAAGTCAGAAGTTATATCACCTAGCGCGAGTAAAACCTAGAGCCGCCGCCAGCAGATCCGATCGTGGTGCCCCTCTGGACCGAGCTCTCCCCTCGACGTTCTCACCTTCTCCGGATCGCTAATTCTTTGGCTCTCCCGACACCCATGCGACAGCGTCCATCTGGCTGCTGGGTCAAGGTTGAATGTTGTAAGTTCCTTGCCGCTGTACTAGATTAAATGTTCATTGCCGATGTACTAGATTAAATATTCATTGCCGCTATAATCGATCAAGTGACAGCTGTCCAGAGATCTCTATCCCTGCCCGGGCCACCACGCTTCGATTGGAGCCAAGGGACGAAGCTACTGTCAGCCTGCGGCATCCAATGGAGCTTTCCCCACCATCTCAAACACGTTGCCCAGACCTGCCTAGACAGGACGCATCCAACCGGAAGGTGGTCAAGTGTCTCCGCCTCCTGATCGCAGAACGGACAGGTTGCCGGGTGCGGGAGGCCATGCCTACTCAACCTGTCCGCAGTCCAGCACCTGTTCTTGGCCGCCAGCCAAAGGAAAACTCTGCAGTTTGGCGGAGCTCTGGACCGCCAAATCTGGACCGCCCCAGCCATCTCCTCTCTGGCCCCAAACGTCGCACGATAACAAGACCTCGCGGAGTAACAGTGATCATGCTCTCATCTCCATCTGAAAGCATCCTCCACACCATCAACGAGGGCGATGCCCGTCAAACGGTCTGCCAGCTGGAATAACTCTCCGACGGCCAAAGCGCACAGGTCTGGGGGACATCGTCTAGCCAGCTTCCAGCCAAGCCCTCGCGGACCCGTCTGTGTCTGTGGGCGCTCCTCGGCACCGCCTGGAACAGATTAGGTGCCAACTCACAGATCCGCCCATCCGGGAGCCAATTATCCGTCCAAAAGAAGGTGCTCGCTCCGTCCCCCACCACTGAATAGGTTGCCCCTTCAAAGAGCTGCCTCGCCATCTTGGGCACCTGGATGTTAAGCTCCTTCCACGGCTTGGAGTCCTCCGTCCGCTGCAGCCACAACCATCTGGTCCTCAGAGCCAAGTTCATCATCTTGATATTTGGGATCCCAAGTCCACCCCATTCCTTAGGTGCGCAAACTCTGTCCCATGCCACTAAACAATGACCAGCCTTGACGTCCTTTCTTCCCTTCCATAGGAAACCTCTTATAATTTTCTCAATCGCTACGATAGTCTTGGCTGGAAGATCAAGCGACATCATGGCGAAGATGGGTATCGTGGAGAGCGTCGCGCGTACCAACTCCAGTCGTCCACCTCTGTCGAGAAGAGAGACCTTCCAACCAGGTAGCTTGTTCGCCACACTGTCCACGAGGTATTGCAACTGGGCTGCAGTCGGCTTCCTCTGGGTGAGGGGTAAACCGAGGTACCGCAAGGGAAAATCCACTACGGGGCATTGAAGCTCCTGCTCCACGACTGCCATGTCGGCGTCACTACAGCGGATAAGGTTTGCTGAGCATTTCTCCATGTTGACACATAAACCAGAGGCGGCACCAAAATCATCCACGATCCCGGAGAAGACCCTAAAATCACGTACGGTAGGGCGTAGGAAGGTGACCACATCATCCGCATACACTGATGTACGCAGCCTCAGTCCTGTCCGTGCTAGCGGACATACAGGTAATGGATATCATTGTAGTTTTCACACTGAAGAAATAAACAATCTAACACATGGAGGTGCTACAACAGCGGAGGGCATCAATCGCATCCAGCAGAAGAAAGTAACTTCTTCTTTTTAATTATTTAAACGCCCTAAAGTAATTTCTATTTTTTAATTTATTTAATGCCCTAAACTTCCTCGATCTGGGACATGTTATTTGTCTACGAACAGGACCTGATTTGCTGAACTAATCTACTACATGTGTGTGTATGTCTCCAATCGGACCGTAACTCGAGGATAAACTTTTCTAGCTTCGCAAGGTATTTACTCAAAGATCATAAGCACATTAAATTGCTGTCAAATTGTTAATAGTTCATAAGCACATTAAATTGTTTTTGGTCGTGTGGTTGTTCCTCTGCAGCTTTACTTTGCGACGGTTTTTCAAGCTGTGCGGCATGGAGATCAAACAATGTCTACGGAGGAAGTGAACTGAAGAGCAGATGATTTCAAATCTTATAGATAAATTCACAATAGTTAGGAAACTACGTACGGAAATTTTATGGACTTGTTCAGTCATGTATATATGCCAATATTTTGTAAGGATGTACGTTTGACTTGTAAAGTATTACAATTAGCACCAAATAATATAATCGATGTTGTTTGCAGTGCACCGAGTGTTTAATGCTTTTTGTTTTGTGATGGCTGGAATTTGATTTCCATCATATGATATGCAATGCTGCAGATTTTGTAAAGATTTGAAGAATGAATTTACATATTTTTTTTTTTGCGGGAAGAAGAGAGATATATTAAAGCCTCGGTTTTACAAACAAGTCCAGAAACAGAAGAAAATTACAAACGAGCCCTCTGGACCCCGATGTTGATGATGACGACCTCGATGCCGCCGGTGGCGCGCCGCCGCCTCCGTGCTTCTTGATGGCTTGGATCAAGCACGGCCCCTCCGCGGACGGGAAGTCGCCGGTCGCCGGCTCCTGGGAACCTACACCTCGATCCACCATCACCATCGCAAGACTCTGCATCTCCACCTTCTTCTTATTACACGAACTCCGACCAGACCGCCACGCCATGGCCGGTGAGGGGAAGAAGGGCTCGACGGATCCGTAGATCCCAGAGCCCAGGGAAGGTGGAAGCTCGACCACGAAGCCCCGAAGAGCGCCGCGGCCGGAGATGAAGAGCTCCACCCCAAAATAATATCCACTCAATTATGCAATAAAACGACTCAATGTTAGTTGAGACCATACGTTGAGCATCTACAAAGCGTCTATATTAGTATAAACACGCTTTTGAAAACGTCTCACTCTATTCTTGAGACGCTGACCCGTGCGTCTTTAATAAATTTGAGACGGTGCATAATAAGACGCTCCTATGACGCTTTATAGTAGCGTCTTTACAACAACGTAGAGATAAAATTTAGCGTCTCTAGTCTCTAACTTAGATGTCTCTACATGACGTTTTTCTTGTAGTGTCATATACAGTACCATGTTTGTGAGTACCGAATTAATGAGAACTAATCTTTCACCAAGGGATAGTAATTTACCTTTCCAACTAGTAAGACGTTTTTGAAGTCTTTCTTCAACAATTTTCCATTAAGCCAAAGTGTGTCTCCGATAGTGAATCGGAATGCCTATGTAGCTAATTGGAAAAGAACCAATCCCATAGCCAAATAATTCAGCATATGACTGGCTTCATCAACGGCTTCACCGCGAAGCAAAACAATTCACTCTTACGGAAATTAATCTTAAGACCGGACAACTGCTCGAATGCTGAAAGAATTAATTTCAGATTTCGTGTCTTTTCCAAGTCATGATCCATAAATAGAATTGTGTCGTCGGCGTACTGAAGGATGGATAAGCCGCCATCCACTAAGTGGGGGACTACACCTTCAATTTGACCATCGATCTTAGCGCGCTCTATAATAATTGCAAGCATATCCGCCACAATGTTAAATAACATTGGGGATAGTGGATCACCTTGCCTCAACCCTTTTCTGGTCTGAAAGTATTTACCAATGTCATCATTGACTTTAATGGCAACACTCCCACCAAAAACAAAGTTATTAATTGGAGCACGCCAATCCTCAGAAAAACCTTTCATTCTAAGGGTCTGTTGAAGAAAGGACCATTTGACTTTATCATAGGCTTTTTCAAAGTCAGTCTTGAGGATTACCCCCATTCAACTTTTTACGATGCATCTCATGAATTGTCTCATGTAAGGTTACCACCCCATCTAGGATGTTTCTACCTTGCATGAAAGCAGTTTGAGAGGGACGCACCACCTTATCTGCCACTGAATTTAGTCGAATAGTAGCAACTTTTGTGAAAATCTTGAAACAAACATTTAGAAGGCATATTGGTCTGTATTGCTGAATTCGTTCCGCATCAGTAACATTTGGTAGAAGAATAATTTCACCAAAATTGATACGGAACAGATCCAGTTGGCCATTATGAAGTTCGGTAAACAGGTCCAATAGATCAAATTTAATAATGTCCCAAAAGGTTTGGTAGAATTCAGCCGGGAAACCATCGGGCACTGGCGCCTTATTGTGTTCCATTTGAAATACCGCTTTTCTTATCTCCTCCTCGAAATAAAGCGAAGTAAGAATGGTGTTTTCCTCAGGAGACACTTGGGGGATATCATCAATCCTGGATTCATCCATGGATACATCAGAGTCCTCCGGGGCACCAAAGAGACTTTTGTAGTAAGAAGTAATATAGGACTTTAATTGCTCGTGACCTTCGATCAGACCCTCATCTTGAACCAGAGAATGAATGAGTTTCTTTCTATGGCAGCCATTGGCCACACTATGAAAGTATCTCGTATTTGAATCTCCTTCTAACAAGAACTAGGATTTAGATCTCTGGTACCATTTGAGTTTCTCCTCTCGAAGTAATCCGACCAACTTTGCATTGTATTGACTTTTAAGTTCAATCTCATGCGTTATTAGTGGACGTACTTCAGCAAGAGCATCTAAATCATCAATACATGATGATAAAGTGAGTTTCTCTTTTTTAAGCTGGCTCGCCATTTGCCTAGCCCACCCTCCAAGGTATCTACACATGGAGCGTAATTTATTATTCCACCTTTGGATTGGAGTGCTACCAGCAACAGGTTTGTCCCAAATAAATTTAATCGTATCCGAAAAGCCATCCCGGTTAAGCCATCCAAGTTCAAATTTGAACGGACGTCTACGGGGCGGCAAGGGTGTACTAGTAGATAACAGAATTGGGGCATGATCTGACAAAGCTTCAATCCGAGGAAGAACCCGTACGGAAACTAGAGGGAATTTAAATTGCCAATCTGAGTCCATCAATACTCGATCCAACTTCTCGTAAGTAGGCTCGGGGAGACTATTCGCCCATGTGAATTGTCTCCCACCCATTGAAACCTCTCTCAAATCCAAGTTGTCAATGACAGCGTTGAATATAAAAGGCCAGTGGGTATCAAATCTGCCCCTACTCTTCTCATGAGGGTATCTCAGCAAATTAAAATCCCCGCCTATGATGATAGGGTGCGGATTATCCTTCGCTAGATTAACCACCTCCCGAAGAAAAGCAGGTTTATGAACATCCTGGGCAGCACCATATACAGACACCAAACTCCATATGAAATTATCGAACTTATTCCGGATGTGAAGCTTAATATGAAAGTTACCTCTGGAATTATCCAAAATTTCCATGGTTGTAGTTCGAATGCCAACTAATAGGCCACCAGAACGGCCCCGAGTCGGACCTCGGGAGTTACCTGCATCTGCATGGAATCCATCTGATTTTACTGTCTCGGCGGCAGGGAGAAGACCGGGTGAGCGCTATCCTCACAATGCGCTCCAGCGCGTCCTCTCCCACCTCATGTCCGACCAGACACCGTTCACAGAAGCGCTCTCCAGCCATTGCAGTTGCAGACCATGAAATTGTTTCTTGGTGCTCTTGCACCTAGATCATCGGCAATGGCTGCTACGGCAGAAGCATCAAAAGAGAAGATAAAGATGAGCAAGCTGCAGACATACTTGAATCTGATGTACAAGGATAGTTCAAGTTTCAACGATTTAAGGCTGAATCAACATGAACAAGTCCTAGAGCAGCTGCAGTGGGAGCTATTTGGTTACATTGCATGTTTCTACTTTATGATATGCCTTTGTATCTTTCAGTTTTAACAAAACTGTTATATCTTTTAGTTTCATGCAACGCCTTTGAGTATTTCTACTTTATGAAATCAGCTTGAAGCAGAGTTAGCAGGAGGAAGAAGAAACCAATCACGGAACTACACTCAAAGAGATCATGTAGGTGATCACGATAGATTGTTTTACCCTACATTTTTCTCAAAGACCTATGTACAACGATTATAAATTCGTTGAAGGTTTGGCATGAGAAAGAAGCTATTTTCCACGCATTGTCAAGCCCTAAACAACATATTTGCTGTGTACTGAAAATACAGGGCGAATAGCGAAAAACACTCGGCAAAGGCTTCGCCGCGTATAGCACTCGGCAAATCCAACACGGTGAAGATTCCCTCGGAAGAATCTTTGCCGTGTGGTTTCCTTCGGGTACTCGGCAAAGCCTCTTTGCCGTGTGTCAAGCGTTGGCACACGGCAAAGAAAAAAGCAACTCCATTTTCCTCCCAACTATCGGCCCCTTTTCTTCGCCGAGTACCACGGTACATTGACACTCCGCATAGAATAATTTGGCTAGGTCACCGTTCTCCTCTTTGCGAGTGCCTGATCCTGGGGCACACGGCAAAAGATTCTTCAGCCACGTCACTGTTTTTCTCTTCGCCGAGTACCTGCTATTGGGCCACACGGTAAAGAAGTTCTCATCGCCGAGTGCCCGATGTTGGGGGCACGGCGAAACACAAAAAAATGCCATGTCACCCCCTCTCTTCGCCGCGTGCCTGATCCTGGGATACACAACAAAGAGCTCTTCGCCGTGTACCTTAGTGAACACCACATGGCCGTGCTCTCTCTTCACCGTGTGCTTTTCAGCGTCAAGTATTTTTTATAGTCTGTACCGTAAATTGAATCTGTGCGGAGTGCCAATACTCGACAAAGATTTTTGTGCCGTGTGTTCCGGCTGGACACTCGGCCAAGCCAAGCTCTGCCGTCTACCCGATAAAAAGCACTCGGCAAGGAAGAAAGTACACACCAAAGATGGTGTTTCCGGACATTTTTTACTCTTAAGAAGAGATGCATTCAGCAAGGTGGGTCTAATCCCCGCGGCAGAAATGCATGGCTACCCATCCGAATGCTGGCTTATGGGTACACCGGCTGACCTTATGGACGAATCTTTTAGAGTTCTTGAGAACACAGTTACAGATTGTTTGCCTGAATTTCTTAAAAGAGTGAGACACGTCTTTGGGGAGGATTATCTTACAAGGCCAAATGTTAACAAAGCACGTACCATATCACATCACATCCATTTATCGTCCAAACAGATTGTCCAATCATCCTAAAAGCTCCGAGGGAGAATAAGCACAATTATTCAATATACGGTCATCCGTTGAGGAGATAAAACACTTGATTAGTCTTCGAGAAGTTAAGCTTACTAATATTACTCATCAAAATAGGGTAGCTTATTGTCATGAAAATTTGGGTAGAACTGGAGTTGATACTGTTTGTTTGGTACATCAAGCTCTATATACTTTAGCACAGTTATTGCTAGCTGATTGTAATCCTACACTTATGAAATAAAATCTGGAGTGTTTCTTTGAAAAAAAAACACATCCATTTATTTGTACACACGAGCCAACCCTATGAATGCTACTCCTCCAAGTCAAGAAGCTAGAGACTTAAGGGCATCTCTAGCGGTTCGACGCATTTTGGACAAGATTTGTGTTTGTTTACGTTAGGCACACACAAAAAATGGTCACATGTCCGCATGCATCTGCCTCTTTTCCAGCGGTCAGGATGTATTTTTAGGGCCCTGCCATGCATTAATTAGGTGAAAAGGAGAAAAAAAGATGCCTTTTACGTGGTTAGGAGTGTTCTCACACGGGCAGAGGGCACTAATTAGGAGAGGAGAGAGGGCCAGCTAGGCAAAAATGGATCCGCGAAAACGCGTTTTACCGTATATTTGGGTCAGGTTTACTTCTAAACGGACACGGTGGTCATTTTACGTCTAGCCGCTAGAGGTGGTTTACCTCTGTTTACGTCTCCTTGTTGGAGATGCCATAAGAAAAAAAAACTAGCTGATAGCACTCACAGCCAGGGACGAGACACGCGAACAGCAGGCCTCGCATGTTGCACTTTTCTCTTTGAAAAACATTTTTAGAATTACAATAATAATATAAATCAAGCGAAACATTTGCATAATTATACAAAAGTAAGTAGAACAAGTAACATATTTTTAGTATTACAATAATTATATAAATCGAGCGAAACAGTTACATTTCTTGATGAGCGCCCCCTCCCACGCCGGCGGCCAGCCCAACACCGGTCGACACCCCACCCCCACCGCCCGCCACCCTAGCGAAGACACCCACCCCATGCTCTCTCGTCCCCCACCCCTCTCCCTTTTCCGGCGAGAGCTTGGGTCCCCCAAGCGGGCGCGACATGGCTCCAATTTCGACGAAACACCGCGATCCTACCTCGCCTTCTCCGTCCTTGCTTTTCGCATTTGGCGGTGCATCATCGCCGCGGACATCGTTGGGCCTTCAACGTGCCCCGCCACTGGCGGGACACCTTGTTATTGATGGGTTCGTTCCCCAGCTGAGGAGGCGCGCGGATAAGCTGGCTGGAGATGAGGCGCGTGTGTGGGCCGGCCTAGGAAAAATGGCGAGGGCACAAAGGCCGAACAATGACAGCCAGTTATAAAAGCCTGTCACTAACGTATTTGCTCATTGGGACGGTCTCTTTAAAAATATACCAGTGACAGCCTTTTCCCTGAGCCTGTCACTACTATTTTGTACTAGTGACAGGCACACATAAGCCTCTCACTAGAATATTTACTAGTGACATGCATAATTTTGCTTGTCACTAAATACCTGGCGGTTATAAGCATTTCTGCAGTAGTGAGTCCTTTTCAAGTACTTCAGGATATTCTTGACCGCTGTCCAGTGTTCCATTCCTGGATCACTCTGATATCTGTTGGTCAAACTAACAACATGTGCGATATCCGGTCTAGTACATAGCATGGCATACATGATAGATCCTATTGCCGAGGCATAGGAGATCTTGTTCATCCTCTCTCTTTCTTCTGCTGTAGCCGGACTGTGAGTCTTACTCAAGACCTTACCTGGCAACATAGGCAAGAACCCTTTCTTGCTTTCATCCATTCTAAACTTTTTTAGAATCTTGTCCAGGTATGTACTCTGTGAAAGCCCTATTAGGCGTCTTGATCTATCTCTATAAATCTTGATGCCTAAAATATACGCTGCTTCACCAAGGTCTTTCATTGAAAAACACTTATTCAAATAACCTTTAACACTGCTTAGTAGTTCTATATCATTCCCAATCAATAATATGTCATCTACATATAATATCAGGAACGCTACAGAGCTCCCACTCACTTTCTTGTAAATACAGGCCTCACCATGAGTCTGTATAAACCCGAAGTCTTTGATCACCTTATCAAAGCGTCGGTTCCAACTCCGGGATGCTTGCTTTAGTCCATAAATGGAACGCTGAAGTTTGCATACCTTGTCAACATTTTTAGGATCGACAAAACCTTTGGGTTGTACCATATACAACTCTTCCTCAATGTCACCATTAAGGAACGCCGTTTTGACATCCATCTGCCAAATCTCATAATCGAAAAATGCAGCTATTGCTAACAAAATCCTCACAGACTTTAGCTTCGCTACAGGTAAGAAAGTCTCATCGTAGTCAACTCCTTGAATTTGTCAGAAACCCTTTGCGACAAGTCGAGCTTTATAGACAGTAATATTACCATCAGCATTTGTTTTTCTTTTGAATATCCATTTATTCTCGACAGCCTTGTGGCTATCAGGTAAGTCTACCAAAGTCCATACTTGGTTATCATACATGGATCCTATTTTGGATTTCATGGCTTCTTGCCATTTGTTGGAATCTGGGCTCATCATTGCTTCTTCATACGTCGCAGGATCTTCATCATTGTTGTCCACAATCATGACATTTAGACAGGGATCATACCAATCAGGAGTGGTACGCTCCCTCGTCAATCTGCGAGGTTCAGTAGCTTCCTCGCTTGAAGTTTCATGATCATCATCATTTGCTTCCTCTCCTATCGGTGCAGGCTGCACAGGAACATCTTCCGGCACTGCGCTACTCTGATCTATTTGAGAAGGTTCAATAACCTCGTCGAGTTCTACTTTCCTTCCAGACACTTCTTTAGTGAGAAACTCCTTCTCAAGAAAGGATCCGTTCTTGGCAACAAAGAGTTTGCCTTCGGATCTGTGATAGAAAGTGTACCCAATTGTTTCTTTAGGGTATCCTATGAAGACGCATTTCTCCGCTTTGGGTTCTAGCTTGTCAGGTTGTAACTTCTTTACATAAGCTTCGCAGCCCCAAACTCTAAGGAATTCCAAACCATAATTCATACGGTGTCGTTTCAACGGATTTAGATGGTGCCCTATTTAAAGTGAATGCGACTGTCTCTAATGCATAACCCCAAAATGATAACGGCAAATCAGTAAGAGAGATCATAGATCGAACCATATCTAAGAGAGTTCGATTACGATGTTCGGACACACCATTGCGCTGTGCTGTTCCCGGCGGTGTCAACTGTGAAAGTATTCCGCATTTCTTTAAATGCATGTCAAACTCATAACTCAGATATTCACCTCCGCGATAAGAACGCAGAAACTTAATCTTCTTGTTACGTTGATTTTCTACTCCACTTTGGAATTCCTTAAACTTCTCAAAAGTTTCGGACTTATGTTTCATAAAGTAAATATATCCATATCTACTCAGATCATCCGTGAAGGTTAGAACATAACGATAACCACCGCGCGATGCCACACTCATTGGTCCGCACACATCGGTATGTATGATTTCCAACAAGTCTGTAGCTCGCTCCATTGTACCAGAAAATGGAGTCCTAGTCATTTTTCCCATTAGACATGCTTCGCATCTATCAAGTGACTCAAAGTCAAGTGACTCAAGAAATCCATCGGAATGTAGTTTCTTCATGCGCTTCACTCCAATATGACCAAGACGACAGTGCCACATATAAGTAGAATTATCATTCAATTTAATTCGTTTAGCATCAATGTTATGAACATGTGTATCACTACTATCGAGATTTAACAAGAATAAACCATTCATCTCAGGCGCATGACCATAAAAGATATTATTCATATAAATAGAACAACCATTATTCTCTGATTTAAACGAATAATCGTCTTGCATTAAACAAGATCCAGATATAATGTTCATGCTCAACGCAGGCACCAAATAACAATTATTGAGGTTTAAAACTAATCCCGAAGGTAGATGTAGAGGGAGCGTGCCGACGGTGATCACATCGACCTTGGATCCATTTCCAACGCGCATTGTCACCTCGTCCCTCGCCAGGCTTCGTTTATTTTGCAGCTCCTGTTTCGAGTAACAAATGTGAGCAACCGAACCAGTATCAAATACCCAGGCACTACTACGAGAACCAGTAAGATAGACATAAATAACATGTATATCAAATATACCTTTCTTCTTGATAAGGCCGTTCTTCAGATCAGCCAAGTATTTGGGGCAATTACGCTTCCAGTGCCCCTTCTCCTTGCAGTAATAGCACACGGTATCAGGCTTAGGGCCAGCCTTAGGCTTCTCAGGAGGCGCAGCAGCTTTCTTGCCGCTTTTCTTGAAGTTGCCCTTGTTGTTAGGCTTGCCCTACTTCTTGAAACCGGTGGTCTTGTTGACCATCAACACTTGGTTCTCTTTCTTTATCTCAACTTCAGCAGATTTCAGCATGGAGAAGAGTTCAGGTAACTCTTTGTTCATGTCCTGCATGTTGTAGTTCATCACAAAGTTCTTGTAACTAGGTGGCAGTGATTGGAGTACACGATGAATACCCAGCAGGTTAGGAATCACTATCCCCAAGTCAGTGAGCTTCTTCGCATGCCCAGACATAGCGAGCACGTGCTCACTAACGGAGCTACCCTCTTCCATCATATAGCCAAAGAAGTGTTTCGAGGCCTCATAGCTTTCCACGGTCGCATGAGTTTCAAAGATAGTTTTTAGCTCATTGACCAGCTCATAAGGGTCGTGGTGCTCAAAACGCTTTTGGAGCTCCGCCTCTAGGCTGCACAGGATGGCACACTGAACTTGAGAGTATCGAATAACCCGAGTCTCGTAAACATTCTTTACATCTTCGGATACTGCAGGTGGTGGTGGGGGACCTAGCGGTGCTTCGAGCACATACTGCAAATTTCCACCATTGAGGAAAATCCTCACATGGCGGAACCAGTCGGTGAAGTTGCTACCATTGCTTTTAAGCTTTTCTTTCTCTAGGAACTGGTTAAAACTGATGGAGGGGGACGTCATGATCTACAACATATTTGCAAAGAGTTTAGACTAAGTTTATGATAAATTGAGTTCAATTTTAATTCTTAAATAACTAGGTGAACTCCCACTCAAAACAACATCCCTCGCATTGTCTTAGTGATCACACGAACCAAATCCACTACACCAAGTCCAATCTTCACGAGAAAAGATGTAGCTTCAAAGGCGAACACTCAAAGTGTTTGAAAGTATAGAGATGGTAAACCTAGAGGGGGGGTGAATAGGTTTCTACAAATTTTAATTCTTTCTTTGCAATGTTAGGCTTTGCGGAATATAAAGATGAGCCTAATGCAAACTAGGTGAAGCAACCTATATGAGGATACAACTAACTCAAGCACGAAGGCTCTCACAGGCAGTTAAATCACAAGTAAGGAGTTCGGTTAGAGATAACCGATAGCACGCGGAGACGAGGATGTATTCCCATGTTCCCTTGCTTTGCAACAAGGTACGTCACGTTTGGAGGAGTGGAGGTCCCACGAAGGATTCCCCGCGCCACGAAGGCTCACCCTATTCTCCGGAGCCTATCCCACGAAGGAATAGCTCACTCACTTGTGGTAGACTTTGAGGTAGCCTCCAAACCTTCACAATCTTGCCCGGAGCAAATCCACGGCCCGGATGCTTCCGGACTCCTCTTGCCCACCTAGGGTTTCCAAGGAACCCTAGGAAGCAAGCTTCTCAATGAATACAAGGGGGAATGAGATTTGGCTTGGTAGAACGGTAGATCGGGTCCTCCTCTAGTGATTCCCGGAGGGATTTGAGTTTGGGTGGAGGAGGAGGGAGATGCGAGGCTTTTGGTGTTTCTAGCAATGGAGTAAGAGAGAGAGAGCTCAAGAACAGTTTATAGTATGTTGCCTAACCCTTCCAAGGTAGAAGAAGGGGTATTTATAGTGTTCTTCAAAATCTGGCCGTTGCCACTTGCCACATCAGCAGATTCGTCGAGAAACCCGGTCGACCGGATTTGGCGCCGGACAGGCCGGTCCACGGCCGGTCGGACCGGGCCACGAGCCGGGCCGGCCGGTTTCCAACCGGAGCCGGGACCGGGTCTTGACCGGGCAGGCTTCCGAGCTTGCTGGATGGCGCCGGATGTCACGAGCGCAAAGTCCGGTGGCCGACCGGGCCGCTCGATGCGGTGCCCGGTCGGACCGGGCCATGGACCGGAGCAGCCGGTCCGAAACCGGGCTGGTGACCGGACGCGGACCGGAGGGCTCGCCTTCTTTCTTGGAACTTGCCCGGATGGCACCGGTTGAGGGTCCGGTTGGCGACCGGGCTGTCCGGTGCCAGGGCCGGTCCGACCGGATCTAGGACCGGCCAGGCTCTGAAACTCTTGCTGATATTCCGTCGAATTGGGGGGTCTCTCGTTGCCTTTTTGTTCCATTGCTACACCATCATACCTCTTTGGCTAATACCTGAAAGTCATCTTGTAGACATGTATTAGTCCAAATACTCTAGCACGGTGTCATAGATACCAAAATAATGGATAAGGGTAAAATACCCTTACAATCTCCCCCTTTTTGGTATACGATGACAAACCGAGCTAGAGTAACATATAGATATTATGATAAGCTCTAAACCTTGATTCCATATAAGATATTACGACAGCTCCCCCATAATGTGTGCACTTGGAGAATTTGCGTTTGAATGCAAAGTGCACCATTTGTGGAATATGAGAAGCTCCCCCAATATCTTTAGGAAACAAGCATGGTATGGACAAGTATATCAAGATATATAAGCATAAATCATGATCATCCATAAAGCATGATTATCCTAACATAGAGTAGCACACATAATAGTCGTCCATACATATCCATACATGAATTATTCAAAGTAGCAAATGGTTCTTGAGAAATCAAAGCAAATACGCACAAGCCATATAAAATCCAAATAAAGCAACTCCCATGGCTTGTGACAATCAAGGAACCCCGTAATTCTAGACTCTACTCTCTTCTCCCCCTTTGGCATCGGAACACCAAAAAGGCGAAGAAAAAGAGGAGAGGTGCTAGCGTCCCATCAATAGAACTCGTGCCCCGCGGATGGAGAGCTGCCATCACCATCCTCATCGTCATCCTCTTCATCATCATCCTCGCCATTGTCATCCTCATCACCTTCATCCTCTTCATCATCAGCAGGAGGTGCACGAGCATATCTAGGAGGAGGACCGGCAAAGTACAGGGAAGGATCAAAGTTCTGGAACATCTCATCAGAAAGAAGAGGCATCTCCCAGTTTGGTGCGTGGACGAGGCTCCAACTCGGGGCCGAGGAGGAGGGACAAGTACATTCCTAGTAGCCATGAACTCATTTTGGCGCCTCCTTGTCTCTTGGTTCAAAGAAAGACTTTGATGTGCAACATCATTGGTATTTTTGCACATCTGCCATAAGCTAGAGAAGAACCGTGAGACACCACGCTGTGGGCGCCTAGAGGAGCTAGAGCTAGCATGGTCATGGCGTTCCTTGGACCGGCGCTCAGAAGGCATCATCTCAGGAACATCCGGTCTATCACCTTGGGCAGGTACCTTGAAAGCATCCATCCTGACCCGCTCACCATGAGTATTGAGAGGTGCGGGCACAACATGGTTGATGAGCAGCTGAACGTACTTGGGAAAGATTAGGAGTCAACCGCTCGCGAACACAGCGCCGTAGCTCACGGTAGATGAGATCACAGCCATCAATAAGTTTCCGGTGCTCGGGGTGACGGTAGTACATCAAGTTCGAGATGATATGCCCGTCATTCACTTGTATCGCCGGACTTGGCGATGAGGGTCTCACGGAATAGCTTGGCAAGTATAAGGTAGGAGTAGTACATGCCGGAGATGGAGGGAGGTCCAGGTGTGGGTTCCGGAGGATAGCAAAAGGCAATGTCCCCTCTGGTGAACTTCTGCTGAGAGTATATCTTGAAACCAGAAGCACTCCCTCCACCAAACCCCAAGGCTTCACAGAAGTCAAGATAGTTGCAAGAGTATTTCTGTTTGCCAGTCATCCAAGTCATAGTCCGAGCTGCATCATCATGGAAGAAGACTGTGCAGTGAAACTGTCTCACCAAGATTGGACAATAGCACCCATCAGTAGGTGTCAAGCACATAAGATCATACAACCCCATCCGCCGCAAGGTCGCAACCACAAAGCGAAACTTGGTGGATTCATACATTCCAATGACATCCTTGATGGCCTTGGGCATAACAATGGTGCCTTTCTTCATGTGCTCGTGGCAGTCATAGTATTCATTCCACGGGACTTGTTGTGTCTTGGTCCGGAAAAGCTGATCTCCCCCTGTGTAAGTGGGTTCCTCAAAGCGATAGGGGTTGGACTCTCCGAGTCTTCTCCATGCACCAATATGTACATCACCAACATGGAACTGCGCGGTACCTCATCACCATCCCGTGCAGCATGTTTATCTTTCCTCTTCTTGCGAGATGTCTTGGTTCGCCCCCTAGATGAGCTGCCACCAGTGGGCTGAGATGCACGACCACTAGTACGGCGTGGTGGGTGTCCTGCATGCCTCCCTCTCTTGGCAGTGGTGTCACGGTCCTCACCGCTCCAGTCTCCTGTGAATAAGCAATATAGGGCGAGGAGAGCAATGAGGTAAGTGTACATGTCATCAGCATATATGAGGAAGCCAAAAGCATAGCCTATATTCAAGTGTTTCGACGAGATTATGCGAAAAAAGCTGGGCGAGCCGGCGCAGGGGCCGGTCCGACCGGACGACGGACCGGACGAGCCGGTCGGCCATCCGGTTGACCGGGCGGTGCGCCGGACCAGCCGGTCGAGAGGCCGGTCGACCGGGCTGTAAACCGGGTCGTGCTGAGTTGTGATGTTTGCCCAGAAATTCGACACAAAATCATGCAAAAACTCACAAACTTGAACATAGATTATACCAGGAGAGTGAACAATGTGCATAGGAGGGGTGTGACACTCTAGGTGGCATGAGGACTTACTAATCCTAACCCTAACCCTAACTTTTCTCAACTTTCCTCAAGAATGAGCAATGGGAGAGGGAAAGCAAGAGGGAGAGGGATAGGGAGAAAGATTTACCCGAAGACATTGTCCTCTTTGCCCAAGGGAGCAAGAAGAACTCGTGGAGAAGGCTTGAGGACCAAATCCCCAAGATCTCCCAAAATAGCTTGAGAGGGTCCAAATCCTTTGGTGAAGATGCTTGAGAGATCCCGATCTATGGTTGTGTGAAGTTTGGGGAGAATCTAGTGGTGGGAAGTGCCTAGGACGAGGTGGAGATGGTGGAGGCGGCGGCCATGGAGGTTTGAGAGGTGGGGGATAATGAGGAAGAAGATCCCCAAGGGGTATCCTCTCCAAGACATAACAGCCCGCACGGCCGGTCAGGCGCCCGGTCGACCGGACCAGACGCCGGACGGCCCGGCGCAGAGGCCGGTCCGACCGGGCCAGCGACCGGCCAGAGTCAATTTGCCCAAAAGTGTGTCATTTTGCCTCGTTTTGCCCCTAATCTTTGTGTAAATGTGTGTGAGTGCTCAAATGATGACATGTACATATAGATAGATAGATGATGATGAGATGAGCATAGACATGGGGTTGGAAACACAAAGTTCTCTAGGCATACCCATTGGAGAGAAAAATCCAAACAAGATGTGAATAGCAACAATGGGCATGATTCGAAGTGTATATCAAGAATCATAAGTCATTTTGGAATGATTTTTGCAATAAGATCATTTGGCCTTATATAGTCAAATCAATTTGTAATGAAGGCTCAATGAGGGGCGGGGGATTACTCCCCCTATGTGAAAACGCAAATGTCATGTGACCGCGAAGAGACATGCTTGGGTCCATATAATGACATTGGGTCTATTTATGTTGCACACATAGGTATGCATCATACCAAGACATGGTAAGATGACTATCCCCATATGTGCTATGCCTCTAAGCTAGATAGCAAGATAAATGCAAGAATATAGTGCAAGAAGTTAATCAATCCAAGTTTTTAGGATCAAGAATACCAAGTTCTCCTCTCAAGTTAACAAAGCGGGCTTCATCCAAAGGCTTAGTGAAAATATCCGCCAATTGGTAGGTTGTTCCCACATGAGTGAGATCAATATCCTTATTGGCAACATGATCACGTAGGAAGTGATGGCGAATGTCAATATGTTTGGTGCGACAATGTTGAACCGGGTTGTTGGCGATCTTTATTGCACTTTCATTGTCACAAAGAAGAGGCACCGTACCAAGAGACACACCATAGTCTTTCAAGGTTTGCTTCATCCATAACAATTGAGTGCAACAAGATGCCGCGGATATGTATTCGGCTTCGGCGGTGGATAGGGCGGTGGAGTTTTGTTTCTTGGATGACCAACTCACCAATGACCGGCCAATAAATTGGCAAGCCCCGGAGGTAGACTTCCGATCAACCTTATCACCGGCCCAATCGGAATCCGAATAGCCAATGAGTTCAAAGGTTGACCCCTTTGGATACCATAGCCCGAGAGTAGGAGTGAGAACAAGGTATCTTAGTATCCGTTTGACCGCCACTAAATGGCTCTCCTTGGGAGCGGATTGAAAACGAGCACACATCCCTACACTTAGCATGATATCCGGCCTAGAGGCACAAAGGTAGAGCAAGGATCCTATCATGGAGCGGTATACCTTTATGTCCACATCCTTCTCACCGTCACATGAACCAAGTTGCCCATTTACGGGCATGGGTGTCTTCATTGGACTCGCATTGTTCATGTTGAATTTCTTGAGCATGTCCTTCACATATTTTTCTTGAGAGATGAAGGTGCCTTTTGCAAGTTGCCTCACTTGGAATCCTAGAAAGAACTTCAACTCTCCCATCATGGACATCTCAAATTTCCTAGTCATCAATAGCTCAAAAGCTTTGTTATGATTGGGGTTAGTTCCACCAAAGATAATATCATCAACATATATTTGCATATAAAGAGGCCACCCCCTTTAACCCGCTTGGTGAAAAGGGTGGAATCGACCGTACCCATGCAAAACCCATCATGTAGTAAGAAATCCCTAAGGAACTCATACCAAGCACGTGGAGCTTGCTTGAGACCGTAGAGTGCCTTATGGAGTAAATACACGTGGTTGGGTCGGCATGGGTCTTCGAAACTCCGGGGTTGTGCCACATATGCGGTTTCTTTTAGGGGACCATTCAAAAATGCACTTTTCACATCCATTTGATATAGTTTGAAATTGTGGAAAGATGCAAATGCAAGCAAAAGACGAATAGCTTCAAGACGGGCTACCGGCGCAAAGGTATCCTCAAAATCCATACCTTCTATTTGAGCAAACCCTTGCGCCACTAACCTTGCTTTGTTTCGTATAACAATGCCATTCTCATCTTGCTTGTTCTTGAATACCCATTTGGTCCCAATGACATTGATGCGATGATCCTTGGGTCTCTCAACTAGAGACCATACTTCATTGCGAGTGAAACACTCCAATTCTTCTTGCATGGCAATTACCCAATCCGGATCGACCAAGGCTTCATGTACCTTGAGTGGTTCAAAACTAGACACAAAAGCATGATGTTGACAATAAGTGATAAGTAATGCATGGTGTCTACGAGTTACCACTCCTCTTGAGATGCTACCAAGGACTTGATCCACTTTCATGTCACTTGCCCTTGTAGCGGCCTTGATCTTCCGAATGGTTCCTTCATGATCAATGAATTCATCTCTTGCTAGTACTTGATCATGAGGGACCACTTGAGCTTGATCATGAGTTGAGGAAGTTTCTTGATCGTCATCATGATCTTGCTCCATGGAATGAGGATCTTCTTCTTGTTCTTCGGATTGTAACTCATCTTGAGTAGAGGATGGTTCTTGAGTTGCACATGATGGTTCGGCTTGACTTGAGCTAGGCTCCACTTGTGGCGTGCTTGAAACATCTACTCCATCATCTTGATCATCATTATGAACCTCCATGGGCCGGATGTGTCCAATGCCCATATGCTTGATGGCACTAGATGGATCATCATCATTACCTACAACACATGGAACAACTTGCTCCACTTGGGAGCCATTATCTTCCAAGAACACCACATCACAAGATACTTCAATGGTCCCGGAGGATCGGTTGTAGTATCTATAGACGTGAGAGTTCTCCGCATATCCAACAAATATACCCTCTATGGTTCTAGTTTCAAATTTACCGAGCTTTCCTTTGTTGTTCTTAACAAGGCATTTGCATCCAAAGACACGAATATATGTGACATTAGGCTTGTTACCGGTAAGGAGCTCGTATGGGGTTTTGTTGTGGAGGGGACGGAGGAAGAGCCGGTTGGAGTAGTGGACGGCCGTAGAGATGGCTTCTCCCCAAAAGTTGTGGGGTGAGTTGAATTCACTCAACATGGTTCTTGCCATCTCAATGATAGTCGGGTTCTTCCTTTCAACAACACCGTTTTGTTGAGGGGTGTATGGCGCCGAAAACTCATGCTTGATGCCCTCATCATCAACAAACTCTTGCATAGTGTAGTTCTTGAACTCGGTGCCATTGTCGGTCCTAATTGCCTTGATCTCGGATTCATACATACGTTGAGCTTTCTTGGCGAAGGTGATGAACTCTCTATGGGTCTCGTCCTTAGTCTTGAGGAGAAAGACCCAAGAGTATCTTGAGTAATCATCAACAATGACAAGTCCATACTTGCTCCCACCAAGAGTATCATAATGTGATGGCCCAAAGAGATCCAAATGAAGGAGCTCCAAAGGCCTAGATGTGGAAACAATACTCTTGATGGGATGCTTCTTCTTGAGTTGCTTTCCGGCTACACATGCACTACAAACACGATCTTTCTCAAAAGAAACGCCGGTTAGTCCCACAATATGCTCACCCTTTAGGAGTTGTTTAAGATTCCTCATGTTAACATGACCAAGGCGGCGATGCCACAACCAACCTTCGTCATGCTTGGCCGCCATTAGACATGTGGAGAAGGAGGGGCTCTCTTTCGAGAGGTCAACCACGTAAAGGTTGTTCTCCACATATCCAACAAGGACCAATTTGAGATTGTCGCTCCTAAAGACTTGCACATAATATTTAGTGAAATATGAATTGTAACCGGCATCGGCAAGATGATATATAGAAAGTAAGTTATAGCCAAGGTGTTCAACAAGCATAACCGTCTCAAGACACAAGTCCTTAGAGATTGCTACCTTGCCATACCCAAGTACCTTTCCCTTTGAGTTGTCACCAAAGGTAATGCTTGACTTCTTGTTGATATCTTCAATGAATTGATCAAGCACACCTTTTCCTCCGGTCATATGATTGGTGCATCCACTATCAAACACCCATTTTGGACCACCGGAGGAATACCCCTACAAAATCAAGTAGAGGATTTAGGAACCCATCGATTAATGGGTTCCTTTGCAATGGCAACAATATTTTTTGGTACCCAAATTGAGTACCCTCTATAAGCATAGCCATTAGGAGGGCCAACATAGTTAGCATAGACATCACCATAATAATCAACAAATAATGCATAGTGATCGTTTGGCCCCGTGCGGTCACCACTAGTGGCTTTGCCCTTTGAGGCTTTGCCATTGTTAGTGACCTTCTTGTTCTTATCTTGAGCGGGTTTCTCCTTCTTGTAGTTGTTCTTCTTGTGAGACTTGGGAACATATCCAAGTCCATACTTTTGATTGTTTGACCTTTGCTTACTCAAGAGGTCATCCAATCCCATCTTGTTCTTGGCGGTGGTGAACTTTGCAAGTTCCTTTGTTAACCTAACATTTTCCTCAAGAATAGATGCATGCTCACAAGAGGATTCATTAGGATGATAGTCGAGACCATATTTAGTCACCAAGGATTCAAGATATGCATTGGTCTCAACATGCAAAGAGAGTTCCTCTTGTAAACGAGCATGTTCCTCAACAAGCTTAGCATGCTCATTAGTAAAAGATGTAGGGGGACTAGCATGCTTTTCAACAACAATGGGATCCTTCATTGATTCAAGTGCTTTCATGTAGGTTTCTTGGAGTAGGTCATGGTTCTCTCCAAGTTTCTTGAGCTCATCCTTTACAAGCTTGTTAGCTCTTTCAAGGTGGTCAAGATCCCTAGTGAGAGAAGCATGAGCAACTTCAAGTTCCTCTTTTGAGGTATGGAGCACTTGAGTCAAAGATTGAGCCCTATCAATAGTTTCTAGGTCCTTAACTTTATAAGGTTCATAGGTTTCAATTTGTTGCTTAAGGCCTTGAGATATGCACCTTTCGGTTTTTAGCTCTTGTCTTAGGAGATTGAATCTCCGTTCCTTTTCATCCAATTGATATTCTAATTCCTCAATGGACTCATGCTTTTCTTTGAGGGAGTCCATCAAGAAATCAAACTTGACAAGAGCATCACCACGAAGGGTGCATCTAACATTGTAAAGTTCCTTAAGCACAATTAGTTCATCTTGATTTTCATTTTCATCATCAAGAACACTAGATAGGGAAGGTGGAGATTCCCTTACCTTGGTTTCCCTTGCCATAAGACAAGAGCCAACGAGTGTAGAGGGGGAAGAGTCATCAGAGTCATCATCTTGAGTGATTCTCGCCATGAAGGATGAACCAACATCATTCTCCGTGGAGTAGTCCTTGGAGTAGTCATATGTGAAGAGTGACCCGGGCTTGGAGAAAGCCAAACCGGCCACCCCGGCCTCCTTCTCCTCATCTTCATCTTCATCATCGGACAAGTACTCGGCTCCAACAAAAGCTCTTCCCTTGTTCTTCTTGAATCGATCGTTGATTGGGTTTGGCTTCAATCTTGGCTTGACCCCTTTGATGAATCTTGGCTTGTCTATCCTTTTCTCATAAGGGCACTCATTTGCAAAGTGGCTATCTTCATCACAATTGTAGCAAGTTCTCTTCTTCTTCTTGTCATTGAGGAGCATTGGAAACTTTGCCTTGTATTTCTTGGCAAAGAAAGCAAAGTCGGTAGCCATGTCACTAGTTGAAGTCATCTCTTCTTCTTCTTCAATTTCATAGTCTTCTTTGCTTTCATGGTCGGCTCTAGCTTTGAGAGCAAGGTTGTGTGACGCTTCATGGTTGTGTGAGGCTTCATCAACATGGTTCATTGCCTTGAGCCTCTTTCCGACTTTGGCCATGCTTTCATTGGCGGCCACATAGGAGACTAGATCATCGGAGTTGAGATCGGCACTCTTGGTCATGATTTGCAAGTTGAGTCCAAGGTTGGTGTCTTCTTGTTTGACGGCAATCATAGCAATGACTTTGGATTTTATGAAGGCTTCGTTCATCTCGAATCCGTCATTGTACTTCTCAGCACCAAGTCCCTTGACCCTTACTTTCAGAGGACCAAGCCTAGCATAGGCATCGAATACGGATTCTCCATCTTTAATCATGAACTGGTAGGCTTCTTGCTTTGCGGTCTCATAGAGAGCTGATTGGATCAAATTGGTTCCCTCTTGGAGTACTACGATCCGATCCCACAACTCTTTAGCGGAGACAATGTCATCGACTTGATCAAGAAGCTTGCGGTTGATGCCACTTCTAATCTTGTCACGTGCGGATGCATTGAGTTGACGGTTGTAGAACTCGGTGGAGGTCAACCGAGTAGGATCTTGTGGCTCCCGATGTCCATGAACAATGAGCTCCCATAGCTCCACACTGCAGCTGCGAATATGAGATTCCATAGCAGATTTCCAATGAGGAATGTGAGTTCCATCGTAATGGGGAATGGTCCCACTATGATTTATATGAGGCATGGGTGAAGTGTTTCTGGGATAGTTATGGTTAACCTCATGGTAGGATTCTTTAGAAGCCGAAGCCCCACTAAGAGTTCCACCCGCAGTTAGGTTCTTAAGCATGCGATCATTTACGTCATTTGGTTTTGTAGCTCATCCTCCTTTTTCTTCTTCTCGGCATCATATGCCAAGAGTCTAGATTTCATCTCTTTAACCGAAAGGTTAGAGTCGTCATCTAGACCCTCGAAGAGTTTATCCATCTCACTCTTAAGGCGGTGAAGCCCTTAATAAGAGTCCAGGGCTACGATACCAATTGAAAGTATAGAGATGGTAAACCTAGAGGGGGGGGGTGAATAGGTTTCTACAAATTTTAATTCTTTCTTTGCAATGTTAGGCTTTGCGGAATATAAAGATGAGCCTAATGCAAACTAGGTGAAGCAACCTATATGAGGATACAACTAACTCAAGCACGAAGGCTCTCACGAGCGATTAAATCACAAGTAAGGAGTTCGGTTAGAGATAACCGATAGCACGCGGAGACGAGGATGTATTCCCGTGTTCCCTTGCTTTGCAACAAGGTACGTCACGTTTGGAGGAGTGGAGGTCCCACGAAGGATTCCCCGCGCCACGAAGGCTCACCCTATTCTCCGGAGCCTATCCCACGAAGGAATAGCTCACTCACTTGTGGTAGACTTTGAGGTAGCCTCCAAACCTTCACAATCTTGCCGGAGCAAATCCACAGCCCGGATGCTTCCGGACTCCTCTTGCCCACCTAGGGTTTCCAAGGAACCCTAGGAAGCAAGCTTCTCAATGAATACAAGGGGGAATGAGATTTGGCTTGGTAGAACGGTAGATCGGGTCCTCCTCTAGTGATTCCCGGAGGGATTTGAGTTTGGGTGGAGGAGGAGGGAGATCTGAGGCTTTTGGTGTTTCTAGCAATGGAATAAGAGAGAGAGAGCTCAAGAACAGTTTATAGTATGTTGCCTAACCCTTCCAAGGTAGAAGAAGGGGTATTTATAGTGTTCTTCAAAAACTGGCCGTTGGTCACTTGCCACATCAGCAGATTCGTCGAGAAACCCGGTCGACCGGATTTGGGGCCGGACGAGGCCGGTCCAAAGCCCGGTCGAGACCGGGCCACGGCACCGGGCCGGCCGGTTTCCAACCGGAGCTGGGACCGGGTCTTGACCGGGCAGGCTTCGGAGCTTCTGGATGGCGCCCGGATGTCACGGGCGCAAAGTCCGGTGGCTGACCGGGCCGCTCGGTCTGGTGCCCGGTCAGACCGGGCCATGGACCGGAGCAGCCGGTCCGAAACCGGGCTGGTGACCGGACGCAGACCGGAGGGCTCGCCTTCTTTACTGGATCTTGCCCGGATGGCACCGGTTGAGGGTCCGGTTGGCGACCGGGCTGTCCGGTGCCAGGGCCGGTCCGACCGGATCTGGGACCGGCCAGGCTCTGAAACTCTTGCTGATATTCCGTCGAATTGGGGGGTCTCTCGTTGCCTTTTTGTTCCATTGCTACACCATCATACCTCTTTGGCTAATACCTGAAGGTCATCTTGTAGACATGTATTAGTCCAAATACTCTAGCACGGTGTCATAGATACCAAAATAATGGATAAGGGTAAAATACCCTTACAGTGTTCATCATATCATTCATATGACTCATGCTCTACCTTTCGGTATCCCGTGTTCCGAGACCATGTCTGTACATGCTAGGCTCGTCAAGGCAATCTTAGTACCCGTGTGTGCAAATCTGGCTTGCACCCGTTGTATGCACATGTAGAATCTATCACACCCGATCATCACGTGATGCTTCGAAACGACAAGTATTAGCAACGGTGCATACTAAGGATGAACACTTTATTATATTGATATTTTGTGAGAGGGATCATCTTATAATGCTACCGTCGCGATCTAAGCAAAATAAGATGCATAAAGGATTAACATCACATGCAATTCATAATATGTGATATGATATGGCCTTTCTTCTTGTGCTTTTGATCTCCATCTCCAAAGCACGGACATGATCTCCACCATCACCAGAATGGCGTCAAAGTCAGTGGCGCCGCTTCATGGTTGTCCATCACTTATAGCTACTATAACAACTACTTGAAATAAAGCTATTACATGATGAATAGACACGCAGGTCTTTAACAAAAATTAAAGACAACCATTAGGCTCCTGCCGGTTGCCATAATACAATAATGAACATCTCATACATCAAATATAATCATCATCACATGGCCATATCACATCACCAAACCCTGCAAAAACAAGTTAGACGCCTCTAATTTGGTTTGCATATTTTACGTGGTTTAGGGTTTTTGAGTGAGATCCAATCTACCTACGAAAATGAACCACAACGGTGATACTAGTGTTGTCAATAGAAAGAGCAAATTGAATCTTCACTATGGTGGGAGAGACAGACACCCGCAAAGCCACTTATGCAATACAAGTTGCATGTCAAGCGTGGAGCAAGTCTCATGAGACGCGGTCATGTAAAGTTAGCACGGGCCGCTTCATCCCACCATCCCGCAAGATGCAAAGTACACTAACTAAAAACAACAAAAATATCAACGCCCACAAAAACCATTGTGTTCTACTCGTGCAACAGATCTATGCATAGACACGGCTCTGATACCACTGATGGGTTCGTTGCATGGAAAACAAAAAATTTCTACAGTGAACATGAACAAAAACCAAGATCCAATCTAGGAAGAAGCAAGATCTAATCTACCAAGATCGAAGCAACGAGAAGATTGCGAGACTAACCCTCGAAGATTCCAAAGCCTACAAGATTAGATCTCGTTGTTGATGTAGTCGATCGTCTGTGCTGCAATCCGGCAGCACTTCCGTACTCGGTCGTGCGTACGGTGTCGATGAAGCCCGTCCTCTCCCCGTTCCAGCAGGAAGCGGAGGTGTGTTAGATATCCTCGGAATCCTAGCAGCACGATGGCGTGGTGGTGGTGGTGGAGGAGAAAAGCTGCAGGGCTTCGCCTAAGCCGGAGCAGCAATATGGTGGAGGAAAGGACGCGGCCAGAGCTTGGGATGAAGGGGTGGCTACGCCCCTGCCCCCTCCCCTCTTTATATAGGGGGGAGGTCGGTTGGGGTGGCCCCCCTTTCCGATCTAGGGCTAGGGCCAGCGGCCAAGTGGGGGGAAGAGGGAATTCTTCCCCCCCCAAGTTGATCCCCCTAGGGTTTTGGGGAAACCCTAGGGGTTTGGCCGGCTGGGCCTTGGGGGGCATGTGCCCCTGTCCCATTAGGCTAGGGAGCATCCCCTCGGCCCATGCTAGGCCTCCTAGGGTCATGGGCCCATTGGTGGGACCCTCGGAACCTTCTAGAACCTTCCCGGTCTTTCACCAGAAAATCCCGAACTTTTCCGAAACCTAGAAATCAACTTCCCTTATATGAATCTTATTCTCCGGACCATTCCGGGCCTCCTCGTGATGTCCTTGATCCCATCCGAGACTCCGAACAAACTTCGGACTCCATCTCATATTCCGAATCTACTTATGCGACATCGAACCTTAAGCGTGTCACCCTACGGTTCGTGAACTATGTAGACATGGTCGAGACTCCTCTCCGAGCAATAACCAATAGCGGGATCTTGAGATCCATAATGGCTCCCACATATTCAACGATGACTTAGTGATCGATTGAACCATTTACATACGATGCCGATTCCCTTTGTCACGCGATATTTTACTTGTCCGAGGTTCGATCATCGGTATCTCCATACCTTGTTCAACCTCGTTACCGACAAGTACTCTTTACTCGTACCGTGGTATGTCATCTCTTATGATCCAATCATATGCTTGCAAGCTAATCAGATGACATTCCACCGAGAGGGCCCAGAGTATATCTATCCGTCATCGGGATGGACAAATCCCACTCTTGATCCATATGCCTCAACTCACACTTTCCGAATACTTAATCCCATCTTTATAACCACCCATTTACGCAATGGCGTTTAATGTAATCAAAGCATCCTTCCGGTGTAAGTGATTTACATGATCTCATGGTCGAAGAACTAGGTAACTATGTATCGAAAGCTTATAGCAAGTTGAAATTAATGACTTGATCTTATGCTACGCTCATATGGGTGTGTGTCCATTATATCATTCAACCAATGACATAACCTTGTTATTAATAACATCCAATGTTCATGATCACGAAACCATAATCATCTATTAATCAACAAGCTAGTTATACAAGAGGCTTACTAGGGACTCCTTGTTGTTTACATAACACACATGTATCAATGTTTCGGTTACTACAATTATAGCATGGTATGCAAACATTTATCATAAACACAAAGATATATTATAATAACCACTTTATTATTGCCTCTTGGGCATATCTTCAACAGTTATGGGCGAGCATTGCTTCCTCGCGGTTGGACGCCTCGGCCTAGCGCTGAGCGTTGAGCTCAAAAAACCTCTGCCGCTCAGCCACCACGAGGAGGCGACCAATCTCCTATGTGCATGCCTGCTCGCGCGAGATCTCGACGGCCCGCTCGAAGATGGCGGCGTTGGTCTCCTCGGGGACTTTCTCCCGAACTTTCAGTCACGCTGCGCGTTGAAGGAGGCTAGGATCACCGCTTGCTCCCGAGTCCCCCTCGAACTGTTCATCGGCGCCCCGCTCTGCTTTCTCCTCGGCATCCACATCCGCTATAAATGTTGTGTTCCACTCGTCGAACTTAGAGTCATCGGAGAAGTATTCGAAGTTAAAGTCCGGCAGCTTGAGCTCATCATCTGGTTGTGGTGGGGCAAGTCCTCGGGCTGGAGTTGTGGTTGCGGCGATGCTGGCGACGTCCAGCCGTTTCAATCTAGCATCAAGTAGCATTACAACATATGCATGAGACGTTGCATGCATGGGTACCCTGCATGCATACATATCGACGCAGCAGCCTAGCTATACCGCAGCATGCGCAGAATCTGAAACATCTGCTCTGAAACTTTGCCTCCTAGCTATTACGCAGCACGCGCACGCCACGATGCTGTTGGATAATTAGGACGAATTTCCATGATTAATTTTAGAACATTAAGCATGACAACAACAACTACTAACATGTGAAACTCGAACATACTAGATGCATTAATCAACATGAACAGTAACAACGCAAACGGTAAAACATCCATCGCTAAACAGATCGAGATATGTCGCACGTACCGATCTGGTGGAGGTGGCGGTGGAGGTGTAGCAGATGATGTCGCGGTAGTAACGTTGTTGACGACAGAGACAACAGGTCGAAGTAGACAGTGTTGAAAATGACGGTAGGCAGCACCGACCAACTTGGACGGAAGACGACCCGTGATGAAGAACTTGAGCAGTCGCGCAGAGCGCTTCCCAAAAATCTAATTCACCCTTTCCCGTACAGGATCGCAAAGGCAAGCGGTTCCGGAGACCTGCTCTCCCGTTCGCCGGTGCACGCCGGCAGGCGGGATGGAGTAGGCTACGATGGCGGCGCAAGCAGGGAGAGGTGGAAACCCTAACTCGTGTATTGGATGTGTTTCTGCGGTAGCCAGGCAAGAGATTATATAGGCCCACGTCGCACGAATGTTTCGAGTCGGTTACAGATAGCCCACGATCCTATATAGGCTCAAGAAACCCTAGGCAACGTGGGCCACGCCGACGTCGCACGGATGTTTCGAGTCGGTTACAGATAGCCCACGGTCCGGGAGAGACCCGAACTGACTAACTGCGATGCATCCATCTAGGACTCTGTTCGTTTTGCTGAACTGCAAAAAGAAAGGAAAGTCTCGGCTCGAGGCTCAATTCACTCTCCACGATCGCGATGCGCATTGTGACGAGTCGAGACGAGCGAGGAGGAGGAGGAGGAGCGCGCGTGTACAACTCGTATTCTCACTCACTTACTAGTGGTGGAACAACCCACCTTATAAGATGGTCTAACTTCCTCCCAACTTTCCATGTGGGACTGAACTTCCCACCTCTTGCCACTCCCTAGTGAGCTGCCCAACTTGGGCTCAAACTCAAATGGGCTGCCACAATGTGGGCTTTGAGATTTATAGGGAAATCTGAAATCTAATGTGGGCCACTAAAAGTGGACCCAATATTTCAAGAATCTCCCACCCGATCTCAAATGCTCATACTCGTTGCTTGTTTATATACTAGTGTTTCAGCAGAGACTGATAAGTTGAACTTCCGCCTAGAACCTTAAGCTACATCCATTCACACTTGAACTATGGGCTAGGCCTTGAATTGCAAGTTGCGTGAACAGGGTTTCCCTCAAAGTCATAACTAGTACATGGCTGCCAGTAGCCTACCCCGCGGGTGAAGCATATGCGTCATTGTCGTTGCCTATTCGACGGTACCTCGGAGGAGGGATCCTCACGAGGGGGAGAAGAAGTAGGGGCCATAGGGCGGAGAGTCCTCGGGACGGTGGTACGCGATTTACCCAGCTTCATAACACCTGCTCGACGACAGGGCCTACTGCTGCTTGTCTGGAATTATATGGGTGCTTTCGCATTGTTACAATGAGTTGTGGTTGTGCCTCTAGGGCTCCCGAGATCCGGCTTATAAAGGCGCACGGATCTAGGGTTTACATGGAGAGTCCTAGCCGGAATACAAGTTGCCTAACTAAGGTACAATGTCTTGTCGTGTACATCAAGGATCCGCCTTCCATCTATGTCGTGCGGGATCCGGATATCTTATGGGCCTCTACGGATCTGGCCTCCCTGCTCCTGGACTGGACTTCATCCTTCATGATCTACAGCAACTGGGCCGCCCGATGGGCCATATGCCACACCACCATCTGTGGGCCACCCGGGCTTGCCGGATCTAGGCCATGCCGTTGATATACCCATAAAGTATACCCACAACAGTAGCCCCCGAAGTTCTCCGAGATTCATCATTCTTCCGGCTTCATTCAACTCGGATCCGAAGAGAATCTTGAAGAGCTTCCAAAACTTTCTTGTTTCCGACTTCAATCAACCGGAAATCATTCGCTTTTCTTCAATGGTATCTTCAGCAGATTCTTCGCGCACGTTGTACTGAACTTCCTTTTTCCCCGCGCTAAATTTCCGCAGATGCAAATCTTCAGCCGGAAATTTCGGACCGCCCAGTTCTAGTTACCGCTGCCTCGATTTCACCGTTTTAACCTAAGACACGTGGCGGCCATCCAACGGTGTGACCGTTCCGTTTCCACCGTTGGATGCGGCTCACGAATCTTCGCGTGTGGCCTATAAATACCTGCCGCGACGGTAAGTCCTCCATTCGTTTCACCGCACCAGTCACTCCATCTCCTTCCTCCAGCAGCGCCACCGCTCGGATCTCAACTCCGACGAGCTTGCTCGCGGGAAGCTTCGACCGCCGCCGTTCCAAGGTCACCCTCGAGCCAAGATCATCATGGTTGATCAGGAAATACGATCCGCCGCCGATTTCTAGCCAAGCGGAGTCCAACACGCTCCGTCCGACAACCTCTCCATCGCCGGCACGACGAAGGACCCCCGTGCCATTAACGGTACGTTCACCGGACTTGTAGAAGAAGAAGTAGTTTAGGTTAAGGCTAGCTCCGACTTACTTAGCTTACCACATGGGTGCAGCCAGAAGCATGTCACCTAGCTCACCAAAATGTACTGGTAGTTCTCCGAATAGTCCCGAACCCAGTTCAGTAGAACCAAGCTGTCCGGAACCTATAGCATTCCTGCTACCAAATATTTCCGACACCAAGTTAGCTCAACCATTCTCCGCATCTTCCAGCAACGCGTTAGGCCGGATCCCAACTCTCCAAGAAATTCAAGAGGAACTCGAAGCCCAAGCCAGGATGGCAGCTAAGGTGCAGGAGGCAGAGATGAAGAAAGCTTCCAAGGCTCGGATCCGAGAGGGCGAGAAGGGGCAGTGGTGGCCTTGTGAAATCAAGGACTCGGATCTCAGAGACCTCCAGAGTGAGGGCATGATATCTCCGAACTGGAGTTTCATGGCGGACTCCATCTCCCCCAAACCGGATAAAGACGAATGCGTCCTAACTAAAGCTTGGGTCGAGCGCGGTCTGTCGCTCCCCTGCTCGGAGTTCTTCTTGTCCATTCTTTCCACCTACGGCCTTCAACCCCACAACATCTGTCCCAACTCATATCTTCTCCTCTCGAATTTCGTGACGCTCTGCGAGGGGCATCTCGGAATTCGCCCTGACGTCCGCCTATGGCAGTTTTTCTTCCGAGTAAAGAAGGAAACAAAGGAGAAGGTCATGGTGAACTGCGGTAGCATGACTTTCATGCTCCGCCCTGGCCGGATGTATCCGCCACACTCCTCCCACGAGTCTGTCCGGTATTGGAACGCCGGATGGTTCTATGTGAAGAACGCCAAAGTTCCGGACGTCCACGACGGGCTGCCCAAGTTCGTCAACGAGCCTCCGGAAGAACTCGACAGCTAGAGCTTCGTCCCCACCCTCGCTCATTTCCCAATCTTGGAGAAAGCTGCGCGAAGGATTTCTTGGTTAGTCCACGATGGGCTAACCGGAACTGATCTCACTCTTAGCTGGTTTTCTCGCCGGATCCAACCTCTGAGGTACAACTCACGCTTGATCTACGAGTATACCGGGGTGGACGATCCACTCCGGGTAACCCGCCACGACCTGCTAGTGGATTCTCTCAAGAGGAGGATCAAAACTCTTGTGAAGATTGGCCGGGGCCAGCCGGTCCCGGAACTAGTGAAAGACATCAACATCAACAACCAGTGTCCTCCGGTACGCATCTGTACTTTGCTATTTTCAACTTCCCATTTTGTAAAGTGTTCTAACTCTTCCTTGCTTTTCCTCTTCAGCTCAATACTTTGGCGGAGGAGAACTTCCGCAACATACTCCGAGTCCCGTCAGCGGCGAAGCGGCGGAGGAGGATCCGGAGGACGAGGAGGAAGAGGAGCAAGCACCTAAGAAGGCCGCTCCTCGTCCCACCAAGCGTCCCCACGCCAAAGCTTCTGGCTCCGAAGCCGGAGCCAGCGGTGAGGCCTCCGCCAAGAAGGCCAAGATTATAAAGCCACCTCCGCTAGATTCCAGGAAGGTGGAGCGTGATCGCATTAAACTGCTGACAACAGCAGGAAAAAGGTCGCGCCCGATCCTTCCCGGCACCACGTAAGTTTCCGAGTACGATGCTTCTTTGTTGACTTTGTAGAACTTGTTACTTATTCATTTCCTTCACTTGCTTGTAGGAACCTGACTACCACCGCCACGCGGACCAACGTCCTGAAATCCATCACCAAATACATGAAAATGTCTCCGGCTGTTGGTCCTCCCACGCCAGCTCCGCCAAGCACTTCACACCCTACTCCCCAACCGTCTCCGCCCCAAGCTGATCCTTCTCCCCCTCCTGCTACTGAAACTCCAGTGGAAATAATTCCAGTGAGTAGCGAAAAGGTGGGCGGAGAAAGCTCCGGAACAAAGCGTCCCACTCCTGAAGAAGCTCAAGTACAGGGCCAGGAAGAGGCGGAAGTTGACTCGGGAAAGGCTGAAGCTGCGGCTAGTGATGCCGTCATTTTTCCGAAGAACTTCGGCGATCCGGCTGACCTTACCTCCACCCCCAAGGCTTACGCAACCAAGTTTTTCAACAAGCTTACTGAGGCGGAAAAGTGGGATCTAGAACAAGATCTCCTTAACGCCATGATGAGCAATGCCTGGGGAAAGCCTGATGCTGAATCATCGGAGATTCAGGACTTCAAAAGGGAGGCCGGCCAGTTCTGCGACCAGCTCCTCTGCAAGCACAAGGTACTTCCCAGTAGTCCCCAAGTATGTAGGCGGAAACTAGTCAATAGTTAGCACCTAAATACTTAGAAAAAACTCAAACTGAAGAAGATTTTAAAATGTCTTAGTAGCCCCCAAGCGTTATGGCGGAAATTTTCCGGCAATAATGCTTCGAAAGGATCCACTGTTGCATAGTGTAACCGGAATTTTACCCCTGCTCTGTTTCTATTTACAGGAACAGCAGGCGTTGCACTATGAGCTTCATAAGAATATTGCCCTGCAACGCCGCGTAACCTTGGGTCAGGCGGAGCAAATTCAGGCTGTTAAGCTGGAGAATGCAGAACTGAAGAAACAGCTGGCGGAAGCCCAACGTTGGTTTCCATCCTATCTTGCCATTAATCCATGTTCCGATTATCAAATTGGTTTTGGCTTATCTTTGAATAGGTGCATCATCTTCCCTCGCCACTGCTTCAACCGAGCTCGAGAACCTGCGCTCCTCTTACAAAGATCTGGAGACGAAGCTCGCGGAGGCGGAAAAGAAAAGAGAGCGAGAGGAAAAGCAGCTGGCGGAGAAGAACTACGAACTCATACAGAAAGAGGGTGAGTTTGAAATGAAAAGAAAGGTTGACAGCGAGACTCTCCAGAAGCAGCAGAAAGAGATCAATGGGCTCCGGAAATACATGGAGACGGCGGAGAAGCACTGGGACTTACTCAACGAAGACGTCATGGGTATGAATCCGGAGCTCATTTAATAACTTATGCGTTGAACTCAATCTTTATGCTTATCTCCGAACATCTCATGCAGAGCCTCTCGGATATAATGAAGAGCGTCGGAACCAGTTTCCCCGCGATGAACTTCTCCAGCTCGCCGGAGATGATTGTAAAGACCTTATCTCAGCCTGCCGGAAGATTTGCCATAATTTGGCGATTAAAAAGAGCCACACTTGCGAAGTTCGCAAGCCTATTCAAAGGATGGACCTTCTTTTGGAGCTGGTTGGGGATCTCCAAGCTTCATCAGCCCGAGGCGCTGCTGCGATGTCCTTGGCTATGTGCCTGGCTCATAACCCGAAACTCGATATTGACGGGGTCACTTCCAGAGTCCCCGCGGATTCGGATGTCAATGCGCTGCTGGATGCAGTTAGCGGCTACGACACTCACATTGCCCGGAGGATCCGCCACAATGAGTTTTATGACAAGGTGGTGCTTCCCGCCGACGAGCCTCTTGAAGCAGAACTTCAGAAGGAGCAAGAGGCGGAGGCTCGACCTGCTGAATCCGGAAGCCAATATACCTGGACTAGCTCCAAGGAAGCCCAGAAGGACAAATCCAAAGACAGCGCAGCGTCTCCAGGCGAGGAGGATGAAGAGAGTGATGATGATGACGTCTCATCTCCGGCCCAAGATGAAGAGAAAAGCGAACCAAAGGCTGATAACAAGGGTTGTTCTTCTCCGGCTAGGGGGGAGTAGAAAACTTATTCCTGCGGGAAGAAAACAATGCATCATTTTGGCCCCATCGAGGGTTTGTAATATATAACTTAAATTCTTAAGTAGCTAGGGACGAAACAATCTGCATGGGCGGAAAAAACTTATCCTGCTATCCGTTATATAATTATTTGCATGTTTCGTTCGTTCGAAAAGCAAGTGCTAGTTTTTAAGTTTTTCGGCTAGCTCATTTGACCTTCCACGAGCCGGAAGACCTTTAGTCGGAAACGCTCGCCTGCGGCGACGAAGCCCAATGGCAGTCCGTCAATAACCGCGGAAGCAAGCCCCCAGTTAAGGTACTGGAAGTCGCTACCAGGAATCCATGAGTTCGCAACAAAAGACTCATCCACCAGAAAACTTAAGCTTACATCCTAAGGGACAATTTTTTAAAATAACAACTTTCATACACGCTAAGGCGGAAACTTCCAGCTCTGCGGTTTTAGTTGGAAAACATACACGATCCAAAAATGAAAAACTAAAGGAGGTAAAAGACTCTAAGAGTGAACCATATGCTTTATTTCATTGATCATGTATCATAGATATTACAATGTATGTAATGCATAATTTGCTAAGTGTGGAAAGGTCCTAGCTGTGCTATATTCCAGGGACGATCTGTTTCATCGTATATGTCATCCGGATCCTCTCGTTTGCGTTTCTGGTACCAATTGGTAGGTCTATCCTTTAGCTCCCAGAAATCGACGAGGTAGTAAGATCCGTTGTGAAGCACTTTGCTGATGACGAAAGGTCCTTCCCATGGAGATTGCAACTTATGGTATTTAACCTGGCAAAGGAGGAGGACCTGTTGACTGCCAAAACCCACCGACGGGCAGCGGCCTTGTCAACACCGTAGAGCCGGGAAGAGCCTAGAGCTGCGGCTGGCTGAGACCCCTCCGAGCGATGGCCCGCAATGCTCTTCTGGTCACACGCGGCGATGCGAAGTGCAAGGCGTGCCACCTGACCTATACCCGGTCGGGAAGGTGATGGGGATGCCTCGCTTAGTTTCTGCGGGGCATACATGTAAACATTAAATACGAGCCTCGATCGGCTCCCGGGTTATCTCGTGAATCGGCTCAAAGAGCCGATCCACCCATGATTCGTACGGGGTGCACGAATACTTGGTGGTCCTGCTTGATCAAGATAGAGCTAATAAGATCTACGACGATTTAGGGTTTTCACCGCATAATCGGATCATCCTACTCCAGGTTGGGCCTCGCGGCCACGCACGGTGCTCGTAAGCCGATCCTAAACAAGGCCTAAAAACCAACATGAAGTTGATCCTCGGAACATCCTGTTTAGGACTTGCGAACGCCACCCTACGTGCCACTCGGATCCTCCCCCTTTGTAAGGCCTAACTATTGCAGATATTAAACTAATCCTTGTGGAACAAGGAGCAATCGTAACGGATCAGATCTACTGAATAATGATCAAGCGGGGTGCCGCCCCCACACCTGAGATAGGTGTGAGGGCGGCTAAATATGCAAGGGTTGCACTACGTAAGCATGCTTAAACGAAGAACAATGCTAACCCTAACACATCTATGATAACTACGTTGCTCGCCATCAAAAGCGCTTCGAGTACGAGCAACGCATGAACAACGTGGGGCTTGTGCTGCCTAGATCGCAAGATGCGATCTAGGCAGCATGTCGCTACTCCGATAGAAACCCTCGAGACGAAGGAGTTGGCGATGCGCCGAGATTGGTTTGTTTTGGGTTGAACGTGAGTTGTTGTTTATTCCATAAACCCTAGGTACATATTTATAGTCCAGGGGACTTTCTAATGTGGGCGTGCACCAAACCGTGCACGAGTAAGATTCTACTTTCTAAACTAAGATGCGATCTAATATTTTACAGATACAAGGGCAATTAAACCCAACTTGGTATAACGGGCCGATTCACGTAATCCTCCATGTATATTTCTTTAAGCCCATCTTGATTGCGGCCCACCTCCGACTCGGTTAAATTCCGGTGATAACACATGCCCCCTGGTTTTGGAATTGGTAATTCCAAAATCACTCTGCTTTCCTTCGTCGGGTCATGTCGTGGCAGAACCGTCGCAGTATCCCTCATGATGATGCCTTGCCTTCTCAACTTCTCCGCGTGACCTGGCAGTCTTTTTTTTCTTTTTTAGGCATCACTTCCTCGGAAACTGCTGTGGCATTGAATTTCCACTATATCCTCCTTCGATTTAACCGCTCTGAACAGTTCTCCTCTGTATCTCCTTCGCATTAGCACTCCAAAAGCCCTCCCAGCCCACCATGTCTTCTTCCTCCTCTCGCCCCATCGGATCTTGCCAGCCAATCCTCCACGTCCCGTGAGCCGACGCCGAGTACAACGCGGCGGCGGTCCACGCGGCCAACACCCGCCGCGCCATTGCGGCCGGGGAGGAGCCGGACCACAACTTCTCCATCTGGTCCGAGGACGACAAGTCCTCGACGGATGGGGAGAGCGACCTCCGCTTCCTCGCCGGCGGGGAATCGGAGGAGGAGAGCGATGACGATCGCTTCTCCTGGGATGACTTCACCTCCTCCGAGGGGGTGAAGGAGGAGGAAGAGGAGGAAGAGGACGGCGACGAGAGCTCCTTCGACGAGCCGCCGGCCAAGCGGTTCTGCCCTTGGCCGGGCAACCTTAGCGATTTCGACAGCGACGAGGACGACGCTGACGAAGAAGACGAAGACAACGAGGGCCCGGTCGGCGGCCATTGGAGCGACGACGAGCCCGCCGGGAGCAGTGCCGACAGTGGCGACGACGAGGGCAGTGATGGCCCATAGATAGGACCCCTAGAACAGGGCCAGTAGTAGTAGATGGGGCAATGGATCCCCTAGTATTTCCCTTTTGAGAGGAATTAGCTTTTTATGTAAGAACCTCATCCAATCAATGAAGAACTTTTCCCCAATTTGATTTTGCCGATTTCTTCTGAGTTTAATTAAGCCGATTCCCTCTTCTACTGACCTTGCCGATACGTCCCCTTTGCCAATACGTATTGAGCCGATCGTACCGCATCGGTCCTTTGAAATTCACCCTTCCCTTCTTCAACTGATGATTTTCTAAACCTGGTGGAAAATGTAGAATCTTCAGGAAAACCTTTGAACTTTTCCAAACAAACCCAAAAATCTCATCATTGTGAGGAAGGTCGCAGTGAAGGATCAGCCGATGGTATCCCCATCGGCTCTTTAAACAGAGTATCCACTAGGCCTGCTGCCCCCCGAGCCTTACTCGAGGCGAGAATGTCAGAGAAAATGCGCCACAGCCGATCCTTCTTCTTCTTCTGACAGCCGATAATCTTCCGTTTCAGCTGAACTAGCCCCACAGATTGGAAATCCTGGATTTGGTGGAGGCTTGATAAACATCGCACAACTAGAGTCGATGGCTACGCATCGGCTGTTTCTTGATTCTGAAGTCGATGCCTGCTGCATCGGCTGTGCTCGAAAATTTTCGAATTTTCATATATATATTTTTTTTACGGCCGACCTGTGCATCGGTCCTTTTTTACGGCCGACCTGTGCATCGGCCCCCATATTCCAATACCCATCACTAGAAGATGAGATGCTTCCGTTGCATATCCTCGTATTTTATCTACCTGGGTGCCCCCCGAGCCGATTCTGTCAAGAGAATTGATGGTATCGGCTCTGTTGGATAACATGTTGAACCCAGTGCAGAATGGTGGGTGAGGATAATTTTGGCCGATTGCTCGGAATCGGCCTCCACATTGTTTGCTCAGCGAAGGTTTTGTGATGTCCCTTCATGAATTTTTTGGGGCCGATCACAAGGATCAGCCTCGCCTGATTTGCTCACTGGTTCGATCTTGCTACTCGGTCAGGCTGGATAACACCAACCCAACCTCTGACTTGATGCGCTTGCTGTCGTCCACCTTGAGTGCACCGTAGAGTCGTGGAGCACTAAGCTCTGTCGGCAAGACGAGTACCATGTTTGTGCCAGCCGATGTCTCATCATCGGCTTTCCTCTGTTTAGGGCGCCACTCCATTTTCCGTGGACGACCCTCTTCATCCAGGGCTCGCTGAACCTTTGCAGCCAGATCAGGCCGTGCCTTTCTTAGCGTATGCAGATATAACCTCTCGGCTTCCTCCAGGCCGCGCAATCGCTCGAACCCTGCGCTTTTGGGAACGGCTGAGTCCGTCGGGGCACCACCTTGGCCGGTGGTACCTGTCTTCTTCTACTTCTCCCTCGTCTTCCGAATCCTCAAGATCTGCCCAACGAGGTGACTCGGCGCGTTTGCTTTGTGGCGGGAGAGGCCCTAGGCGCTCGAACACGGACACGTTGGCTGCCTCCTTCTTCTTCTTGTTGCATTCGGGCAATTGCCGATTGTGGGCAATCGGCTCATTCCCGAATCCCAAGCAGTGTCCGAAGAAGGGGCAGTCCCGATGTCCGGCGTTGTCATCTTGCTCCCTTGATTTTTCCGTGGCACGGCGCTCGTGCTCCTCCTCATCGTGATCATGCCGACGATGTCTTCTGGCTTCTCTAGCCAGACGATCTCCTTCATCATCATAGTTGGTTCGACGGCGTTGGTCATACTGACTCACATATTTGTTGAGGAGGTGATCAGAGAGGGGTCGCTGATATCGTATATTCTTCACCTCTCCCTCTGTGACGTAGCGCTTGCCATCATGACGGAGCCGATCGCGTGGAGCGGCCTCCTTCAGTATCCTTGCTATGAGAGCAGCTGCCCTCATCTCCATCTTTGCCGGAGTGGTTCCCGTGTCCTACCATGTTGATGCCGAACGAGGGACTCGGGTCGGCAACCCTCGTGGTAGGTGACTTCCACCATGTTAACGGTGGGGAAGGGTTGGGTGTCGACCTTCATGGCGTATCGGTTGAAAATTAGACGCCCCTTCTCTATCGCCGCTTGGATGTGCCGACGCCACACCCTGCAGTCGTTGGTGGCATGGGAAAGCGAGTTGTGGAATTTGCGAGTACGGCTTTCCGTTTAGCTCTTTCGCCGTGGGGAACTTGAGACCTTCAGGAATCGTCAACCTGTTTCTCCTTGAGCAGGAGGTCGAAGATTTGTTCAGTCTTGGTCACGTCAAAATCAAATCCCCGGGCGGCCCCGGTGGCTTTACCCATTTGCAGGACACGGGGGTTCCTCCCCGAGTCCACTCAGCCACTGCCACTTCTTGGTCTCCCGCAGGCACTTCATCTTCCTCTGTATCGACCATGACTACTGCACGCTTGAACTTGTCTTGGTACAGGTCCGGATGGCGCTGTTCATATGCTGATAGTTTCTGAACCATGTGCGCTAACGAGGGATAATCTGCTTGGGAGGCCATGTCCTTGAGCTGTGTTGCAAGGCCTGCTACTGCCAACTCGATCGCTTCCTTTTCGGTTATACGTAACCGAATAACATCGGTTCCTAAGATTCCTGAAGCGCTGGATGTACTCTGTCACCGTTTCCCCGCGCTTCTGACGTAGTTGTGCTAGATCGGCAATGCTAGACTCGGAAGCTTCTGAATGGTATTGCATATGGAACTGTTCTTCCAATTGCTTCCAAGACTGGATGGAGTTTGCTGGCAAAGAGGTGTACCATCCGAAAGCCGATCCCGTGAGGGACTGTGAAAAGAGCCTCACGCGTAGCTGATCCGACACTGAAGCCGGTCCTAGTTGAGCCAAATATCGGCCGACGTGCTCGATGGAGCTGGAGCCATCTGATCCACCGAATTTGGAGAAGTCGGGGAGCCGATATTTAGGTGGCAGCGGGATCATCTCGTAATCGTCGGGGTACGGCTTGGAATAGCCGATCGCCTCTTCTTTTCGGCACCATGCCGAACCGGTCTCTCGCATGGTACCGATCCGATCCGCTGTCGTCGGCCGCGGGAGTTGCACTCTGGAGATTCGCCGGGGTGGCGTACTTAGCCAGCCATGTTTGCTTTTCCAGCTCTGAGCCAACTGCAGGAGCTGGGCTCGGGAGCTTCGTCGGTGTGGCGTACTTAGTTAGCCACGTCTGCTTCTCAAGCTCTGTTGCTGACGTTCCTCCTGTCTTCGCCGGAGTCCCCGATGTTGTGGCCTGGTTTGTGAGTGCCCAGTCACCACAATCTGGCACATACGTGCACGCGTATCCTTGAGGGATCTCCTTAGGCGCCTCGACCAAGAACTCGGTAGTCACCGGGGTCACCACCAATCTTGTAGACGACGAATGCCGGTGTAGTCGGCACTTCGAGCAGAGTGCCGCCAACGCATATGGCAGCGGTGGACCGGACTCGGAATGGCAACTCTCCTTGATGAGTCCCGAGAGCTGGTCCCGACGGCGAGTACCGGTGGCTCATGATCTCCTGGATTACGCGCAGAGCGACACGCTCCAACACGTTGACCAAGTTTTCAGAGTGGCGATGTAGCGAGTGAGCCACCAAGTAGTTGATCTCCTGCCGCAGTCCCCTGGTGCGTTCCTCCGACGGGGCAGAGAGATCTATCCCATCGAGTGCACCTTGAGGTGAGAATCCCTTCCATCTGATGCCATGGGAACGGGTTCTTCGAAAGGAGCCGATGAGGTCGGCTTCGAGGGTGGCCTTGATCTCGTTGTATTGCTTCTTGAGCTCGTCGGGCAGCTCCTCGTAGGTGACCGGGCGTGCCGTCCGCCATCTCAGATGTAGATGGCGATGTGGTTGATGTAGACGTTCGTCCCACCGGGCGTGCCAGAATGTGTTGACTGCCAAAACCCACCGACGGGCAGCGGCCTTGTCAACACCGTAGAGCTGGGAAGAGCCTAGAGCTGCGGCTGGCTGAGACCCCTCCGAGCGACGGCCCGCAATGCTCTTCTGGTCACACGCGGCGATGCGAAGTGCAGAGGCGTGCCACCTGACCTATACCTCGGTCGGGAAGGTGATGGGGATGCCTCGCTTAGTTTCTCGCAGGGCATACATGTAAACATTAAATACGAGCCTCGATCGGCTCTCGAGTTATCCCGTGAATCGGCTCAAAGAGCCGATCCACCCATGATTCGTACGGGGTGCACGAATACTTGGTGGTCCCGCTTGATCAAGATAGAGCTAATAAGATCTACGACGATTTAGGGTTTTCACCGCATAATCGGATCATCCTACTCCAGAGTTGGGCCTCGCGGCCACGCACGGTGCTCGTAAGCCGATCCTAAACAAGGCCTAAAAACCAACATGAAGTTGATCCTCGAACATCCCTGTTTAGGACTTGCGAACGCCACCCTACGTGCCACCGGATCCTCCCCCTTTGTAAGGCCTAACTATTGCAGATATTAAACTAATCCTTGTAGAACAAGGAGCAATCGTAACGGATCAGATCTACTGAATAATGATCAAGCGGGTGCCGCCCCCACACCTGAGATAGGTGCGAGGGCGGCTAGATATGCAAGGGTTGCACTACGTAAGCATGCTTAAACGAAGAACAATGCTAACCCTAACACATCTATGATAACTACGTTGCTCGCCATCAAAAGCGCTTCAAGACGAGCAACGCATGAACAACGTGGCTTAGGCCGCCTAGATCGCAAGATGCGATCTAGGCAGCATGTCGCTACCCGATAGAAACCCTCGAGACGAAGGAGTTGGCGATGCGCCGAGATTGGTTTGTTTTGGGTTGAACGTGAGTTGTTGTTTATTCCATAAACCCTAGGTACATATTTATAGTCCAGGGGACTTTCTAATGTGGGCGTGCACCAAACCGTGCACGAGTAAGATTCTACTTTCTAAACTAAGATGCGATCTAATATTTTACAGATACAAGGGCAATTAAACCCAACTTGGTATAACGGGCCGATTCACGTAATCCTCCATGTATATTTCTTTAAGCCCATCT
>NC_061513.1:281108522-281122282 GCF_022539505.1 Lolium rigidum
GGTAACTCCAGCCCCCCGAGCCTTAGGCCCAATGTTCTTCTCTAACAATATGTATGCTCCAACCATAAAGGTGGTAGATCTCTCTTACTTCAGACAAGACGGACATGCATAACAACTCACATGATATTCAACAAAGAATAGTTGATGGCGTCCCCAGAAGCATGGTTATCTCACAACAAGCAACTTAATAAGAGATAAAGTGCATAAGTACATATTCAATACCACAATAGTTTTTAAGCTATTTGTCCCATGAGCTATATATTGCAAAGGTGAATGATGGAATTTTAAAGGTAGCACTCAAGCAATTTACTTTGGAATGGCGGATAAATACCATGTAGTAGGTAGGTATGGTGGACACAATTGGCATAGTGGTTGGCTCAAGGATTTTGGATGCATGAGAAGTATTCCCTCTCGATACAAGGTTTAGGCTAGCAAGGTTATTTGAAACAAACACAAGGATGAACGGTGCAGCAAAACTCACATAAAATACATATTGTAAACATTATAAGACTCTACACCATCTTCCTTGTTGTTCAAAACTCAATACTAGATATTATCTAGACTCTAGAGAAACCAAATATGCAAACCAAATTAGCAAGCTCTAAGTGTTTCTTCATTAATGGGTGCAAAGTATATGATGCAAGAGCTTAAACATGAGCACAACAATTGCCAAGTATCAAATTATCCAAGACATTTTAGAATTACTACATGTAGCATTTTCCAATTCCAACCATATAACAATTTAACGAAGAAGAAACTTCGCCATGAATACTATGAGTAAAGCCTAAGGACATACTTGTCCATATGCTACAGCGGAGCGTGTCTCTCTCCCACACAGTGAATGCTAGGATCCATTTTATTCAAACAAAACAAAAACAAAAACAAACCGACGCTCCAAGCAAAATGCATAAGATGTGACGGAATAAAAATATAGTTTCGGGGAGGAACTCGATAATGTTGTCGATGAAGAAGGGGATGCCTTGGGCATCCCCAAGCTTAGACGCTTGAGTCTTCTTAGAATATGCAGGGGTGAACCACCGGGGCATCCCCAAGCTTAGAGCTTTCACTCTCCTTGATCATATTGCATCATACTCCTCTCTTGATCCTTGAAAACTTCCTCCACACCAAACTCGAAACAACTCATTAGAGGGTTAGTGGACAATAAAAATTAACATGTTCAGAGGTGACACAATCATTCTTAACACTTCTGGACATTGCATAAAGCTACTGGACATTAATGGATCAAAGAAATTCATCCAACATAGCAAAAGAGGCAATGCGAAATAAAAGGCAGAATCTGTCAAAACAGAACAGTCCGTAAAGATGGATTTTATTGAGGCACCAAACTTGCTCAAATGAAAATGCCCAAATTGAATGAAAGTTGCATACATATCTGAGGATCACTCACGTAAATTGTCTTAATTTTCTGAGTTAACTACAGAGAATTAGACCCAGATTCGTGACAAAGAAAGAAATCTGTTTCTGCGCAGTAATCCAAATCTAGTATTCACTTTACTATCAAAGACTTTACTTGGCACAACAAAACATAAAACTAAGATAAGGAGAGGTTGCTACAGTAGTAAACAACTTCCAAGACTCAAATATAAAACAAAAGTACTGTAGTAAAAACATGGGTTGTCTCCCATAAGCGCTTTTCTTTAACGCCTTTCAGCTAGGCGCAGAAAGTGTATATCAAGTAACATCAAGAGACGAAGCATCAACATCATAATTTGTTCTAATAATAGAATCATAAGGTAACTTCGTTCTCTTTCTAGGGAAGTGTTCCATACCTTTCTTGAGAGGAAATTGATATTTAATATTACCTTCCTTCATATCAATGGTAGCACCAACGGTTCGAAGAAAAGGTCTTCCCAATATAATGGGGCAAGATGCATTGCATTCAATATCCAAGACAACAAAATCAACGGGGAAAAGGTTATTGTTAACCATAATATGAACATTATCAACTCTCCCCAAAGGTTTCTTTTTAGCATTATCAGCGAGATTAACATCCGGATAACAGTTTTTCAATGGTGGCAAGTCAAGCATATCATAGACTTTCTTAGGCATAACAGAAATACTTGCACCAAGATCACATAAAGCATTACAATCAAAATCTTTGACCCTCATTTTAATGATGGGCTCCCAACCATCCTCTACCATTCTAGGAATAGAAGTTTCAAGTTTTAGTTTCTCTTCTCTAGCTTTTATGAGAGCATTTGTAATATGTTTTGTGAAAGCCAAGTTTACAGCGCTAGCATTGGGACTCTTAGCAAGTTTTTGTAAGAACTTTATAACTTCAGAGATGTGGTAATCATCAAAATCTAAATCATTACAATCTAAAGCAATGGGATTATCATCCCCAAGGTTGGAAAAAATTTCAGCGAGTTTTATCACGAGCGGTTTCAGCGAGCTTTAGCAGTTTCGAGTAATTTTGCGCGCTTTGCACTAGGAGTAGAAACATTGCCAACACCAATTATTTTAACATTAATAGTAGGAGGTGCAGCAACATGTGAATCATTAGCATTGCTAGTGGTGGTAATAGTCCAAACTTTAGCTACATTTTTATCTTTAGCTAGTTTTTCATTTTCTTCTCTATCCCACCTAGCACGCAGTTCAGCCATTAATCTTATATTCTCATTAATTCTAACTTGGATGTCATTTGCTGTAGTAACAATTTTATTTTCAATATCCCTATTAGGCATAACTTTCGATTTCAAAAGATCAACATCAGAGGCAAGACTATCAACCTTAGAAGCGAGAATATCAATTTTTTTGAGCTTTTCCTCAACAGATTTGTTAAAGGCAGTTTGTGTACTAATAAATTTTTTAAGCATAGCTTCAAGTCCAGGGGGTGTATTCCTATTATTGTTGTAAGAATTCCCATAAGAATTAGCATAACCATTACCATTATTATAAGGATATGGCCTATAGTTATTACTAGAGTTGTTCCGATAAGCATTGTTGTTGAAGTTATTATTTTTAATGAAGTTTACATCAACATGTTCTTCTTGGGCAACCAATGAAGCTAAAGGAACATTATTAGGATCAACATTAGTCCTATCATTCACAAGCATAGACATAATAGCACCAATCTTATCATTCAAGGAAGAGGATTCTTCAACAGAATTTACCTTCTTACCTTGTGGAGCTCTTTCCGTGTGCCATTCAGAGTAATTAACCATCATATTATCAAGGAGCTTTGTTGCTTCACCAAGAGTGATGGACATAAAGGTACCTCCAGCAGCTGAATCCAATAAATTCCGCGAAGAAAAATTTAGTCCCGCATAAAAGGTTTGGATGATCATCCAAGTAGTCGATCCATGGGTTGGGCAATTTTTAACCAAAGATTTCATTCTTTCCCAAGCTTGAGCAACATGTTCATTATCCAATTGTTTAAAATTCATTATGCTACTCCTCAAAGATATAATTTTAGCAGGGGGATAATATCTACCAATAAAAGCATCCTTGCATTTAGTCCAGGAATCAATACTACTCTTAGGCAGAGATAGCAACCAATTTTTAGCTCTTCCTCTTAATGAGAAAGGAAACAATTTTAATTTAATAATATCACCATCTACATCCTTATACTTTTGCATTTCACATAGTTCAACAAAATTATTAAGATGGGCAGCAAGCATCATCGTAACTAACACCGTAAAATTGCTCTCGCATAACAAGATTCAAGAAAGCGTGTTTAATTTCAAAGAATTCCGCTCGTAGTAGCAGGTGGAGCAATAGGTGTGCATAGGAAATCATTATTATTTGTGGTTGTGAAGTCACACAACTTAGTATTTTCAGGGGTGGCCATTTTAGCAGTAGTAAATAAAAAAACTAGATAAAGTAAATGCAAGTAACTAATTTTTTTGTGTTTTTGATATAGAGTGCAAGACAGTAAATAAAGTAAAGCTAGCAACTAATTTTTTTTGTGTTTTGATATAATGCAGCAAACAAAGTAGTAAATAAAATAAAGCAAGACAAAAACAAAGTAAAGAGATTGGGAAGTGGAGACTCCCCTTGCAGCGTGTCTTGATCTCCCCGGCAACGGCGCCGGAAAAGAGCTTGATGGCGTGTAACTCACACGTTCGTTGGGAACCCCAAGAGGAAGGTATGATGCGCACAGCAGCAAGTTTTCCCTCAGAAAGAAACCAAGGTTTATCGAACCAGGAGGAGCCAAGAAGCACGTTGAAGGTTGATGGCGGCGGGATATAGTGCGGCGCAACACCGTAGATTCCGCGCCAACGTGGAACCTCGCACAACACAACCAAAGTACTTTGCCCCAACGAAACAAGTGAGGTTGTCAATCTCACCGGCTTGCTGTAACAAAGGATTAACCGTATTGTGTGGAAGATGATTGTTTGCAGAAAACAGTAAAGAACAAGTATTGCAGCAGATTTGTATTTCAGTATAAAAGAATGGACCGGGATCAACAGTTCACTAGAGGTGTCTCTCCCATAAGATAAAAGCATGTTGGGTGAACAAATTACAGTCGGGCAATTGACAAATAGAGAGAGCATAACAATGTACATACATGTCATGATAAATATAGTGAGATTTAATTGGGCATTACGACAAAGTACATAGACCGCCATCCAGCATGCATCTATGCCTAAAAAGTCCACCTTCAGGTTATCATCCGAACCCCTTCCGACATTAAGTTGCAAAACAACGGACAATTGCATTAAGTATGGTGCGTAATGTAATCAACAACTACATCCTTAGACATAGCATCAATGTTTTATCCCTAGTGGCAACAGCATATCCACAACCTTAGAACTTTCTCGTCACTCGTCCCGGATATCAATGGAGGCATGAACCCACTATCGAGCATAAATACTCCCTCTTGGAGTTAAGAGCAAAAACTTGGCCAGAGCCTCTACTAATAACGGAGAGCATGCAAGATCATAAACAACACATAGGTAATAACTTGATAATTAACATAACATAGTATTCTCTATCCATCGGATCCCGACAAACACAACATATAGTATTACGGATAGATGATGTTGATCATGTTAGGCAGCTCACAAGATCCAACAATGAAGCACAATGAGGAGAAGACAACCATCTAGCTACCGCTATGGACCCATAGTCCAGGGGTGAACTACTCACTCATCACTCCGGAGGCGACCATGGCGGTGAAGAGTCCTCCGGGAGATGAATCCCCTCTCCCGGCAGGGTGCCGGAGGAGATCTCCGGAATCCCCCGAGATGGGATCGGCGGCGGCGTCTCAGTAAGGTTTTCCGTATCGTGGCTCTCGGTACTGGGGGTTTCGCGACGGAGGCTTTAAGTAGGCGGAAGGGCAACGCGGGGGGCCACACGAGGGCCCCACACCATAGGTCGGCGCGGCCAGGGCCTGGGCCGCGCCGCCCTAGTGTGGCGGCGCCTCATGGCCCCACTTCGACTCCTCTTCGGTCTTCTGGAAGCTTCGTGGCAAAATAGGACCCTGGGCGTTGATTTCGTCCAATTCCGAGAATATTTCGTTACTAGGATTTCTGAAACCAAAAACAGCAGAAAACAGCAACTGGGCTCTTCGGCATCTTGTTAATAGGTTAGTTCCAGAAAATGCACGAATATGATATAAAGTGTGCATAAAACATGTAGATATCATCAATAATGTGGCATGGAACATAAGAAATTATCGATACGTCGGAGACGTATCAGGGGGACACCGGAGCACTCACCACCAAACTTAGACGTGTTTGATGCAAACACATACCATCACCAAATTTAGACGTTGGAACATTTAGAAATTTTGATGTAGCCGAAATGCTAGGCCAGACATCAAGCTCAAGCTTTAAACTTTCAAGTTGCAACAGGTCCAAATGAAATGCTTAATGAGACTAAGTTAAGTAGCAGCGCAAGAACACCTACAATGGCAGAGTGCATGTCTTAACAGGAGTAACATGCAACATCTGCATTCATAAACACCTAACGTGACAGTTAAGTTCAGTAGAGCTGTGACTGTCACAGATAGTTTCAGTAGGATCCCCAAGATAAGGATGAACTGCGGTTTCCCAATGAACACGTCCCAAACCTGCAGGATCGATCAGGACGACCACGGGGAGACCTTGTCGATGCGGATGCTGAGAGGCATCTCCCTGGACGGCCCGTCGTCGCCCGGACGCGGAACCAGGTACATCGGCGGGACCGACAGGAACGTTGGCTGGTCGGCGGCGACCACAGCGCCAGGCGACGTGCTGCTCCGCACCATCATCTCCACCAGGACCACGTCCGACTTGCCACCGTTCCCGCTGCCGTTCTCGGCCGCCGCCGCCGGCGGCGGCAGGTTGACCCACATCTTGCACGTGAACCTTGGCCGCGCCACCGCGCTCCCACGGACGCAGACCACCGACACGGCCGTGGTGCCGGCACCGCCGAGCGCGCCCACGGTCAGCAGGAACACGCGCCCGTCGTCCTCGGCGACGAGCAGGAGACGCGGCACGGACGCCGGCACCTGGAGCCGGCTGACCTTGCCGTACTTGACGGTGTGCAGGGGCACGGCGTGGATGGACGCGAGGTGGCCCGCGAGCGCCTCAGGCGAGGCCGCGAAGCCGGCGCAGCCGGGCTCCGTGCAGTGGCACGGCGCGTGCGCGCACGCGCTCTGGTGCTCGCCGAGCTCGTGGTAGACGATGAACCGCCCGCACCCGTCGTGGGGGCACGCGACCTTCGCCGACGACACCACCGCGTCCAGCGCGGGGCAGAGGCCGAAGACGCCGTCGGCGTCCACGCACAGCTTGCACAGGCAGCGTGGGAGCGCGGCGACGCAGACGCCACACGCCAAGTGCCCGCCTTTGCACTGCACACAGGAGCAAACGAACCGGAGTTGGCAACGAGAAATCTGCAGTCTTCTTGCACGAAAGAATCGAACGGAACTAAGACTTGTGCTCCGGTGCTTTCTGAAAGTTTGATTTGCACAACTTTCAAAGCAAGATCAAAGGCTGTGATTAGGAGGAGTGCGACGTGGGATGTGGGCAGTTGCACGCTGCGGTGATCACAGCCATCCATCTGCTTTGGGAAGCGTGCAACAAAAGTCTTGGAAAGCACAGGAGCACTCCTCCGGAACTAATTAACCTGGAGGACGGGAGGCTTCAACGGGCGGGTGCAGAGAGGGCAGTGGAGCACGCGCATGTTGATCCTCACGGCGAGCTCCACCGGCGAGCCGTACTCCGCCGCGACGACCGCGCCTCCTTCTCCGGCGGCCTCCTGCACGGCGACCTCTTGCTTCACGTGGCCGTTGGGAAGCTCGTGCTCGCCTTCTTGGCGCTGCTCTCGTCCATCGCCGACGGCGATCCCCCGTTGTTCCTCCCCTCGGCGCCAGCACCCTGCATCATCCTGCTCCTGCCTAGCAACAAGTATGTCAGCTCAAATCGACGGTGAAAAGAAACCACTCGGTCGCGGGAGAAAACGGAAGGAGAGCTTTGTTGAGTTGAGCCTCTACCTTCTTCCTCTCCAGATCACAATGCACAGGAGTTGTGGGATAGGAATCTCTCTGTTGTCTTGTCTCTGGTGAGCTTTTTACGAGGGGGAGGAGTGAGGACAAGAGAGTGAGGAAAAGTAATAAGGCTGGTGCCAATGCACCACACCACTCTCGCCCGCTACGTCAGCTTTTTCCCTCACTCTCACCCCACTTCTCACCCCACTCTCACCCCACGGTGCCAATGCACGGGCTATAGTGGCAGCTCTCACTTCTCTCTCCTCCCTACCGCCTCCCTACCGCCTCCCTACCGCCCCCACTAGCGCCGCTATCGCCTCCCTCTCGCCCCGCTCTCGCCTCCAACGCGGGCTATAGGCGGGCGGTACCGCCCCCTACCGCCGGGCGCCAGCGCCACCGCCCGCCGCTAGCCTATCGCCCCTCTCCCGCCCGCCTCCAGCCCCAAGCCGGGCGATACCGCCTCCACTAACGCCCCCAATGGCACCAGCCTAAGGAAGAGGCGCCGGAGGCAGCTGCAGCATTGATTGGTGTTGAACCAGAGTAGTCATGGGTCAAGCCTATAGAGGACAATGTTGCATGACATGCATCATCGGTTTATTTACTGTCACATAAGTTTGATTGCAATATTACTAACCATTCCATTTTTTCCAATCATCTAACTTGTATGCATTTTGAAAGATGAAAAATCCTTGAAAGAATGTGAACATCTTTAATTTTAAGAGATAAACTTATTTACTTTCATAGTCGATATATATCTTGAAAAGAAAACAATGTTATTGGTTGTTTCTTGAAAACTATTTTGTCATTGCGCATAAAGATAGTTCTTAGCAACATATATCCAATAATGGTCAAATTTATGTCTTGAAAACTATGCACCTGAAAGGCCCGATATTGTGAAATAATTTATGTCCAGCTTGATGTCTAAATTTTATTTCTATGTATAAGTATATAATCATACAGAAATGACACATACAACAAACATGGTTGTCTAACTATATGTTTGTCTTAAAGCATTTTCAACACAATAAAGATGATGACATCGCATTTGCGAGGGGCGCGATGGTAGTTTCTAATAAAAGGAAAAGTCACACCGGAGAGCTTCTAAATTTGTTTATCTCTAGTTTTTCTCATTTTTGCATCTTACCGTCCTCAAAACTCAAGTGAAAAGAAATCACTCGAGACCAAATCTTCACAAGCTAGACTAACCTCAAAGATTGTGAACAGCCTATTTATTGACTCACATGCACCAAGAGGAAATGTTTGTGCAGAGCACTTTGAGTTCAGGGCATTTTCCTCAAATTGGCAAGGCATGGCTTGCACTCCTATAGAGCGTCAGGCCCTTGCTTATCTGATACAGAACAGTCATGATTTTGGATTAATCACACGCTCAGGCCCTTGCTTATCTGCATTACTAGTTCACAACACTACCACATTAAGCAAGCTGTCAGGAGCAAAGCTACCTATCCAGCATAACAAGCCAGAACTAGGTGCAGTACATTTTGTTCAGAACAAAGAGTAGTTAAACTTTCAGAAGATCAAATGCAGAGTTCATGCCGATTACGAGCAAAGATTAAACTTTCAGAGTAGTTAAACTTTCAGAAGAACAAAGAGTAGGGCATGCCCAATGCATAGCCCTAGGGGTGTTGCCTCATACCTTTAACTAGGTTCGGGTGGTCCAAAGTAGGTTCGGATGAGGAGGCAGCCTCTTCATCAGGAGGCAACCTCTTCAGCCATAAAGTGGAAAATGTGAGAGAGAAAGAGAAAAACCAAATCAGCTTTTGAGAGAAAGACATATTAATGGGACCATAACATGGCATGCATATGTCAAAAGTTTTATCCAAGCCTAGTTGGACAGCTGCCTCCATTGCTCATGCCCGTAGTTGAATAACGAGCTCACTACTGAGTTGAACTTTATCGTCACTACCATGCCGATCACATGAGACATCCATAACATGCTAAAGATCAAATGCAGAGTTCATTGCTTCCTCCACGCGCGATGTCCTAGCTTGTGGAGCTGTGGACTTGGCGGTGGCGCGCGGCAGGTCATACTTCAGAGCTGATCAATGCGGATCCTGAGCGCGACCATGTCGCCCGACAGCAGCTCCTGGGGCACCGCCAAGAACATGCCCTGGCCGGGCGCCGGCGCGCCGCCGGTCAGCGCGCTGCTGCTCACCGTCGAGGCCATGAGAACTCGCCTGTCCTTGTCGTCGCCGGGGCGCTCCACGGAGAGCTTGCACCAGAACTTGGTCGCCGCGGCGCCGCCGCCGTCCGCCCTGACGTGCACCAGCGACACCGCTGTGGCAGCCGCGCCGAGCGCGCCCAGGCAGACGAGGAAGACGCTCCGGTCCTCCTGCCCGACGATGACGTGCCAGCGCTGCGACAGCGGCAGGCTGAGGTTCCACGAGCGGCCGTAGCGGACGGCGATGACGGGGCGGGAGTGGCCGGCGGCGAAGTGGTCGAGGAGCGCCGGCGGTGAGCCCTGGAACGCGCAGCCGGGCTCCGGGCAGGAGCAGGGCGCGCACGGGCACGTGCGTTGGTGCTCCGCCGCGCCGTGGAAGACGACGTAGCGCTCGCAGCCGAACTTCCCGTAGGGGCAGAGAATCTTGGCGGCGCTGACCACGGCGTCCAGCTCGCCGCAGTGGGTGTCGGCGCGGCTGCAGGTCTGGCCGTGGCCGCCGCGGCAGTAGCTGCACAGGATGTGCCCGGCCGCCTCGCACTGTGACAAAAATCTCAGCTTTCATGGCTCCGTAGCAAAACGTGTTCTTGCAGATAGATTTGCAATCTTGGCAAACAAATCCTCATCTTTGCACCTACTGGTGGCCGATTGAGACGAAAGCTCACCTTGAAAATTGGGGGCTTGAGGGGGAGGAGGCAGGCCTGGCAGAGGAGCGCCTCAACGTCCATCCTCACGTCGATCTGCAACTCCGCCGTGTCTTCCACCGCCATCACGGCGCTGCCTCCGTCCTGCATCACGTCTCCTTCCTCCGGCTTCAACTCTGCCCCTCTCGCCTTCTTGCTGTGGTGCTGCTCGAACTCCATTTTCTTGTATGCAGGGTGTGTGAGAATCGAAGCGGGGAGGGCCAAGGCACCGTAGAGCAAAACTATGAAACTTCTATATATGTTTTCTTCATGGCTAAACCTAAATGTGTTAACTCGTGAGTCGTGAGCCACCTTATTACTCCTAGATCACAACCTCAAGGTACAATCCATCGAAGGGAAGCATATTTGGCGCACATTAGCACCAGTGCTCATAGTTTTTCAAATATTTAAAAATTATGTACTGTATTTTGTTTTTAAAAATCGTCACATTTATTTTATGAATACATACGCATGTCCTGAATAGTTGTATGAAATTTCGGTAGAAATTGCATTGTATTTTGAGCTACATAAAAAACAAATTTATGCCTAGGACGGGAGTAGATATTTGTCAGAAATTTGTTTTTTTGTATAGCTCAAAATACAACATATTTTTCTCCAAAATTCCTACCTTACCTTCGAAATGTTTATATGTATGCAGGTATTTAATTTCAAATTTTTTGAAAACCAAAAAATACGATTTTTAAAAATCAGGAGCACTGATGCTCATGTGTTGGCAAACGCGTTTTTCGACAGAGAAGCCCCTACATTTCGGATAAATTTGTTTCATGCCCTTTCAAATGTCGACTCAGATTCGCTCTTAATTTTTTTATGCCCCTCGATTGCTCCTTTTAACTTTATTATAACCTTTGGCATCAATATCGTTTACCTTCGCATAACAACTACATCTTTGTTGCTACTCCCTGTGATCCATAATAACTGTTGTGGTTTTAGCTTAATTTAGATAAAAACCATGACACTGGTTATAAAAACGGAGGGATCACTTTATTTCCTCAGGCGGCATATGGTGTATAATCCCATTTTTGTGAGCCTCTGCTTATCTACTAGATTGTTGAGTGCAGCAGAGTTCGGCGTGGACGGTGAAAAATAAATGAAGCCTTCATTTTCAAAAGCAGAATCACCACAGTCCATCTTCCAAGCAACAGGGCAAAGCAGCCGAGGTCCCATCCGAGAAAGGCAGACTTTTGGTCAGCAGCTCTTTGTCGAGACGAGACTGGACCATACCATATGGCCTGCCGAGAAGTGCTTCCCGAACTGGGTTTGTCCAGACGGAGCAGATGGTTTTGCAGAGCACTTTGGCTACGAGCCTTTTGCCTCAAATCGGCAAGGCGTTGGCAGAGAGAGGCTAGCCTCATGTGATGACGTGAAGGAGCAGATGGGAACAGGGGAGCTTTTCCATTTCTCTCTTAAAACTTTTGAATGTTTTCCTTTGAAAACTTGACCCTGCAATGGTATGAACCGTGGCTGTTTGTTACGGTGTGACTGCCACTGTGCGCTCTATGATCTTTTTCGATAAGGGTAAGAGCATATCCACCGGCGGCTCCGATAGCGGTCCTGATAGCGATTTGGTGGTCGGCGTCGTTTTTGTGCTCGCACCGGCGCGCCCCAAACGGCGCCGGCCATTTTTCGAGCCCAATAGAATCGCCGGCATCCCCGTGCCGGCCCCTTCACCAAGGGCGCGAATCGGACGCACTGGCGCCTTGCGGAGCGACGGTTTTCGCGGGTGGGGGCGCATTGTCAGCGAGAGGACGCGACAGTTCGCATCGGCCGCGGTGCGGGAAGGTTGGTCGTCGGCGTTTAATGGTCTCCCGCGCGGAAACCGAGGCGGCCACGAGAGCCGCGACTGGCCACGCGGCGTCCAGTCGGCGTAAATGTGGGTAGTTGCCACCGCTATATAGTACGTCCGCCGTCCACCACCGCCGCTCCATTATCTCCTCTCCACCACCGCCGCTCCATTCTCTCCTCTCCACATCAAAATGACGCGCCGTCTGAAGACCACCTACTCGATGCTTGGCCTCAACGGCCGCGCGCTGCCTCCGCCACCACCGCAGCTGACGTGGGCACTACCCTTCGGGTAACTCACATTACCCTATCCTGTATTGACTAATTGGAGGCCCATGAAGACACTTGAAGGCGAAATGGGCCACTAGAACGGCGCACCAGAAGGTTCCTTGACGGGCAAGACAAGGAAAGCGTTCGAACAAGGAAAGATCGGATCTAAAACTACTGTAAACCTAGTCGTACTCGGTGAGACCTCTTGAGACCTAGCCTCCTATATAAAGGCCAGGAGAGGGGCTACCGAGGGACAGAATCAATCTTAGCAATCTTAGCCAGCAAAACCTTAGAGCTAGGTCACCTTAGCCATAGCCATCTCGACGAGATCTCAGCCGAACTATTCGGCACCCCATTGTAACCCATTGTCATCATAATCAAGAACATACAGGCAAGACGTAAGGGTTTTACCTCATCGAGGGCCCCGAACCTGGGTAAATCGCTCTCCCCGCTTGTCTGTGAACCGATGTCTCGTATCAGCTTGCAGGATTCCATCAACCCTAAGCCCCTATCGGAGGGCATTGGCGAGGAGTACCCTCGACAATTGGCGCCGTCTGTGGGAAACCTGTCGGCACAAGATCGGACATCGGCTGAACCTATCATGTCATCAGCAGCTTCGTCAACACCGTCATCGCCTCATCTGGGAAGCTCGATTCGTTTCGGTTCCTACGAATTCACCCCACATAGCGATTCATCTCGCTCGACTTTCTCCGGTCTACAAGGCAACATGGAGATGGCTTTCGGGAGCGTCCACTACAACGTCAACTCAGAAGGAATTCTTCGACTGCTAGAATCTCCCATCTCCAGATCGACGAGTCCGAGCGTGTCGTCATCACTCGACCTTTCGACTGGCATGACAAGCCCGTCAAGTCCGTCCGCGTCTTCGATTCCCCGATCGACGTCCTCTATGTCGGTCGGATCTGATGATCCTGCGACCTCGGAGCTAACCTCGTACTACTGCATGAACTGCGACACCAGGCACGGACTGGGGTCAAGCGACACGCCGTTAATCTGCAATGCCTACTATTCATCGGGAGAGGATAGCATCGGCAGCATCACCCAAGGAGACACCCGAAGAGTGGCGCCCCTCCAAGTTTATGTCGCTAACAGGGGAGACCAAGACCGCACCCCCCGTTCCGACAGGCGAGCTAGTTTTGAAAACAGCACCAGCAACAACAACAGCGACCACACCATCACAGAGGAGGAGTGGGCAGCAGCCAAGGCAGCCGTGCTTAACGATACACCGCTTCCAGCAGGAACCACGGTTGGCACTCTCAACGCTTACCGCTCCATATTGGAGAAAAATCGAGAGCGCCTATCTAAGGAGAAAGTGTTATCACCAGAATTTAACCAAGTCTGGAGATGGGCCGTGATTAAAGGGGCTTAGAGGATATAC
>NC_061513.1:281122382-281145007 GCF_022539505.1 Lolium rigidum
ATATTTTCATTTTAGAAAAATAAATTAAAAAAATAAGGGAAAATGACTAGTGGAAAATACCCTCTCTACTTGAGACTATCTACAAATCAATTGCCACTCCACATATGCAAAACGCCCCCGTGCAAACGACTCGACTCTTCCCCTTCTATCGCGTTGGTGCCGTGACAGAGCTAGGGTTCCCCGAATCGTCCACGCTGTTCCCTGCCTCCTACAACTCTCTCCGTCACCGATTCAGCCGGGTGTCCGCGGGTCGATCTTGTCTCCGTCGGCCGCCGGTGACAGGATCTCGAGCCGCCGGCGCCTCACCGTTTCTCGTCCGCCGCCGTCCCGGTGAGCTTCTCCGCCGATTTGGCGACGTGCTGCTCCAGCTGCTCTTCACCGTCAGCCACCTCCGTCGCCCTGCTGCACCAACCTCCTCCAGCGACAAGGTGAGGCAATCCCCTCCCGATCTCTCTTTACTTAACTGGTGTGAGTTGATGAACTTGGACATAATATTTAATAACTGCTGTGAGTTGATGAACATGAACATACATTGTTTACGAAGCACTATCGCATGTATTCTTTTGCCGGTGCAGGATCATTTGTTGTTGATGGTTTACCAACTCGCTTCCACCAAGCGCTTTTTTCCGCGTCCGCACCTTCATGTGAAAGGGGGAATAGGGGATCACCAGGCAGCCAAAACCCAAACCGTGAAAGGTTAGAAGAAAAATAATTCCAAGCCTTGCCGCCGGCGGCGGCTGCGAGTTTGACTAGGTCAGATCTGTGTGTCGTCCTGCCTGATTCGCTCACTCCCTTGATTTCTCCGGTTGGCTAAATCCTTTCATTTGCGGCTGTTTCCCCAGGTTGGTTAGGGTTTGGAGGTCGCGTGCCGCACCTCCGTGCTTTGCCTCTGTCTGATGGCAGATGACGATGCCGGCGTTCTTCCTCCCTACATCGAGGAGGGCGAGGAGGAGGCCGCGGCGTCGAAGCAGCTGCGCCGCCAGCAGAGCAAGAGGAAGAAGCCTCGGGAGAGGATGCCGTGGGAGTTCGCCACGCCAGAGGAGGAGGCCAAGGCGGAGGCGAGACTCGGCTCTGGAACGCGAGCTCATCGTGCACGACCCCAAGACTGGAGACACTTGCTTCACCCGCGTCTGGTTCCTTGACCGCACCATCTTCGACCTCGACGAAGAGAGTACGTGCCCGTTCGTTCTCCAACGCGTTATACTTTTTTTTTGCGTTATACTTAAACGAAGCATATGACTAGCACAATAATGTGGTATGTGCTTAGACCGTGCTAGTGACATTTGGCCAAATGTGGTATCTTGATTAGGATTAGATTGTTGGGTTATCAACCATTCTTCAGACAAAATGCAACAAGACATTAGAGCACCTTAAGTGAAGTTAGATTGAACACTTTAAAATGAATGTGTTAGAGAAGTAAAACGCAAGAGAGAAAAGGAAGTGACTGATTGAATTCACCTTCTATGGAACTTACTGAATGAAACCTACTTAACATTCAGTCACAAAACCTTTTCCTTGCATGGAGAGAGGCGGGGGAAGTAGTTCTTTTCAGTGATTGGGCATACAAAGATGAACTGTTCTATGAAGACTGAAGGGATGTACATCTAGTAATTCTTTTACGAGTGAAAACCTTGTGTAGATTCAGAATCAAAATGTGTATGTTCTATGTTGTACTACAACGGCTTATATTATGGAACAGAGTGATAGTAGTTCTTCCCTTCCTGCTGGGGGCTGGCGAATTTCATTAAGTGGACGTGCATATATGGTTCAATACTAAGGGTGCTAAAATATTTTGTCTCCTAGGATACACATTTGTTTGTGCACAGAACCACAGAGGCTACAATGCTTGTTAACCTGGTGAACAACTTGCACACTGATATTTCAAGTATATATGCTGAAACCTATGCATGGAGAAAATCGCAAAGTGAGCTAAATTCACAGTTTCAGTAGAAATGCTGCATGGAAGAATGCTCCTGCATTAGTTGGAAAGTTGCAACGGTATTTTGTTATCTCCAAAGTTACTAGATCCCATGATTTTTTCCAAACGATCCAAGGATCGGCTTTTTCATTACCAGGAGATAACGAAAAACAGAACGAGTATCTCTTGCCTGCCAGGCAAGTTAACACTCACACCCACCCATATATATACATAACGAAGGTTGAAACTAGCCGAAACAACCTGAACATTTTACAACCAACCAACGACACCAACTAGATCCCATGATGAATCCAAAGAGAACCTCAGGCGTCTTTATTTTTAATTCTCTGGCTTAACCGTGTCCAATAATTTGCCCATTTGAACCTACTAGTACAGTGCTTGTTTTAGGCTGGCATTCATACCATCTGGAATCATTTTCTCTTTTGCTTGATTTTCTGTACAACAATCATTGTTCTGCTTTGTAGAAGTCTAAATTTACAAAGCTCTACCAGATGTATACGTCCGCTCATCCTGATGTTCCTACAGGATCTATACTTGGATGCTGTTTTAACTTGTTATTGCTTGAGCCATTACCAATCTCAACATCTGTTAGTACCTAAATATTCGTTGCTCTTTGGGAAATAACTTCACTTTCTTTTGTCTCAGCACAATATGGTCCTATGCGTTATGTGAATTCAACTATTGGTGATGACCATAGATTGGTTGGCTCTTTAAATGTGCTTTGTCTCAAGATAATCTCCTCAGATGTTGCCTACCCTATCAATGTCTATGGGACCGCGATAGTCAGAGATAATCTTGATTATAAATGCATCAACATCTTCCGACGTGACAGAAATAATTGCCAGCAAGTTACGTCAAAGGTATTCAATACAATGGCTTAATGCCACATCTTCTGTTTCTTTAGCTGACGTGAAATCTGTATCCCTGCTACTAAAAGCATTCTAGCATTCTATCATGTAGACATTTTAAATTTATTGTCATTGTTGTTGTTTGCATGACTTATCCTGTATCCCTAGGGGCAAACTTAAATATCTAACACTACTGACAACCGAAGGTTTGTAAAGTGGCTGAAGTTTCTGGTAACTGTACATTTACAGGAAACCTCGGTGATGCTTTGTAAGTTCTCACAGTGGCCAAAAGTTTTTGAGAAAATTACTTTTAAATTTCACATATCATAAAAGAGTCTGCTAGTGATAAGTGGCCAGCTCTTCTAACATAATAATCACAGGTCTGGGCCTTCGTTTTCGATGTTTTTTTGTTTATTTGTGTCCCAACACAAGCTAGAGTGCTAGACATAACGGACCTGAAGAGCTGAGTTATACTTTTATCACTAAAATAGTGTAGTGTGATTGTTTTTTAACTTTAAGGATGGTAATTGTCTCCATGGCTTATCTGGGCCAGGTCCGTAATTCTCTGTGACCCACTTGGCCATTTACTAAGGCTAAGGATGACCCATCTAACATTGATTATGTGGTCTTGGTGACCCAATGAGTCTCGTGGGCTTGCACCAACAATCTCACAACAATGAGAAAAACTACACAGTTGCTACTAGATTAGATAGTGATCGACTAGTACCGGTGATTCATCGCTCAGTGTACCAGTTTTCACCTCAGGTGGATGTTTTGGTGACCTAAATGAACCTGTCCCCCATGGATCATCTAAATATAGTATATCGCTATAAATTACCCACTAGTTTTCACATAACAAGTAGGCAACAGTATACTGCAGCAGAGTCACACAAAAGTGATACGCATCTGAGTTTGTATTAATGACGAATAAAAGGCTAGTTCTCGGAGGACTTAACATTTTCTCTATTGCTAAAAGGGTGTAGTGATCTTCCTTGTGTTCTGAGGTGTTGACACTTTGCCTTTTGCCTTCAGTATAATCCGTGCACTCTTTTAATTCAATGCCAATTATCTTCTTTAATGGTGTTTCCCTAGTTCAGCAGGTGTTTCATCTATGATCCTCTATAATTTCCCATATTATTCCTCATGTAAACTCATTAGGGTCCTGTGAAGTTGGCTGAAACTATGTTGCATATTTACGATACATGAGATCTCTTATTTGAGCAATGATAATGTACACCAAATTTCCACCGTAGTGCTCTAATGAACATATTGCTTTTGTGAACTTCTTCGTAGAATGAAGATCTGATTCTGACTGGCCCAACTAGAGGAGTTGTTTTCCGTGGTGCAGCTTTCTTTGAGATAAATCTGATGCTAAGAGAAGATGGAGAGGGCAATGACAGACACAGCAAAGTTTTGATTGATGTGTTACTTGGCAGAATAAACTCTAAGGTTTGTAGCAGGACTGTTCCTAGCTGGCTTAGTGATGTGCAACTGGTATTTTCATATGTTAAAAATGCACTGGAGGCCACAATAGAGATCAAAGTTCTGTCAGGGCCTGAAGTTTTTCATGGCAAAATAACTGCTTGCACCACAAACGTTCCAAACAATTTTGTGATGTACGACAGTGATGTTGGTGGTGGTATGGCAGTTGATGATGGCGGAATTATCCCACTATTGCGGCATGTGGTGGCAGTTTCAGTAGATGAGATGCTGATACTCAATATCGGTGCCCATGGTGCTGATCACAGTGGTAACATGTCGAGTTGTCTGAGGATGTTCAATCCAGTGATTAAAGGTGCAGATGAGGATGAGTTTACCTGTGGTCCTTACATTATGCGAATGGAAGTTATCTGGTCAACCTTGTTTTTACCACGAGGGTAAATCAGGAGCATGCCCATATGTGAATTTTTCCATAACATTTTAAGGTACTTGCCATGTCATAGCATGAAGCCGTGGCTATGTATTTATCTTAGCTAGTTTTTTGGACTTGTAATATGTAGTGTGCAACTGGGGCCATTGATAAGCTTAAGCGCATGTGTTGTGTCTCCTGTGTTATGTGTGCCATTTGGTTCATCAGTGGGCATGTTGCATTTTATTTCTTTCTACTAGATGATATGTTCTTGCAGTGCAGCAATTGGCCAATCAGACAGGCCAGATCACAACTAATGTGAGTGAGGTCGGGGCGTGAGACCTCTCGTCTATCGCTCCTGATTTAGTGCTTGTTTGGAACTCAATAGTAAGGAAAAAAAACTGTTTCCGATTGCTACAGGAAATATATGAGCAATACTTTGAGTTGTGGGTCCAACAGAAAACTGCAGTTTTAATACTTCATCTCCACTAATTACTGGCACCATCAAGAGAGTACGAGTTGCACTACGGCTGAGGGGCGGCGGTCCGGGGGCGGGAGAGGAGAAGGGCGGCGGTTAGGTTAGGAGTCTCTTCCTAATCGCTCGTCTTCTCCCATAGAACGAGTTCAGAGGGCGCCCAAAGACGAATCATCAAACTCCTACGACCTATTGGTGAAGCTCGGCACCAGCCTTGTGTATGGCCACCTTGACCAATGCTGCTTTGGAGATGTCCAATACGTGGTCATCCACTCCATCATCATTGTGGTAGTTGCACGGGTCCCCCAAGGCTCCCAAGCAACGGCATCATGTTTATCAAGCTTCGTTCCTATGAGAATTTGCGCGCCCATGGCCCCAACATTGTCCCCTTTGGTGGACCACCCCATTCCTCTTCATGCATCGAACGAGTAGATTTTGACCAATGGCCACGCCACTCCTTCACCAGCAGAGCCGCCACCGTGACAACGAGATGTGGAAGTGCGGTGTCTTCTCCAAGTGAGCCCATAACACAGCCACCAAGCTACGTCGAAGCCGCCACCCAAGGAGCAAGAAAATTTTATCGAAATGATGATCACAATCATCTGCACATATAGACGACATGTTCTGATCCTTCTCTGTCACGGAGTCCCTACCATCCTCAAGAATATAGGCCCCATCGGTGATACAGATATTCCATCTTCGATACAACAACGGCCGACGAAGTTCCATTTGGAGCTCGAGATGCAAGTAGCTCTTTAAAAAAAACATAGTTGAAAAAATTATTAGATGTACATAAGGGTGCATGCTACGAGGGTGGAAAATCTCAAATACTTCTGGCTACACAAAAATAACAATATGTAAGTCATTTGTGTCTCTTAGCTCTTCCGTACTACAATGTAGTCAAGAATTAGGTCTATCAGATCTTTAAGGCCATGTATAGTCGGAGGTGCTTGCAAAACTAAACCTGCCCTTGTCTTTTAACACTTGTGTTTATTCTACGCTGGAGGTGCTAATTTAAGCATTTGTCTAGAAAGATAGGAACGGTTCTAGAAATCGGTATGTTTTTTAAAACACCTCTATTAAGCACCTTGCATTGACCATGATCTAATTGGAGGACATGCACTCGTCTCTCTAGAGTGGTTTATTAACACATTTTTGGTTAACAACGTGCGGGGTCAACTAGTTCGTATAAAATCAATGACGGGTTATACTATTTCGCCGTTGTCTCGTTTTCATGTGGTCCGTCCTATAACTGAATCTTGAGAAATGACTGTAGTGGTACTAAAAACACAGCGACCGGTACCAGCATCATATATCGAGCACCGCGTCTGCACCATGGCTACCGTCGGTTGTGTAATGCTGAGAAGCAAAGAATAACTGCGTCCAACATATTACCATCACCAACTGAAGAATTAAGTGTTTACATCTACAACAAGTTAAAAACTCTAGGATCATATACTAGTACAATGATATTCATCTTACTAACTGTTCATACATGACAAATAGTAGAGTTCTAAGTTGAAAGAGCTTCAATTGGTACTCCGGTTATTAAGCCAAGCATGACACTCATGAATTTGGGTAGATAACTTCTACCATGACACTCATGAGTTTCGAGTTTGGACAGATAACTTCTACCATTACAGACAACAAGCTAGATAACTAAACATTTTTTTCCAAACTCAACCTACTTACTTCAGTCCGTGGTGATTAAAGAGCATACAACTACTTGCTGAGATTAGTTGCAAGGAACCCATATGTGTGACCCAGATTTCCCTGTCCACCATTACTTGCTGAGAGATCTCTATGGCGCCAGTCTGTCAACACGGATGTGTAAGGTGAGTTCACCTGATGAGCTATCAGCGAGTTCAGGGGGAACCAGCAGGAAGAACTTGCCCAACTGAACTCCACCCACCAGCGAGCTGCTTGACACAAGAGGATACTTCTGGAACACAAGCCTCCCTTCGGCTTTTCCACCAGCAACAACCTGAGCGGCCGATATGTTGCATGAATAGCTCGGTTCAGATTCATGAGGCCGGACGCAGACCATGGTGATAGCGCTGCCGATTTCCGTCAGAGTATTGGTCAGGAGGAACATGGTTTGGTCTTCCCCGACGAGGAGTGTGAACCGGAGGTCACGAGCAACGGATATCTTCAGTGGTTTGTTGTAGCTGAAGTTGGTCAGCGACCAGCCGTGCGCTGTGACGAAGTGGTCCAGAAGACAACATGTTCCCCCTCTGAAATCACAGTCATTCTCTGGGCAGTAGCATGGAGCATGTGTACATTCAGTTTCATGCTTCTCTTTCTCATGGTAGATGATGGACTCATTGCAGCCATATGTCTGGTTTGAGCATGGCACTTTGATGGCGTCGATGACTTGCTCGAGTTCGATGCAACGGCAGTAGCTAGTATTTTTGCGACACACATCACAAAAAATGCCCAATCCTAAAACAGACCCAACCTCGCGGAGCTTTTCCATGCACACAGAACACAAAACATGTCCAGCCTCGCACTGAAGAATACAAGAATATTAGTATAACGTTTGGCAGCAACAAAGAACCAATAAAAAACTGGAGAAATACACAAGAGTGAATAGTTTGTGACGCAAGCAGAAACAGAAGGGTATCGATCATCTACTGCATCGTAAGAGATCAGCCAACCTAGACTTTCACCTGTACACACTAGATTGAAAATAGAATGTTACTCTGCCGAATACTGGAAACTATTTTCATATTTTGAGGCACCAACAGTTAAGATTCTACATAATAAGACAGCAGCTAAACTGGCACTTAAACGCTACACACTAGCAGCCTGTTTTCAGTCTAGTAGTTAGTGAAATTTTAGGTTGGTCAGGTTTTTTTAAAGTTAGGTCATTTAATCTCTTATAATGCCCTAGATGATTGACATCCTTCTATTATGAACTAATGAAAGGACCGAGGAGAGACATTACACACTGTCGCCAGTAGTACTGAAATGTTAGTCTTGCACATATGATAGCATTCAGGAGGTGAAGTTGCCTGCATTTTCTCTGAAACTTAATTATGCTTGCTCAACTCCTGATGTTCTTGCTACGTTACAAAACCAGTACCTTGTAGGTTCTTACTTCTTGGTGTCCCAAAGCTGAATGCAGATAGCACTCAGTTTTCAATCTAACAGTTGAGTAATGCAAAATTACTTTTGGTTTGGAGACACAAACAGGTAAGATCCTAATTGCATTTGACTACTACCCACTAGATTGGAAACTGAGTCCTAATTGCATTCAGCTTTGAGACAGCAACAGGTAAGATCCTACAAGGTGCCAATTTAGTAATCCTAGAAAGAACAACAGCAGCCAAGCAAGTATAATCAAATTTCAGAGAAAATGGCAGGCAACTTTACCTCCTGACTGTTGTCTATATGCAATGTGTGCTACCCAGCAGATTCAAGTACTAACCGCTACATTCAGTTTTCACTCACCAACAGTAAACATTCTACAATGGGGCATTTGGTCATCCTAGCAACAAGAGCAGCAGCCAAACAGGTAAGTTTCAGAGAACTGTTAAATTGTTGACCCACTGACATATCGTATAAATTTCGAAGATAACGGCAGGAATTTTTCACCTTGCCGAAGTGCATTATATGCTAGAGCGCTACAGCCAGTATCTGGGAGAAAGGTTGCTCATTTTACTCCTAACATCAATCAGAAAAAAATTCTAGGGAGTACATCGATCTAGTCTCGGTAAGAAGAAAGAACAGAGGCACCGAGTGCGGTACGGACAGTAAAACAATTAATCGCAGTGACAGGAACCGAATGCGGCTGGTGACTGGCGACCGATGATTACCTTGAAGACGGGTGGCTTGAGGGGCTCGAGGCAGATCCTGCAGCAGAGGACCTCGGACTGTATCTTGACGAATATCTCGCCATCCGACCTGCCCCCTTCCGCCGCCGCCCCGTCCGGCTCCGGCCCCGCTCCATGGTCCTTCTCCGTCTTGATCCTCTTGCTCGCTACTTCTTCCGCCATGGGAGAGCTGTTCTTGGTGCCGGTGGGACGCGTACTGACGGACGCCTCGGAGCAGACGAGTAAGGGAAGGTGTCCAAGGTGACAGTGCCCGAGTAAATGCACATGTGCCTGCCTGTCTAAATGTCAGCTGTGACTGTGAGAAAGAAAGACGAACGAGGCTCGTGAAGAAATGCATTTCGTGTGCAGGAACTCCTGGTATCATTTTGTTCAGAAGTCGCTCATGCATGTACAGTACAAAATAAAACATTTATGATCTGCAGCATATTGAAAGAAATAACCTACTAGCAATGTTTGAAAGATATTGGCAACCTTCCACATTGATCATTTTGGATTTTTTGGCCACCTACCTACCTGGTTGGCTTGGCTAGTTGAGATAAATCTACTCCCTCCGTTCTCAAATTAGTAAACGTTTAGCTTGAAACTTTGTCTACGTATTTCTATCTTTCCAGTGCATTTTAAAATACTAAAAATTATTTCTCTCTCATCGCATGGAAATCAAACTCAAATATTCATAACATGTTCTCCTTGTTTTCTACATGTACTTTCTCAAAATAGACTTCGCTTTATAAATAAAGCAACGACTATACAAGAGTTCACACACAAGAAAAGTGTTGGGGCAGCAGCAAAAACATGCCCAACAAAAAAGAGAAAGAGATAGAATTCGAAGATTGCATAGACGACGGCGACTAGCGACTAAGCGAGACACTAGCCCTCCACCGTGCCGCCTCTGAACTTGCCGATGCAGGGGAGGTGCTGTCCGGCCACGTCGCCGCTGTCCGTGCATGGAGGAGAGGGAGAAGGAGAGGGAGCCGTCGATGTCTGCCGCCGCCCTGTGTAGGTACTGCCGGCCGGCCGAGGAGAAGGAGAGAGGCAATGTTTTTTTATTGTTTCTATTTTTTCTATTTTCTATTAAAAAATATGAGGAATCAAATAGGTTTATTTAGAAATATCAAATATAAAAATATAAAATAGGTTTATTTAGAAACATCAAAGATTCATATCAAAGATTATTTAGAAAATAGAAAGTTGGATACTTAAAAAATATTATTTTGTACTTTATCATTTCTGTACTTTATTCTTATTTGTACTTAGAGAAATAGAGAAATAGAAATAGAGAAAGAAATATGATTTGTGCCACCATTTCCACCATAGAGAAATAGAAATAGAGAAATAGACCCCTCTCTTATATGTCGGGCTCGATGTCGATTCACCTTTACTTCAGTTCATGCACCTAGGGTTTCCTTTTAATTGGCGAAAATGTCTCCTTTTAATTGCGAAAATGTCTCCTTTTAATTGGTGACTATCAAATAGATCAGAAAATGTTACGAGATTTAGATTAATTGAATTAAGTATAAGTTCAAGACATATTAGAGCTCTAACCATGTTTCGGCTTGTGATCAATCCATAGATACCAATCGAAAATAAATAGACACTCAAAAAAAGTACAAAGGATGCACATCTAACCACATGTTGTCGATTAAAGAGATAATTAAGGGCGCTTAAGGAGTTGAAGTCGCGAGCACACACAAGCATGAGCGTTAGATGATGTCATTTTGTATGCGTTTGCAAGCGTCAGGCTCCTCTTCATCGTCGCCGTGAAGAAAGAAGCTGGGATCAACTTGCAAACTGCCAAAGGAATTTATTCCTAGCCCCACTAAGTTAACACCTGCACTGTACATGCACTAAATGGCAAAGGTTAGCAATAATCTTTATACTATTTAAAAGAAATATGGTGTTCTGCTCCTCATATCTTTAAAGATACTTTTCTAAGGAAGAAGGGCAACAATCCCAAATTCTTGAAGAGCCTGAGGACTTCCATGGTACCAAAATATTAGGTTACAGAAATGTGCAATGCGGAGAAGGCAAAGGAAACGTGTATCCAACATGGCCAAGTGAAGATTATAGTGGTAAATCATATCTACAACAACTCCTGGATCAAATACTAGTTCCAATAATATTCATTTTAAACTGATCATACCCGACAAACAGTATAATATTCAGTTGCAAGATATAGATCATCAATTGATACATTAAACAACCGGTACATCTGAAGCTATTCTTCATTACCAAGAGCAGCCAGTCATTCATGACACTCATGAGTTTGGGGCTTGCAACAAAGCTACATAACTAAACAATTTTCTTCTGCAGTCATTCCTGGTGATGTTAGTTGCAAAGATGCCAACCCAGAATTCGCTGTGAACTTCTAGCTGAGATCCCTAAGCCGCGAATCTGTCAACACGGATGTGTACGGTCAATTCGCCAGATGGGTTATCGGCGAGTTCTGGGGGAACCAGCAGGAAGAACTTGCCCAACTGAACTCCACCTGACAGCGAGCTGCTCAACACAAGTGGGTCCTTCTGGAACACAAGCCTCCCCTCAGCTTTTCCACCAACAACACTGTTAGCAGCAGAGATGTTGCATGAATAGTTTGGTCCAGATTCACAAGGCCTGACACAGACCATGGAGAGAGCATTGCCAATTCCCGCCAGAGTGTTGGTCAGGAGGAAAATGGACTGGTCTTCCCCGACAAGGAGCGTGAAACGGTGGTCATGAGGAATGGATACCTTCAGTGGCTTGTTGTAGCTGAAGTTGGTTGGCGACCATCCGTGCGCGGTGATGAAATGCTCCAGAAGGCAACATACTGCCCCTCTGAAAGTGCAGTCAGTCTCTGGGCAGTGGCATGGAGCATGTGTGCATTGGCTTTCATGCTTCTCTTTCTCATGGTATCTGACGGACTCATTGCAGCCATATGTTTGGTTTGAGCATGGAACTTTGATGGCGTTGATGAATTGCTCTAGTTCGACACAACGACGGTAGCTCGTGTTTTTGCAACACAGATCACAAAAGATGTCTAACTTCAAAGCGTGCCTGACCACACGGAGCTTTTCCAGGCACGGAGAACACAAAACATGCCCAGCCTCACACTGAAGAAATATAAGAAAATTAGCATAACCTTCAGCAGCAATACATTATGGATAATAAAGTGGAGAAATTAAAGATTTGGAGAAACGCAAAACAGTGTGCAATGCCTCTCCTCGGTCATTTCATCAGTTCACAGCAACAGTATACAGGGTACAATGCGAGCAGAAACAAAAGGATATCGATCATATAGTGCATTGTAAGAGATCAGCCGACCTAGAATTTACTCCGCGCTAGATTGAAAACAGGCTGCTGGTCAGGCAAATTGTACAGTTTGGAAACAAACAGTTAAGACCCGGGGTGCATAGTAAGACAGCAGCTAAACTAGCATTTGACTACTACCCACTAGATTGGAAACTGAGTCCTAATTGTATTCAGCTTTGACCTTTGAGACACAAACCAGATCCTACAAGGTGCCAATTTAGTAATTCTAGCAAGAAGACCAGCAGCCAAGCTATTGATCAGACAACCCAAACTGCTGGTGCTGGATATTTAATCAAGGATAATATGGGGGATTTTTCAATTCAGGTTAGGCTTTCTCAATGAATCGCTGGGATGTACGGAAGGTATAAAAAGTGCAGTTAGGCTTGGACTTCGTAATGTCATACTCCAAACAGACTGCATGTTGGACATCTGGAATAATAGAACGATCGTATTCATATTTTGAAAGAACTGAAGATGTTATGCAACTTGTTCCAGAGATTCAAGCTTCTACATATTAATATTGATGCCAATCGTGGTGTTCATTTCAAAACAAGCTCTTAGCATAGACTCTAGTGTTTACGTTAATGTAACTCCTAGCTTTTCTGATTGAAACTGTTCAATAAGAATGGAATTTGTTTCGGTCGTATTAAAAAGTAAATTACTTCAAAAATAAAAACACCATGATTGATGTCTATATGAAATATCTGCTAAACTAGCATTTCATTACAAACTGAGTTCTAACAATACAGATCCTACAAGGGTGACTTGGTCATCGTAGCAAGAACATCACAAGTAAATGGAACATTTTTTTTCTTTCCTTGGAAAGCAAAAAAATAGGAGCAACTGAAATTTATGACATCTAAAGGTTGATCCACTGGAATTCCTAAATTTCAGTGAGAACGGCAGGAAGGTTTCACCTTCACCCTCACAAACTATGTTTGCTGATGCTACTACCCAGGGAGAAAAGGTTCTTGTTTTTACTACCAGCAAGTGTTTACATTGATTTGCTCTTGGGAAGAGGAAAGAACAAAGGCATCCACCCATGCACACAGAGTAAGGAGTAAGTGCCCGAACACGAATCAAGTGCCACGGGCACCGATAGACTAATCGGTGGTAAACTAGCATCTACGTACATAGTAAGATAGATAAGCTATAATTCCACTAACGCCCACTGGACAGAATTTAAGCTACTCCTCTCTGTTGTGTCCGTGAAAACTATTTTCAGTCTTTAGACACAATCAATTAAGACCCTACATGGTAAAAGATCAGCTAAATTAGCATTTTACTACTACCCGCTAGATTGGAAACTGAATCCAAACTGCCACATTCAGTTTTCGCAACAACAGAGATTGGCCATTTGGTCATCCTAGCAGGAACAGTTGCAGCCGATTAAGTAAATCGAACAATCTTTTTCTTTGAAAAGGAAAATGGAACAACTGCATTTTCGGCTGCCAAAATGTTATTCCACAGACATACACATTTTAATAGTATGTGTCACGGCCTTACAGCTACTACCAGGGAGAAAAGGTTATTGTTAATACTGCCTACACAATCAGACAAAACATCTAATTTATATTCAGTTTGGAGATACCAACAGTTAAGAACCTACATAGTAAGACAGCAGCTAAACTAGCATTTGCTTACTAGATTGGAACTGACTCCTAACTTCATTCAGCTTTGAGACATTAACAAGATCTTACATGGTGCCAATATACTAAACCTAGGAAGAACTCCAGGAGCCGAGCAATTATATTTAAGTCTGAGAGGAAATGGACAACTTTAACTGCTGTCTACGTGCAATATGTGCTAAACTAGCATTTCACTTCACCCACTAGATTGGAAAAGGAGCCCTAACTGCTGCAACACCAACCAACAATATACAGATCTTACAAGGGGACATTTGGTCATCTAGCAAGAACAGCAGTAGCCAAACAAGTAAATGGAAGGGAAAAAATCGTTCTTTGAAAAGAAAAACTGGAAAAACTGCACTTTATGCCACCAAAATGTCAATTCACCGACATATCACATGAATTTCAGAGAAAACGGCAGTACACATTCAGTTTGCTGGCTCACGTACATTATGTGCTACACAGCCTACAGCTACTATCAGGAAGAAAAGTTCTCGCTTTTACTCCCAACAACAATCAGAAAAAAAAAAATTTAATCGATCTAATCTTTAGGAAGAAGGACAGACAGAGGCATTCAAGAATCAATAGCAGAGAAACAGGAACCTAATGCGGGCAGGCGGCCATCGACCGACGATTACCTTGAAGATGGGTGGCTTGAGGAGCTCGAGGCAGATCCTGCAGAGGAGGGCCGCCGAGTTTATCTTGATTGATATCTCGCCATCCGGCCTCCCCTCTTCCGCCGCCGCCCCGTCTGGCCTCGCTCCAACCTCCGTCCCCGTCTTGATCCTCCTGCACGCTGCTACTTCCGCCATGGTGAGCTGCTCTTGCTGCGGCGCTGGACTGATGTCGGATGCCTCGAAGCAAGACGAGGAGAGGGAGGGTGTGGAGAGATATGCAACCTGAGATCTTGCTGAGGGTGGTGCGCGTAAATGACCAGCAATTCACCGCGTGCCTGGCTGTCAATATGTCACTGGTGCTAGTGAATAATGCATCTCGTGTATTTCGTTTAGTGTGAACAAAATTCGTCAGCTGATAATTTCAGTTGATCGGTTGAATCCTAACTTTAAGTCACACTTCCACGTACTTCAGCTTTTGCAACCGAAAATGACACTGGTGTCAGCTCTATATCCACTCTATTACACCGGTGTCATACTCTATAGGCGATTTACACAAAAATAACCCAAAAGTGGAAGAAAAGCACAGACTAACCCTCCGGCGAAACTATTTCACCAATCTAACCCTTTTGTGTGGCGCCCCTCCCACGGGCGCCACACACGCCCATGTGGCTCCCCTCCTGCCGGCGCCACACACCCGTCCGACGTGGCCCCCTTGACGGCCGAGCTGGTGCGGCCGTCCGACGTGGCAGCATGTGTGGCGCCCCTCCCAACGGCGCCACACATGCACTTGTAATCCCCCAAAACATACTGTGAGACAATTCCTCTGGGACTTAGCCGGTTTGCGAGGCTCGATGTGTGGCGCCGATGACACGGGCGCCACACTAGCCTGTGTGGCGCCGATGCCACGGGCGCCACACATAGAGCATCGCGAAAACGGCTAAGGACTTATCGTCCGGAGCCCCTGGATGTTTTGGACCCAATAGTTCATATAAGTTGGCATGTGTGGCGCCGATGCCACGGGCGCCACACTAGCACTTGTGGCGCCAGTGGGAAGGGCGCCACACATGGACTTGTGTTGAAAACATGAAAAATCCTACCAAACTCCAACAGTTACGAGTACAACATTGGACACAACAAGTAGAAATTTCATGACATACACATATAACACTTCATAGGTCACATTGTAGCACGTAGATTCAAACAACAAGTAGCATTACAGACCATGGTTCGAAATGACATAGGGTTCACAAATCGATACTTATGAATATAGAGTTCACAACAACACGTAGCACATCCTAGTAGCGTCCTCGACGTGCCGTCCTCGTGGGCTGCTTCCGGACGGCCATCCTCTTCGTCCGCTGCCTTGGCTGCTCCTCGCTCGCTCGCTCCTCGCTGCTGCTTGCTCGCTCTGCTTCGCTGCTCCTCGCTCCTCCTCCTCCTCCTCCTCCTCCTCTGAAGAGAACGGCTCGTCGTTCCTCATCCTCGACATAGCTGATCTCCGCGGCGGCCCGTCATCCTCCTAAGTGACAACCTTCTTTCCTCGGTTGACATAATCTTCCGGAGTGTACCGGTTTGGAGCCTTGCCCCTTGGCTTCAACTCGGTAAGCCGACCGTTGCTTGGAGGTACGCTTCGGAAGTACGCCTTGACTCGGAATTAGGTCGTCCTCGGGAGGAATCTGCACAAACATGAACACATGAGATTACAAAAGTTGAAATTAGTAAGAACATGTTTCACAAAGCAACAAAATAGTCCATACATGTTCTTCAGAAGAGGAGGATGTAGGGATTTCGCCTTCGCGGCAACCTAGCAAGTTCGCTAACCGCCGCATCTTTCGTGCAGTGTTCTGCGTCATGGAACTCACGGTTACAAAGCCACCACAACATAATAGTGTACATTCAAAGTTGGTGATCATACCTTAATGAAATTCCGCAACGGTCCGACAGGCTTTTCATCTCTGTGGCTCTGGTCCCACATAGTCTCGCACTCCTCAGCGGTTTTCTGGATCTCCTCCCGCTCGTGACAAACATAGCATACACAATTTAAGCGAGCACATGGCAATCTAGATGATGTACTAGTTAGTGAGAGAATCCATTACCACGAAGTTCAGCTCGGAAGCAATAGAAGTCGATCTCCCTCTGCGAGCAAAAGTGTCGTGCCGGCTTTGCCCAACCTCATCGAACTCGGATGGGGTCGTCCAAGATGTCCTCGACGATACGCGTGCTTAACTAACTCGATACGCGTGTTCCGATGGAACCACTCGAGGTAGTTGTTGAAAGCGGTGAAGTCGTGAGGCACAATCTGCTCGTGGTCAGCATTCCGTGCCGCTTCCAAGCGGTGTTGGAACGCCGTGATGTGGCCGCTATGATGGATCGGCCAATTTGTGATCTTCCTCTGCCGCTGCCTATCAAGCCTGCAAGAATCAACAAGTTAGTTTGTACCTCTTCTATCAAGAATCTTCCATCGCATGATTCCAGAAGTTTACCTGTGAAGCGCCTTGTCCGTGTCTTGCCACATTGGTGGGCACTCCTGATACAGCCCAAACTGTCTCATCACTCTTTGCGGCTGGTGGTGTTCAACAAGCCACATGCATATGAGTGGGCAGCGCATACGCCGAACCGCGCCTCCTCCGTGCACTTGGGGTTTAGGTCGGTCATCGCCGCGCCAATACGGTAGTAGCTACCATATGGCTCCCATTCCACCTGCAGACATACAATTATTTAGTAGATGCCAATAGAATCAATCAAAACTAGGATTGCAACTCCGCAGTGATCGGTTACCTGCTCAGCGGTAAGAGTGTCCAACTCCGCGATTGTACTGCTCTGTACATGACCATTGGATCGCTCGTCATCTCCGAGACATTGTCCCAAAGGTATGCCCAAGTGGGCTCCCGATCGAGAAAGTGAGGGAAATGAGGCCATGGCGTCTCGTTGAGTACCCCGGGACGCCCAAGCGATAGGCGGTCCCGGCTCCATACGGAAAGTAGGAGCATGCATCCACCAATACCGCCGCTCCCAGTCTTGCTCCCGAGTCCTGCGACAAGCTTCGTCCAGCTGCGTACATAAGATATTTGGTTACTACTTTGTGTAGCGCACTACTATAGGAAAATAGTACATAGAACAAATCATCACCTGCCGGTAGAGGTAGGCAAGTGCCGCTGTTCCCCAACTCCACCGATCGTCCAACACCGTAAGCGCCTTCAGCCAACACCAATGGGCCAGCTTACCCCCACCGTCGGGAAAGAGAGTCTCGGAAATCATGTACCATAAGTACACGCGGGCGTACGTCCTCCGAGTGTCCTCGTCGGCCTCTATGGGGCATTCTGCAAAGTTAGTTCTGATCCAAGAGAAAGACGCGCCGGTGGGAACTCTCTCCTTTGGATTTTCTGGCGGCGGAGGAGCCCTGCCAATAAGTCCCTGCATCTGCTGGCGCCACCCATCAGAAGCTGTGTTCATACACAGTGGCTCGCCCTGAATAGGTAGTGCAAGGATCATGGAAACATCCTGCGCGAGTAGGGGCCATCTCGCCGGCCCTCAAGTGGAAGGTGTGAGTCTCCGGCCTCCACCGGTCGACAAGGGCGGTGAGTGCCGAGGGGTTCATGTGTGGCCCCCACGGCTTACAAGGGATATGAACGGCATAAGACCGGTAGGCCGGATGAACTCCGTGTACCTCTCGTCATAAGGTATATCCGGTGTGCCATGGTAACGAATCTTCAAAGGGTGAAGATCCGTTCCCCTCTCCGTCATATGAACAACACGGTGCTCCCCGTCGTACTCTTCATCCGGAAGCCACACCATCCTACATGTTTACACAACCATATTATGAGTCATTCCACTAACAAAAATGAGCAACACATACATGAGAGTTCATATCCAAATACATGAGAGTTCCATACATACACACATACATTCATATCTAGGGTTCCAACAAATATTTGGTTCAAATATGAGTTATTCCATCACAAATAGTAGACATTTCAAGACATACATACATAGAATTTGAACACATACATAGCCATTTTATATCTACATAGCCAAATCTAGGGTTCATATCCAAATCCACCAACATATCCAAATCTAGGGTTCATATCCAAATCCACTAACATATGTAGGGTTCCTACACATACACATTCAACACTTACATAGCCATTTTATATCTACATAGCCAAATCTAGGGTTCATAGCCATTTCAACACATACATAGCCATTTCAACACATACATGTAAAATTTCATATCTAGGGTTCCACCAAATCTAGGGTTCATATCCAAATCCACCAACATATCCAAATCTTGCTAGGTTCAGAGCCAAATGCACTAACATATCAATGGTTCATATGTAAATCCACCAACATGAATTTCCATGTCTAGGGTTCATACCCAAATCTACCAAATCCACCAACAATAGTGGACGAATCAGAGGGAATCGAAGGGGAATACCTTGAGGAATGGAGGAGGAAGGACTTGGCCGGCCGGATCTGACGATTGCTTGGTCGATTTGGTGCGGGGGGCGAAGGGGACTCGGGCGGCGGCGGCGGTTTCCTGGGAGGAACAGAGAGAAGAGAAGAAACAGAGAGAAACTGGCTGGGTCGGGCTGGGCGCGGGCGCGGGCGCCACACTTAAGTGGATGTGTGGCGCCCGTGGCATCGGCGCCACACATGCTAGTGTGGCGCCCGTGGCATCGGCGCCACACATCGAGCCTCGCAAAACGGCTAAGTCCCAGACGTTCCGGAGCCCCTGGATGTTTTCGACCGAAAACATGATATAAGTTGGCATGTGTGGCGCCGTTGGGAGGGGCGCCACACATGCTGCCACGTCGGATGGGCGCACCAGCTCAGCGGCAAGGGGGCCACGTCGGATGGGTGTGTGGCGCCGGCAGGAGGGGAGCCACATGGGCGTGTGTGGCGCCCGTGGGAGGGGCGCCACACAAAAGGGTTAGATTGGTGAAATAGTTTCGCCGGAGGGTTAGTCTGTGCTTTTCTTCCACTTTTGGGTTATTTTTGTGTAAATCGCCTACTCTATAAATAAACCTTAATTAGCACTAACTAGTAAAAGGATTTACGTACTACTTTTCATTGAGGTCAGCTGACCCAATGCATATAAGGTAGCTCCATCCCTGCTAGCCGTCATTCTACACAACAAAACGTCGGTCCTATTTAATAATTTAATTCTTTACAATGTTTAGAGTTGATAGTTTTATCTCAATTTAACTATAGTGTTTGGTATAGATAAAGAAAGACTTAAAAATAGAGAATTCAATTGCAATAGTGAACTACTTGCAAAAAATCCAATAGTAAAAAACTATGCTAGACCAAATGGATTGTTCACCAAGGTTCTTGGAAAATTTCTACTCAATGGAGCATTCTAGAAAAAATAAGAACTTATCGAGACGCCCTCGAGCTTGACGGGTATCGGCATATAGGTAATCCCAGTTTCTGGCATATCGATCTTACCGGCTCTTGTGCGCGCGGCGGAAAATGTCACTGTATCATTATTTTCGAACATGTTACTTCAATTTATGATTTTATCATCATTTTTAATGAGTCAAAATGAATTGAAAACTCAATTTTTAACTTCTCCAAAATTTTCCTATTTCAATTTGTATCAGTTTTAAGTCTATTTATATTTTTTACTGTTTGGACTACCACGTGTGCAAAACCAGTGCCACTTCATTTATTAAACCGATCCATCCGATTTCGAATACCCAAAATCAGTACTTGGCTGAAACACTTTTCCGTTGAGAACCAACCTGAGGTTGGGTGGTTAGGAGGGTGGTTGTACCCCAGCCCACCAGAGTTCAAACCCCAGGTTTGACATCTGTGTGTCTCATAAAGGCGGAATATTCTTTCAGTGGGAGGCGACGTTCCCGTCGACAGCGAGGCGCCTGCGGTGACTTCGTCAATTTCAAGATCCAATCCACCGGCTCAGTTTTCCGGAGGTGCTCATAGGGGTAGGGTGTGTGTGTGTGCGTTCATAGGGGTGAGTGTATGCGCGTGTATGTGAGCGCCTGTGTTTGTACTGTGTTTCTCAAAAAAAAGAAACACTTTTCCGTTCTCTTTAATTATTTCTCTTGTTACTTAGGACCCTGAAACATCAAACATTTTTTTTTTGGGATTAAAACAACAGTTATATATCCTGACCTGCAACTCCTAGCCGGCTCGTGACTCAAACGAGTTTCCTTAGTTGTGAAAAGTCCACAGATCTATTCATGATCTTCACCACTACAAGAAAATCCAAGAGTAATACAAATTATAAATAGGTCTTCACCACTACAAGAAAAATAAGCCAAAAATAGAACCTTCAAGAGATTACTGAAAAATATAGATAAACTGTGATTGTTCATGAATGCTCATAAATATCAAGATTGTTGGTGAATCCAAAGTGTAGGGAGTACTCATAACACACCGGGAGAAGTTTGTGTGTAGGACACCGTCTTTGCAGCTGTGTTGTGGACGAGTGGGGGAGGGGAAGACTTCGACCTTGGTGGTCTTAATTTCCAGGGTGAAAACCTTAAATATGACCTTCGGTGGTTGTACATAGCAACGGAGGTTACCTAGTCATTTCCTTTTTGAAGACATTGTATGGTGTTTGGACATTCTTCAAGGTGAAAATCCAAGATGTGATCATTTTGGTTTGACCAAACGACGATGGTGTTGCACTGTCACCTTCCTCGAGGCCTCGTTTTAAAAACCTTGGTCGGAGTCTAGGTGTTGTCATCACTGGCGGTGCTCTTGCTACTTCGAGTATCTGGATGTTTCAGTGGAGTCTTTTTTTTTTTTTTGATTATTCAGTTATGTGTCTAGATGTTGTTGCTAAATGTATTTAGTATCATGTTGATATAAATACACTGGACACGTCTAGATCTCAGGCTCTTAGACTTATCTAAATCTCAGTCACGTGGTGTCATCATGTCTCAGTTACAACCTAGTAGTAAATCATATGCAACTCATAGGCTAGCACGAATCTTAGAGCAAGTCGGTCGATATTTGTTCTCGGTTACAACCCACTTACAGTTAGAAGAATCTCAATTACAACCCATCACAAGGTAAATCCAATTGCTAAAAGATTAACTGAGAGATAAATAAAATCATGCGCCTCAATTTTAGCAAATCCGTAGTATATTAGAGCATCTCCACCGGTAGCCCCCAAATAGGCGCCGGCAGGGGCGCCGGCAGCTCCGTTTAGGGGGCGCCGGCACAACATCCTCTATTTGGGGATGTTGCTTCCACACCGGCGCCCCTATACGCTAGCCTCGATAGATTTTGAAATTTAAAATGATATTTAAAAAATGAAATTTATCGGAAATTCATACGAAGTTCATACAAAGGTAGCTCGAATTTAAACATAACTAAAACTTAAACTTAATCATATCTATTGGCCGTTGGTTGGGCCGCTCGACGGCCCTGCCTCGTCGTCGTTCTTCGCTATTGCCGCCTGCGTCCGTGCCCGCTGCTCCTCCCTTGCTTCGCGCATCTGGCGGTGGAGCATGGCGGCCGGCATCGCAGGGGCTTGCCGGCGGCGCTGTCCCTGCGCTTGCAGCATTTCCCGAGACGCTTCGATCTCGGCGCGCCTCGCCACCTGGCGGGCGAAGGCCTCGTAGTGGCGATGAGCGCTGAGTTATGCTTCTGTCCCTCCGCCTCCATGAGGCGGCGTCCCGCCTCCTCCGTGGCCGCTCGCTGGTGCGAGATCTCGAGGCCGTGCTGGAGGTTCGCGTCGTTGATGAACTCATCCCTCTCCTCCTTCAACCGCTCGTATCGTTGCGCCTTCAGCGATGCGAGGATCGCCGCCTGCTCCTGGTGGGCGGGGGCCTGTGGCGGCTCCCCCGACTGCGCTGCCTCCTCCGCCTCCTCTTCTTCCATGACTGCGACGTGGACCTCGTCCCACGCCGCGGACCGTGGGTCTACGTCCTCGTTGGTGCTGTGTTCGGCGTCGGCCTGCGGCTCCGGCTCGGGCTGCGGCTGCTGTCGAGGGTACTCCTCGCCAATGCCCTCCGATAGGGGCTTAGGGTTGATGGAATCCTGCAAGCTGATACGAGACATCGGTTCACAGACAAGCGGGGAGAGCGATTTACCCAGGTTCGGGGCCCTCGATGAGGTAAAACCCTTACGTCTCGCCTGTCCGTTCTTGATTATGATGACAATGGGTTACAATGG
>NC_061513.1:281145107-281216270 GCF_022539505.1 Lolium rigidum
TATAGACATACCTTGGACTCGCATATGTTTCTGTTGTACCACTCTGAGAGATGTAATATGGGTGGAACGGTGTTTCACTTGTGTTATGTCAACGACTTGTGTACTACACCATGCAGTGGTACGCTGGGTCATCACAGCCTAACCCTAATTTGACTTGGACAGGCCCAAGTCAAATAGACTCTATTAAAACCCGATCTTTATTAGTTTCCCGATCTTTCACGATGCACCTTGTTGATCCATAGGACCGATAGATCTTGAACTTCCTCGACAGATTCAAGGATACTCAAGCGCATATGATTACTCTTGACAACTCAAGAACTCACACATCTTTATTGGATAACTAGACGAACGTCCGAGACGCCGTCATAGGGCCAACCCCGCAGGGATGGTGATATTGGAGGAACCCAAGGTTCTACAAGACTTGAATCAAAACTAGACTACCGAAACCCTAGCCGCCCCACCTCCTTATATGAGGGGGAGGGTGGCCGGCCGGCCAACCCCTATTGGGTTGGGGCGCCCACTCATGGGCCTAACCCTAATTTGACTTGGACAGGCCCAAGTCAAATAGACTCTATTAAAACCCTAATTTGGCCCACAACATGACCTGACTACATTATTATCTCCTAATAACAAGATTATAATAAACTACTGGTACAACCTTAGACCTAATTATCGTATCAATGGCTGTCCTAGTGTACCAGGCCTGGATATCCATATCACAAACGGACGCGTGCGGACGCTAAAATGCGACGCGCCGCTGGAGATGCCCTGAGACCGACCTGGCAGGCGCTCGGCTCGTCGCTGCCTTTTCATCGATGAGGCGATGCAGGTCCTGGAATGGGTGGATCGGATCTGGCCACACATGCCAGCCGCCAGGAGACGAAGAGGCGAGTTCGGCGTCGCTCCGTGAGGCAAGGACAGTTCGCTAGCTCACGCTGCCTCGAGAGTCGAGACTACCGATGTCGCCTCGTACCTCGCTCAGGATCGGGAGTCGCGAAGAGTCAACCGTCTGCTTCCAGCGTTGCGAGGCCCAGTAACGATTCCTACTTTCCTTCCTATTTTTTTTCTTCTTTCCTACATAAGACTGCTCATAGTGGGAGTAACTTAGGTAGTAACATCACACATTTCAAGATATTTTGGTGACATGGCATAACAATAAATGAAGAAAGAGAGGGAGGTGGTAACTACCTATGTTACCATAACATCACACATCCCAAGATAAAATGAGTCTACTAACAAATAAATGAGACTTTGCATGATACCATCTCTAAGTTACTTTCCACTATGAAGGTAGTAACATAGACTAGTAACTTATGCATAACACCACCTTATGTTACTCCCCACTATGAGCAGCCTAAGTATATAGGCCTATAAAAAATTGGGCCCCACAAAATTCTGGGGCCCTGTGCGAGCTGCACACTCGGCACATGTGCCTGCTCGGGCCTGTTTCTGGTTACAAATATTTTCCCCCATCTCATGGTCGTCGCTGAAGTCAGTTGGCTCCTCCAACTTGTGGAGGAGCTTCATCGACCTCTTCCCAGCGCCACGGTTATCTTCTGTGACAACATCAGAACTGTATACATGTCGATGAATCTGGTTCAGCAACAGCGGACCAAGCACATCGAGATAGATCTTCACTTCGTTCGAGATCATGTGGCGCTTGGGCACATTCAAGTTCTTCATGTGTCTTCGTCTCGACAATTCGTGAACATCTTCACCAAAAGGCCTATCATCACCATTATTATTTGACTTTCGATCCCGTCTCAGCATTCGAGAATCTGCCGTTAGTGTTTGAAACAAATTAGGATCAATTCTTCAAGGTGTGGAGCTGGAAAGAAAAAAATCTCAAAAATCAGAAAAGAAATCATGATCAAGACAATACTCTAAGCATTATCAAGTTACACCATGTTCTGTTCCTATTTGACCAAGACCTTTTCTGATCAAGTGCACAACGTTGTCTCGGGGTTTTCGTGGAGCCAGCAGGATGGCAGGATTAAGAGAACAAAATACATTGGGCAAGTTGTGACAAGTTTCTGAAATCAAATAACTTAGATGTCATTGGCCTCAAATACCTTATAGACTCAATTTCTGTGACACCAGAACAAGAAGTATGAAGATCAGTACAGAACCCTAAATCACTTCACCGTACAGTTCTCAGGGGCGAAGTACAATTCTAGTGTTCAGCAAGCTTAAGAAATTAACAATTGTGAATAAACAGAAAGTTGTGGCCAGTTGAATTGTTCTTATCTAAAATACTGGTGGTACCATTGTGGCCAGTTGAACCTCGCAAAAAAGGTTTTGTGCCTGCCAGGGATGGTTTTGTGCATTACAAGTTGCGACCCAAGCTCGGAACGGAAGCACCACCACGCACAAACGTGTTCGTCTTACCTCTAAAATTGGTCATGTGCTACTAAATCTAATGCTGGTAGTGACCCATTGCCATCGATAATGACCGCTCAATTCAGCATACTCAATTCACTTCCGAAGCATGGTTATCTGTATCAACAATCATGAGAGGAAGAAAACAAAAATAAGAAATCCACAGCTTGTTGTGCTTGTATAGAACAACATCAGCATGAACAGGATTTTTCCAGATTTAAGATTTAACTGTAGAAAAACAGAGTCCTCTTGTGATCACTAGATGCATACGATTGATATAAGAGGATCATCGCCAGGTCTTCAAGCATTCAATTTAAGTTCAGGAATCAGTCTACAGATTGTTCGTTCATCAAAAGAAAGGCATTACATCACAAAGTTCAGAATAAGCATTACATAGCATCTTGAGTCCTGGCTCCCCTCCCCCATCAAGACAGGAGAAGTTAGTTATCCCATCTGGACGTAGGTACCGAGCGCGTCGAGGTACCAGCCGGAGCGCACATGGAAGCCGAGGATTTTGCCACCAGCTGCAGGGAGCTTGAACTGCGTGCCTTCCTCCTTCCCGTACGGACCAAAAGTGCGATGGTTGCTGACAAAAGTAAGTGATCTGATGACAAAAGAATTGTTAAAGAAACCGCAGTGGCTTTTGACGCTTGTCAAGTACTCGTCCTTCCGCAAACAGATCTGGGCATGCCAAAATAACATTTTATCAACATCAAGTCATTTTATGAAGTGACACCACTCGAAAAGAAACAATGTGATAGGTTGTGACTTATACCTCCGACTGTTCTCCCCCAGTTCCTCCCCACATATTGCTCTCCTCCGCCTGGCCATCCCGCTCATACAACACCGACATGGCATCGACAGCGCAGCCATGGCGGACAACTAACCTCAAAATGCGGTTGATGCCACGCATGTCCATTTTCCAGGAATAGCCACCACCGCCACCACAAGGTCCCATCTTCACAACTGAATCCTATATATGATAGACAATGCCAGGAGGCAAGTTCAGCAGGTATAGTACCAACAATGGGACATTGGAGTATCATAAATTTTCTATGGTTATGTCATACCGTTGAGCTCTTCTTATAATGGATTTTCTTCTTGATCTCACCATTGTTGATAGTGACTTTGATGCTGGTGGAAGGAGAAACCTTTGGGATCACCAGCGTGTAGCAGTCTGTAGATAAGCCCTGGTGCAAGGGAGTTATCTGCATAGTGTTTGATCCAGTGCAGTCACAGACTGCTCTTGGGCACTCCTTCTCATGCTCTTCCATCTCATGGTAGGACATCTTGGCTGTGCAGCCCTTACCAGCGTTGGAGCAAAAGACCTGGAGAGACTCCAGTACGCACTCCATTGCGAAGCACCGATTGTAGCCAGTGGCGATGGAACACACCTGGCACTTTTCCTTTTCCAGGAGCTTCTCATAGCAGATGGAACACAGAACATGACCAGCTGCACACTGTAAATTATGAAAGAATTTTTCCATGCTTTATGAGCCACCTTACTGGAAAAATAGAATGCTAAACATGCTGAATAGTAAAAAGCTATAAACCACGTAAGTTGATCGATTGATTTATTCCTACTGAAAATTATAATGACTGAATAACTTGAAAAACATTGTACAGATAGCAGAATAACTGTAGAAATTTTAACAAAAACCCGTGAACTAGAGTTGTAATTAAGAAGGATACATAATTGAAAAGCACTAATTTCTATTAAAATATATGAAAGACAGTGGTTACTTCGTAAGAAAACATTTCTGATAGAAGGCATTTGAAATGACCTGTGCATAGCACTTATATGGACACTGCTCGGGCAAATTACAGGTAAAGAAATACCGTCCGTTATGCTTAGATGCAATGCACATGGTCATGAGGAGGTTAGGAACGAATATACGAATATGTCATCCAAAAGCTAGGAATGGGAATAATTTGAATCCTTCAAGATATGTAGCTCGAAAGAAAACCCTTTGCTCAAAAAAATCAGGAATAAATCCTGGTCAAGGCGGTGGCTGAAGCAGTACCAACTTACCCCATGTCTTGTTCCTATTTCCAAGACCTTTTCTCATCAAGTGAACAACATGATCTCAAGGTTTTACTGGAGTCCGCAAGATGTCAGAATTAAGAGAACCAAATACATTGGGACAAGTTTCTGAAATCAAAGAACTTGGGTGGCATGGGCCTCAAATACCATATAGATTCAAATTTTTGTAACACTAGTGTTATTGTGATCCAAATTCAATAAGAAGGCTAACAACAGAGCAAAGCGAGGCCCGTCGGCTAGGATTTTATCGCTTCATAAGATAACCAGTACAGATCATCATCAAAGCCTATTGATACCTCTGGTAACCCGCCGGCTAGGGTTTTATTGCTTCATAAGATAATCCACGGTGTTTGTAAAACACTCCCCGATATAGTGAAGTTTTGCTCGCTGATGCCCGTGGTTTTTACCTCTCTTTGTTGGAGAGGGTTTTCCACGTTAAATCTTGTGTCTCCCGCTATGATTTCCTTTTTCGTTCTTCGTTACTGCCTATGCCGTTTAAATAAAATTAACACTATTTTAATAATATTAATTTAATTTTTTGGCGGATCCATTAACTTGTTTGTATGTTGGAGTGTAAGGTAGAGATGTATGGACCCGTGAGTATTTTATAACACCATTTATTTTTATATATTATTATTTTTATCTATGTTTTAACATATTTCCATGTTATCTCAATTTTAATTGATAGTTTCTACATAATTTTATTTATTGAGTGAGTGAAATGATTTGCGCTCTTGTGTTGACTCAGTAAATCATAGAAAATTAAAACTGGCGAAGGTAGTGCCTTATAGGTGCCGCACTAGCAGGCTATTCCCTATTTTGGTAGGGTAGGACAGGTTTTACTTGGGCTCTTTTCCCCTTTCCCCCATTTTTTTTCTCTTGCTGGTTCCACCATGCCACGAACTCTCGTCCTTGCTTCGGAGAGCATCAAGAGGCAAATTCAAAACACATTTAAGTCTAACATGCTTCCTATGCATAGGAATCTTGTAAATAAACAAGTTCATGAAGAGCAAAGTAACAAGCATAGGAAGATAAAACAAGTGTAGCTTCAAAAATTTCAGCACATAGAGAGGCATTTTAGTAACATGAAAATTTCTACAACCATATTTTCCTCTCTCATAATAAATTTCAGTAGCATCATGAGCAAACTCAACAATATAACTATCACATAGAGCATTCTTATCATGAGTCTCATGCATAAAATTATTACTACTCCCAACGTAAGCATAATCAATTTTATTAGTTGTAGTGGGAGCAAATTCAACAAAGTAGTTATCATTATTATTCTCATCAAGTGTAGGAGGCATAGTATAATCATAATAAAATTCACTCTCCATAGTAGGTGGCACCAAAAGACCACTATCATTATAATCATCATAAATAGGAGGTAAAGTATCATCAAAGAAAATTTTCTCCTCAATGCTTGGGGGACTAAAAAAATCATGAAAACCAGCTTCCCCAAGCTTAGAACTTTCTATATCATTATCAACAACTAGAACAGTGGCCCGCGCACATGCCGGGCGATATCTTGATAGTCTATTAGATTCTTACACGATCCATGAAAGAGAAACAACTCTAGACAACCGATTAATTCAGAATTTCATATTATCCTAGGATGGCATGCTAAAATTAATAACATTTTTATAATATTTTTGTATGAAGATAAATAATAACTTTGTAATCTAACACAATATTTATTCTTAAAATTACTACTCAATTGATATTGTATTATCGATCTATGTTAAATAACATATCTATATATACATTTATATGGAACTGAATTTCATGGATTATATATATTTTAAAATATTTTTTGGATGTTTTGAATTAGTTCACTTGTAGTTTTGCTCAAAGCTAATGAGCTTGCGGGTCTTGATGCATATTGTGCTTTTTCTTACTTTGTGATTAAGTGGCTTGTTAGATGCCAAATAATAATTTTCATAATATTATGTGTATAGAAGTTTAAATAAGCATTATGTGTAGCGTACCGTGTCCAACCTTTTCTCCCACATATTTGTGCGCTATATGCTCCTAGTCTCACCGACTCGAATTCCTTAGCCAATTGATTTACTCTTCTGATACAGTTGGGTAGCACCGAAGGGCAGGAATTAAAAATTCTTTCTTTATGTGTAACGGGCCACCGTTTTAATTCACCCAGGTACACCCATCCTCTGAAAAGTAGTCCAAACAATCCCCTTTATTGATTACATCTCCACTTCTTCTTATTCTTGCAAAGCGCTAGCTTCGAAATATGGTTTTTTCCGCTCCCAGGAATCCACAAAATTCAGATCAACGACGTTCTCTCTCGCCCAAAAATAGAGTCTACAAATGGCGCATGAGGTAGTGATAAAGGAAGATCATGGAGGACGTCCAGGCTGAAGAGTGTCACGCACCTTCGGTCTGAGCAAGAGCTTGAGGCTTGCGGCGCAAGATGCATAGTTTGCCAGCCATCTACTTAGGGCATGTTGGATGATGTTTTCTTGGATGAGCACGGATCAATGCTACCGTACATTTGTACCTGCAAGTATAATTTTTTTTTACTTATTTTTTCCAATTTTTTTCTTTTGCTCGTATCATATAGAAAGACACCAAATTGTTAATAGTAATCTTTTTCTTTCAAAGGTTTGACTGCTCACCTGCAGAATTCCAGTATTATTGATTAAGGGTCGTATTTTGCCACTGTTTCATGTCCTGGTGTGGCGCAACTCTCTCCAAAGAGAATTTGTATTTCCAAAGAGATGTTATCAATTATCAGTTGCATACTATAAATCTACGACAACCAGGGATTTGGGTACCGGTGGGGAAATCTGAGTATCGGTTAAAATTCAAGATCGTAAATTTCAATGATGTGAGGACCTTAATTATGTATCATATGGATTTTCAAAACATGTGAGGTTAATTTAAACTTTACAAATTATCTTTCAATTTTTTTATTATTCGTTGTTTCAAAAATAGTTGTGTATCATACAATAATTTTTTTTGTGGGAAGGTATTCCAAATATGCCAAATTTTACAACCTTTGCATATAATTTTTTTTCTGTGATGCCACCGTGTCGTATATAAATACACCTATATTGTGACAACATGTGTGCATAAGCTAAAATTGTATACGCGCACTGATAAGCTTTTGAGTTTTTGGAGATGGCTTCAGGTATGTGCGCGTTTCCGGTTTTTGGTTAAATCATGGCCATCAACTATATACATCTAACCATCTAAATAATCAATAAATAATCTTGAAACATGCACTTCCTTTTTTTCTGAACTGTGCAATCGGGAGATAAATTCATGTTCTTGTGTGAAAAGGAAGAAAAAATATTTATGATGTCATCCATGTCATTGTCATGTGCAATGGAGCCGGACTGGTCCGTGTGTTTGAAATGGAGCCGGACTCTATTACGTGTGCATGCTTTTCTACGGAGGTACCAAGGTAGCCCAAGGAATAGACTTCGTTTGGGCTAGCGATCAGAAATTTGGATTTCCTTATTTCTTTCCGTTCCTTTGGCTGGGTAAGTGCAAAGAAGGAAAAAATCATAGGATACAATGGACTGGTCGATTAACAAAGGAAAGAAAGAAAGGCACGCAATGAAAGGAAATTTTGGGATTGGTTCCAACGTGATATATTCTGTGCGCATGCAGTTTCATATCTAAACGGTTATATCTTTGTATGACTACCGATCTCTTGTTTAAAGTTTATAATCTTCCATCCATAGATGGCATGACTTGCGGACGTTATACGTGTCAAACGTGTACACGTTAAACAACGCGTTACGGTAATTTTAGTTTAATCATAGCCATCAATTATATATCTAACCATCTAAATAATTTAGATGATGTGAATTAACGTAACGCCTCGAAAAACACCTTTATTTTGCTTTTAGTATATAATAGACTAGCATGCCAAGTGTGAAGATCAATACAGAACCCTGAATCTCTTCGCCGTACAGTTCTCTGGGACGAATTACAATCTGAATTCTAGTGTTCAGCAAGTTTAAGCATTTAACAATTGTGAAGAAACAAAAAGTTGTGGCCAGTTGAATTGTTCTTATCTAAAATACTAGTGGTAGCACTGTGGCTGCAAACCTCGCAAAAAAGGTTTTGTGGTTGCCAAGGCAGCCTTTGTGCATTATGTACAAGTTGCGACCCAAGCTCGGAACGGAAGCACTGCCACGCACAATCGCGTTCTTCTTGCCTCCGCAATTGGCCATGTGCCACTAAATCTGATGCTACTAGTGACTCATTGCCATCGATAGTGGCCGCTAAATTCAGATTTTGTTCACGCTTGAACTGGTGACTTAATAATTATTTTGATCTCGGCCACTAGAACATGTATATCTGATGACCACCCAGTTAGGATCGAGTTCGAGAAGATGAACAAAGCGCGCGTGCTTCGTCTCCCCCAGCGACGGCGTTCCGCCTCCGACGCAGCGAAACCTAGCCTTAAAACACGGAAACCCTTCCCCATCCTCTTCCAAGTTCTAACCACTCTGCACGGCCTCACCGGCGTCCGGCAAGGGCATGCATGACGGATCAGAGTCAGACACGGATGATTAATCAGTTGATGGTTGCTCGCGCAAAAAGGGAGATCGAAGGAAGAAGGGGTGTGAAAATAAATGACCTGGAAGACCGGAGGCTTGAGGGGGCCGAAGCAGACGGTGCAGTCCAGGTCTTCCAGGTCGACGGTGACATTGGTGGCGACGGCGGCCTTCATCTTTTTTCTTCTCGGCGCTGCCGCTAGCTAGGTTCCCTCGCCGCTTCTGCTAGCTGCGGTTCGCCGGTTCCTCCCGTATGTCGCCTCGCCCCTCTGCAGACTCGCTCAAGTGACTATGCAACAGTGGCTTTGCTTGGATTCCTACTGCTCGCTGTAGTAGATGGCGATGCTGGGAGCTGGTCAAAAGCTGTATTGGGAAGGCTGACGGACTGAGGACGTGACTGGACGGAGGAGCCTTTTGGCTGTGCACACTCTTGCCATGACTGGCTGCACTGCATGTTGGCAACGTGTTCGAGTGTCCGCGCTCACGAGAGTGTGCCCGTGTATTGACACGTTATTGAAACATAGTTGAAATACATAGAGTGAAAATACATCGAGAGTGCCCGTGTATTGACACATGTATTGGCACACTCAACGTAGAGTGAAAATACAGTTTCCACCGTGCCATGTTTTGAGCACAACGTAGAGTGAACTGAGATTTTCTTAAGCTCGATCAGTTTTCATAAAAATGCAAATGGAGTTTTGCGAAAATTCAACTTGTACCAGAGAAACTCTATTTACATAGAACATTGAAGGAAATACAGTTTTTATTGTTCATACAAAATTTCACTATTAAATTGAACTAGGTAAGTGCCACTTACTATTAAATTAAAATAGGAAAGTTCCTGATGTTCACATATAGGCCAGGCAAAAGTTGGAACGGAAGTCAGATATCTAGCCGGATTATTTTGCTTGCTAGCTAGGCCCGACACTACAGGAAAACGGTAATTTGCCGGCTTTGATACCATGTTAATGTAACTAGGACTTACATAAACACAATGACGGCTCGTACACAACTGTGCCGGCCTCCTCTTCCTTTATACACTCAAGGGGTTATAGGTTACACGTGTAAAGAATACGTACAATATACACAATACATACCACATTAACACACCAGCCATTGGCAAAGAGGAAGCTGTCGTCGGCGTAGAGGTGTGCTGACGGTGGCTGTCAGTGTATGGCCGTCGGCGTAGCACCGATCGGTGTAGCAGAAATCACCGTCGGCGTAGCGTCGGCGTAGCGCAGGCCGTCGGCGTCTTCTTCGTGCCGATAACTTTCCATCAGCCGTAGGCACAGTTCCACCATCGGTGTCACTTTTTCATGGACACGGTCGTTTGAAGACATCGGAGATATTCCGACAGCCAGGACGTCGGCACCGCGAAGACGCGTGTCAACACCTGGTGGCTCCTCCTGTGTTGCCGCTACCTTGGATTCATAGGGGGATGTGAATCGGCAACTTGTGAAAGGATGTGGGAGTCCCCAACACAGACAGGAGCAAAGACATGTCTAATATGGACAATACAAACTATACCAACATCATGCTAAATCAGAAAAGCAATACATGAAAACTGTGGACAACAGAAACCCTAGCAAGATCATGATAACTCAACATATTTGGGACAAACAAGGAATGACAAATGTGGCACCCTAACAAGATCATGATAACTTAGCACATTTGGGACTAACCCGTGCAACAAGATCAAACCCTACGCAAGATCTGTCAACTCCTAATCAAGATCTAAGCATAACCGAGCATTCTTCAAGGAAATCCTTAAGAAGTGATGCACGAGGAAGAAGATGAAGTCACCGACATGCAGTCGCCGCCGCCACCGCCACCATCACCCACCGGAGATCTGTGTGCCGCTTACCTGCTTGCCAACGGGAGGTGGAACTTGAAATTTGGGGGGAGAGTGGGCGAGGGGGTCAAAATAGACGATGGGGCGCCGCAGGAGGTGACAAAATCTTTCCTGCCCCCCTTTTTCACTTTTCACCGATGCGCGACGCAGCTCGCACCATCCCCCTCCTCGTTCCCGTTTGTGCGACGAAAATTCCCTTTTCCATCAGCTCCGTGCGAGATTTGGATAGCTCACTGGAAACGGCCAATTCGGGCGTTCCTTCTGAGCTTGGCCCGGAGCTGCTTCAAGTAGCGTGCGATGCAACACCGCGGATGAGACCAAGAAATCAAGCAACCAAAACTGGACTCCACATACGAGCCAAGGGAAGCCCAGGCTACCAAACATGTCCATAGAAAACTCAAAATACAGTAAAGTTATTTTTTGCAGGTAAAAACACAATAAAATTGCAAGAACATTTGTTTGGACAAAACACATGAAAAAATATGGGAAAAGTGCATCATTTCTGCACGACTAGTCTAACAAAGAGACTGGACGGGATGATCAAATTCCTATGGAATTGTTTCATATAAATTTAATGCATAACGTTTTCAATCGACCCGATCCAAACTGTTTTTCTAAAGAATGCTACTCGCTGAAAACGACATTCACTTGCGTCCATTTAATCCGAACGGAAGGAGTAACATTTATCCAAAGACAATTCATACGAAAATATATTGAAGGATAGAAATCCCGCAAAAATCTTATGAAATCCCTACAGTCCAAGGACGGGCCTTGAGCTCAGCAATTCAGCATACTTGGCAACCTGTTCGGCTGCTCCCTGACCTATCGACAATCGTGAATAAAAAAACGGGATATGGCTTGTTTTTTCAGAACATCAGCATGAACTGGCTAATCCAGATTCAAGATAACATGTCCTTTTGCGAAGATAGTTTTGGCGAATGATGTACCTTGCTTATAATATTCCACCATTAACTAATATTACTAATATGTTTGGTAGATGGCTAAATGGGGTGAGGAAAGAGGATAAACAGAAAATTCGATTGGTGTTTCCGTTCTTTGTTGGGCTATTTGGAGAACTAGAAATGATTTTATCTTTAACAACCAAAATGGAACTAATTTTTTGCAGGTTATCCGGCGAGCTGCTCACTCAATTCAGCAGTGGGTTTTGCTTTTCCCAGTGGACCAGCGGGAGGCTATGGTTATTGGATGCAACCGAATGCTAGCGGTTGCTCAGAACTTCTTTTTACAGACTACTGGGTGGCGACATCTTAATAGAATAGCAAATGCATAGCTTTTCTATTTGCCATATTTTTAACAATTGATTCATGTATCGATTCTAGCTTTTTCTTGAGTGTAATAAGTAATGTTGGAACTTTTGTGACTTGATACTTCATTATTAATAAAGCAAGCCGTGTGCATCTATTGATGCAGAGGCTGGGGCTATGCTCTTTTATCGAAAAAAAAGATAACGCCATGCATACGATTGAAATACGAGGACCATCACCAGGTTTTGAAGCATCAAATATAAGTTCAGCAGTCACTCTACAGGACTGTCCATTCATCAACTCAGAAGCAAAAGTAATGCGTTACTACATAACAGAGTTTAGAAGAAGCATCAAGCTAGATTAAGCATTACATAGCATTTTAAGTCCCGACTCCCTCCCCCCCATCATGACAGAAGTTAAACAGCTAGCCCATCTGGACATTGGTGCCAAGAGCGTCCAGGAGGCCACCAGAGCGCCCGTGGAAGCCAATGATCTTTCCACCAGTCGCAGGGAGCTTGAATGGCGCCCCTTCCTCCTTCCCAAATGGCCCGAAATTGCGACGGTTGCTCACGAAAGTAAGTGACCGGATGACGAACCAGTTGTTATAGAAGCCGTAGTGACCTTTGACGCTTGTCAAATACTCGCCCGGCTTCAGGCAAATCTAGACATGCCAAAATGAAAATTTATCGCTATCAAGTCATTGCATGAAGTGACACTGTGACATCTTTCAACAAGAATGTGATGGGTTGCAAGTTGTAACTTATACCTCCGAGCTTTTTCCACCGGTTCCTCCCCAGAGCTTGGTCTTCTTCTCCTTGCCTTCCTGCTCATAGAACACCGACATGGCATCAACCGCGACGCCGTGGCGGACAACCACCTTCACAATGCGGTTGACGCCACGCAGGTCCATCTTCCAAGCATTGCCACCACCACCTCCACAAGGACCCATCTTCACAACAGATCCCTGCATTTCATAAAAAATAACAGGAGAAGCCTTTAGCCGACAAGTTCAAATACTAGGAAATGGCCGGATAGAAGCTTTAGAAATATTTCTACTCTTGTGACGCCGTTACCGTTGAACTCTTATGATCACAAGTTGAGCTCTTCTTATCATGCATCTTCTTGTCATCACGATTGCTGATCTTGCTCTCGCGATTGTTGATACTGATGTTCATTCTTACGGATGGAGAAACCTTTGGGATCAGAAGTGTGTAGTGGTCAGTTGGTAACCCATGGTGCAGGGGCATGGACTGCACGGTGTTTGATCCACTGAAGTCACGTACTCCTTTCAGGCAGTTCATCTCGTGATCCTCGATCTCATAGTAGGGCATCTTGGCCATGCAACCATACCCAACATTGGAGCATGGGACCTTGACAGACTGCAGGACACGCTCTACTGCAAAGCACCTGCTGTAGCTGGCGCTGACCGAGCACAGCTGGCAATAGTCGTTCTCGAGGAGCTTCTCATAGCAGGTCGAACAAATAACATGACCAGCGGCACACTGTAAATCATGAAGGGAATATGCCATGCTTGATGATACTTGGTAATTTGAGAAAAACATAGAGTGCTGAACATGCAGAAAAGTAAAAAACATATACCATGTAAAAATTGGTTGATTAATGACTAGAATCTTTCAACAAGAAAACAATGAAGTAGAGTTATAGATAAAAAAGGATACATCGTTACAAAGCTATAATTTGCATTAAAACATATAGAAACGAGTGACTGCTTGGTAGGCAAAATTTTCTGACAAAAGGAAATTTAACTGATTGTATGGTCACTCCTAGGTGGAAGACAATGCATACCAAGGTCATGAGGAGGCTGTTAAGGAAATTTTGAATATTTCATTGACAGCTAGGAATGAAAAATATTTCAGTTCTTGAAGAATGTCTGGAGGAGGCTGCGGAGTTGGAACGAAATATCAATCAAGACAAAGCTAAGCAGCACCATTTTACCAAATACATTTGGTAAGTTGGGATAAGTCATTGACAGCGAAGAACTTGGCTGCCATGGGCCTCAAAGATCTTACAGTAATAGATTCAGAAACTGTGACCAATGTGGAGATTAGTACAGATCTCTGAATAACTTTGTAGGTTTGTCCTACAGTACTCACTACCAGTTACTATGAAAATAAAGTGCCCAGCAAGGTACAAAATCTGATGCTAACTTGTGAACCATCCCGATCGTAAGCCATGGATGAACGCTCAAGCTACTTAACACATCTGAAATTTGAACAGGCCGGGGATCTCCCTTTTGCGGAAAAATTTAACTGTTTGCTACAACAAGTTCGGAAAGGCAAAGATTTCATCTGGCTAAAAAACTCAAAATATGATACGGCCCGCGAGATTACATCTGACAAAAAAAAGGATCAACGAGCGCACGCGACGGCTCCGACTCCGCTGCCTCGGCCTCCGCCCGCATTCCGCCGCCGGTGTAGCGAACCCTAGCCGCAAAATACGGGAACCCTTCCCCTGTCCACCATATACATCTTACTGTACTGCGCCCTGCAGGGCCTTCCCGTCCGGTACAGGCATGGCATTCCGATTGCAGCGCAATGGTAGATCAATCGAGGCAAGGAAGAAGGGGGTATGGTATGAGACCTGGAAGACCGGAGGCCGTAGGAGGTCAAGGCAGAGGGTGCAGTCGAGGCCCGCCAGGTCGACGGTGACATCGGTGGCGACGGCGGCCTTCATCTTCTTCTTCACGCCTCCGGCGCCGCTAGCTTCCCCAATGGGTTGTTGATTTGATTTGTGCTGTTCGCTAGTAGAGTGGTAGTAAATGGGGAGGTTGCAGAGGTTAGTCAAAAAGTGTATCGGGAAGGTGGAGAGACTGACGCGACACGACATGCCTAGCCGATAAGGGCATCTCCAGGCGGCGCATTTTTTTTTTTCCTTTTTTGACACAGTTTTCATTTAAACATAGTTTCAAATACTGTATAACATTTTGAAACATGATTTTACATAAACTAACACATAGTTTGGAACATGGTTTACACAAACTAACACATAGTTTGAACCATGGTGGACACAAATAAAACATTGCAAAATGAGGAAACCAGTTGTGTTGATTTCCGTATGTTCGCTGTCAAGAAAGAACATTCGAGGGCACACCAATCACCCAAACTGGAAAATCCAGTGGGAGGAGATGGTGCCCTTGTTGGTTCTACCGATGAGGCGAACATCCAGAAACCTCGACTACTGGCTTCGTCTGGCCCGTAGCCAGATTCGCTGCAAAGAAAGAACACTCGACGTTCTAACTATCGGTGTCGGAGCCGGAGTCGTCGGTGTGGTAGTGCCTGCGGCAGGCTGTGTCGTCGAACACCTTGACGATCATCTCGCCGCCCCCCTTGTAGAGGAAGGTGAGCTGGCAGTCGGGCTCGAGGTCGAGGTCACGGGCGAACTTGTCCCACCCCGTGTGCAGGTACATCTTGCCCTGCCCGTCGAACAGGACCTCCACGGTCCAGCGGCAGAAGTTGCAGTTGGCCTCCCGTAGCTGCAAGTGCGCCGGCTCGACACCGTCGACGAACTCGGCGAACTTGTCCGGTAGCCGCTTGATGGCGAGTGGGTCGTCGTCGATGCGGAGGAGGAACTCGAAGCAGCGCTCCTCCTGCGAGGACGAGGAGGGCGCAGGCGACGGCGAGCGTGGGGTCGTAGCTGCTCCACCACGGTGGCCCCTTCCCCGGCCACGGGGGCGCCCAGGGCCGCGGCCTCGACCGCCTCGCCGGCCACCAGGACCGGCCATGGACTTTCTTGCGGGCTTGGCTGCGTCGCAAGAACACCTAGGCGGCGCTACGGTCGAGCTTTGTGGCGGCTAGGGTTTCTTTGGAGGAGTGGATGAGGAAGAAGAACGCGCGCCCCTTTTATATAGGCCGGCGGCATGCGGTGGCCGCGGGACGCGTGGCGTCGCCATTAACGTGGTTGGCGGAGGTGGGCGGCCGCTCGGCAGCCGAGGCATCGTCGCCATTAACGTGGCGCAGAGTGCCGAAGCGACGCAGCTTTGCAGTCTCTGGCGCGTTTGAGAAGACACATCGACGCAGGGTCGCTGCCAGGCGGGCCAGCCGAAACGTCCGCCATACACGAGCGGACGTTTCCGGACGTCCGCCGAGATGCATCCGAGGCTTTGGGCCAGGTTTGCGTCTCCGCGGACGGCCCGGTCACTTTGCGTCGCCCAGCTGGAGCAGGCCCCAGACGCATTTCCGGTCACGGCGGACGAAAACGGTCGCTCATCGTCCATTTGCATCGCGCCGCTGGAGATGCCCTAAGGCCCGGTGCAGTAGCTCGCGGGGTCTCGAGCCATATTCAACGGGCCGATCAAACTTGACCGAGCGGCGTCTGAGACTACCTAAATCTGGATCTCGTTTGCGTGGTCGCGAACATCGGGGCTGGCTTCTCACGTCCTCTCTTATCCTCCCTGTCTCACCTGTCTGCCTTCTAAATTACAGCCTCCTCGCACACATCTTTCCCTCGCTCCACCGCAACTCCACGACCGGCGATTTGCTACCACTGTGAAAGCCGGCCACCGACGTCGAGATGCCGACAAGCGTCAAGCGGTGCGGTAGCATAGGACGTGGCTCGGCGCTTTCGCTTGTGCTTTTGCGGCCGCGTTGCAGCGTTGGAGGATGCCGCCACCAACGTTGTTGTCCTCTCGCCGTCGCGAGACCTCCCACCGTCATGAGCATCACCGTTGCCGCCAGAGGTGGGCTCTGGTGCACCGTGCTTCCAGGCTGCAAGTTGGCCGGGACGGCCATTGCCTACAGGTCCCTTGATACGTCCCAAACGTATCTATAATTTCTTATGTTCCATGCTACTTTTATGATGATACTCACATGTTTTATACACACTTTATGTCATTTTTATGCATTTTCCGGCACTAACCTATTGACGAGATGCCGAAGAGCCAGTTGCTGTTTTCTGCTGTTTTTGGTTTCAGAAATCCTACAAAGGAAATATTCTCGGAATTGGACGAAATCAACGCCTAGGGTCTTATTTTTCCACGAAGATTCCAGAAGACCGAAAGGGAAACGAAGTGGGGCGACGGGGCACCGACACCACAGGGCCGCGTGGCCAGGGTGGGCCCCGCACCGCCCTATGGTGTGGGGCCTCCGTCAGCCCTCCGACTCCGCCCTTCCGCCTACTTAAAGCCTTCGTCGCGAAAACCCCAGTACCGAGAACCACGATACGGAAAACCTTCCAAAGACGCCGCCGCCAATCCCATCTCGGGGGATTCAGGAGATCGCCTCCGGCACCCTGCCGGAGAGGGGAATCATCTCCCGGAGGTCTCTTCATCACCATGATCGCCTCCGGATGGATGTGTGAGTAGTTCACCCCTGGACTATGGGTCCATAGCAGTAGCTAGATGGTTGTCTTCTCCTCATTATGCTATCATGTTAGATCTTGTGAGCTGCCTATCATGATCAAGATCATCTATTTGTAATGCTACATGTTGTGTTTGTTGGGATCCTATGAATATGGAATACTATGTCAAGTTGATTATCAATCTATCATATATGTTGTTCATGTTCTTGCATGCTCTCCGTTGCTAGTAGAGGCTCTGGGCAAGTTGATACTTGTGATTCCAAGAGGGAGTATTTATGCTCGATAGTGGGTTCATGCCTCCATTGAATGCGGGACGAGTGACGGAAAGTTCTAAGGTTGTGGATGTCTTGTTGCCACTAGGGATAAAACATCGATGATTTGTCTAAGGATATTTGTGTTGATTACATTACGCACCATACTTAATGCAATTGTCTGTTGTTTGCAACTTAATACCGGAAGGGGTTCGGATGATAACCTGAAGGTGGACTTTTTAGGCATAGATGCATGCTGGATAGCGGTCTATGTACTTTGTCGTAATGCCCTGATTAAATCTCATAGTACTCATCGTGATATATGTATGTGCATTGTTATGCCTTCTTTATTTGTCAATTGCCCAACTGTAATTTGTTCACCCAACATGCTATTTCTTATCGGAGAGACACCACTAGTGAATTGTGGACCCCGGTCCATTCTTTACATCTGAAATACAATCTACTGCAATACTTGTTCTTTACTGTTCTTCGCAAACAAACATCATCTTCCACACTATACATCTAATCATTTGTTTTCAGCAAGCCGGTGAGATTGAAAATCTCACTGTTACGTTGGGGCAAAGTACTTTGATTGTGTTGTGCAGGTTCCACGTTGGCGCCAGAATCCCTGGTGTTGCGCCGCACTACACTCCGCCACCAACAACCTTCACGTGTTCCTTGACTCCTACTGGTTCGATAACCTTGGTTTCTTACTGAGGGAAAACTTGCTGCTGTACACATCACACCTTCCTCTTGGGGTTCCCAACGGACGTATGTCTTACACGCCATCAAGACAGTTTTCTGGCGCCGTTGCCGGGGAGATCAAGACACGCTGCAAGGGGAGTCTCCCACATCCAATCTCTTTACTTTGTTTTTGTCTTGCTTTACTTTATTTTATTTACTGCTTTGTCTGTTTTCTATATCAAAAATACAAAAAAATTAGTTGCTAGATTTACTTTATTTACTGTCTTGTTTGCGTTCTCTATATTAAAAACACAAAAAAATTAGTTACTTGCATTTAACTTATTTAGTTTGCTTTATTTACTACTGCTAAAAATGAGTAATCCTGAAGTTGAAGTTCGTTCGTTTAAGCAACAAGGGAGAGAAAGCTTTAAAGATGCTTGGTATAGAATTAGTGATGCTCATCATAGGTGCACTAAGAAACACTCCACTATTATCCTACTTAGGAACTTTTATGTTGGTATCTCTAGCTGGAATAGGTATGTTCTTGATACTCTTGCGGGAGGTAATTTCCTAGGCACTCCCGCTTTAGAAGCTAGTTGCATTATTGAGAGTCCAGTTGGAATACCACCTGTTAATGAAGCTAAAATTGAAATCTCTCTTGAAGATGTCATGAAAAAGTTGGAAGCCGTAGAGAAAAATCTTCCAAGTGTTGAGACTAAATTGGGAATATAACTTAATAACACTGATAAACTTGATAAAACTCTAAGTGAAATCAATGAGAGAATTGCCGTTTTAGAAACTTGTGCTACTCATGATAATCGAACCCATAGGATTAGTGAACTTGAAAAAGCCATGGGAACCTTGGGTTCAACTTTTTCTTCTCTTAAGTTTAAGGAGAAAGCCTATGTGGGTAAGGAGCAAAAGCTCATGTATGTCTCTAAAGTGCCTAAGCCAAAAAAATATTATAGGCCTAAAATTGACAAAGCCCTTAGCACCACTACGGATGATGGAGCAACTAAGATACCAATTGATGTTGATGCTTCATCTCTCGATAATACTTGATCCACCCTTTCTGCGCCTAGCTGAAAGGCGTTAAAGAAAAGCGCTTGAGACAACCCATTATTTTACTTCTGCACTTTTGTTTTGTATTTGAGTCTTGGAAGTTGTAACTACTGTAGCAACCTTTCCTTATCTTTATTTTATTGCATTGTTGTGCCAAGTAAAGTCTTTGATACTAAAGTCAATACTAGATTTGGATTACTGCGCGGAAACAGATTTCTTACTGTCACGAAATTGAGCAGCCCCTTCTGTAGAAAATTTAGAAAAATCTGCCAATTTACGTGCGTGATCCTCAGATATGTCCGCAACTTTCATTCAATTTAGGCATTTTCATCTGAGCAAGTTAAGTGCCCCTGAAAAATTCGTCTTTACGGACTGTTCTGTTTTGACAGATTCTGCCTTTTATTTCGCATTGCTTGTTTTGCTATGTTTGATGGATTTGTTTGTTCCATTAACTTTCAGTAGCTTTGTGCAATGTCCAGAAGTGTTAAGAATTATTATGTCACCTCTGAATATGTGAATTTTCGATTATGCACTAACCCTCTAATGAATATTTGCCCTTTGTGTCTTTGCTCTTGTCCTTGGGAATGCGCCTTCCATTATGAAGCTCTCTATTCTCATAGGGGCACTCGGCAATGAAGTGGCGCTTGTCATCACAATTGTAGCATGATCTTGTCTTTGGACCAAAGCTAGTGAACCCACTTTTGTGGTTTCTCTTGATGTTGTCTTCCTTGGCCTTGGAGGGATCAACCCAAAAGGACTTTGCATGGAAGGCCATGTGATCATGGTAGTGGCATTCCAAATCTTCCGGATAGGACATACTCCAAGATGCCCTATATTGTTCTTGAGGGTGCACTTCTTCTACGGGGTTGACCATCAAGGCAAGATTGTTCCCTTTTGACATACCAATGGCACGATTGCGAGAATCATGAGAGTTTTGCTCGAGCACCTTGAGGGCTTGCATCTCGTGCACGACTTGTTGAGACGTGAGAGAGGAATAGCATTCTCTCCCAACAAGGGTCTTGACATCAATGGGTACAAACGGCATCATGCATTCAATGTACTTCTCCTTGATCCAAGAGTCATTGATGTGGGTGGCACCAATAAGCCGGAAGGAATCGGCAACGGTGAGAAGTCTTCCATACATGACTTGATGATCTTCTTCCGGTAGCCTCATGAATCCTTCGGCTTGATTCCGAAGAGCATTATACTTGTTCCTTCTCGTGCTCTCACTTCCAATGCAACTGGCGGCCAAACCATCCCAAGCTTCCTTGGCGGTGGTGTAGTTCCGAACACGAGACAAATCCTTTGTCCCCACACTAGTTTGAATCATGTGCAAGGCGGTGTTGTTGAGTTGACTATCAACCGCTTCTCTTCTAGTCAACTTGTCCGGGTTGTAGGGCTTGAAGCCTTCCAAGATGATTCTCCAAAGTTCATTGGAGGCACTGCAAACATGAGAGCGAAACTCAAATTGCCAAGTATCGAAATTATCAACGGAAAACTTAGGTGGGTCGCCTCGAATGTTCATATGGGGATGGGGAACCGGTATATCGGGAGATAGAAAAGGTGGAGCTACTCGATTGTAGCTCTCACCTCCACTAGTTCCCCTAGGAGATGCAATGGGAGATTTGATAGTGTTTAAGTTATCACCTTCCATGGGTTTGGTAGAGAGGGTAATGCCGAAGCACCTCCCTCTTCTAACACACCCGTGTCCTTTACCTCTACGGCGGGAGCCCTAGGAAGGACCGGAGTCAAAAGCTCGGAAATCATTTTTCTCATGCTTTCCATTTGAGCTTCCATGGAGGATCTCAACGAATTGATGTCCTCCATGGAGACCATCTTAGCGGCCTCTTCCGCAGGCCCATCGTCCGGCATACTCTTAGGCGGTTAAGCCCGAAATAAGAGCCGAGGCTCTGATACCAATTAAAAGGATCGTATGCCGCACCTAGAGGAGGGGGTGAATAGGTGCTAACCAATTTTTAGTTCTTTTTCAATTTAGGCTTGACACAAAGGTAAATTCTCTAGATATGCAACTAAGTGAATTTATCTATATGACAAGGTTATCAACTAAGCAAGATATAGCTACGCAATATATAGGATATAGAATAGGATAGAGGTAACCGAGAGTGGAGCACGCGATGACACGGAGATGATTCCCGTAGTTCCCTTCCTTTGCAAGAAGGTACGTCTACGTTTGGAGGAGTGTGGTTGCTACGCAAGCCAAACCAACAGTCACAAAGGCTTCACTCAGATCTCCTGTGAGCAACGCCACGAAGGCCTAGCCCACTTCCACTAAGGGATTTCCTCGAGGCGGAAACCGGGCCTTTACAAGGTTCTTGGGGCACACATCCACAACCGAATTGGAGGCTCCCAAATCTGTAACAACACAACAATACATCAACACAAATCAACTAGGGATCCAAAGAGAAACACTAGCAAGGGGGCCCTCAAACAAATGAGGGGAAATGTAAATCGCTTCGGTGAGGATGTAGATCGGTGGCTTCTCCTTCGAATCTCCAAAGATCAAGAGCTTTGGTTGGGGGAGGAAGGAGATCTTGCAAATCTTGTGTTCTTGAGGTGGCTCTAATGGTGGTGAAGCTTGGCAGATTTTTCTTGCAATGATTGAGCAACTTGTCCCTTTGGAGAAGAGAGCTATTTATATGATTGGAGCTCTCAGATCTGACCGTTTGAACTATTTCTCGTAACACCGGAAGTTCCGGCCAGGAGGGCCGGAAGTTCCGGCTGGCACCAGAAGTACCGGCCAGGAGAGCCGGAACTTCCGCCAGGAAGATTCTTCGTCAGGCAACCTTGTCAGAAAAGATTGGGGCGGAACTAGGGCGGAACTACCGGAAGTTCCGGCCAAGTTCCGGCCAAGTTCTGGAATTCCAGAAAAACCATAATGGACATACTGAGCCACATTTCGCCGACTTTCGGAACTCGTCCGGAAGTTGGGCGGAAGTTCCGCGGACCGGAACTTCCGGCCAGCTTCACCGGAACTTCCGGCCAGAGAATAAAACCTACAATAAGAAAGGCGCTGAGTAGCCTCTGCGGGGAGAATCTGGGCGGAAGTTCCGCTGGCGGTGGCTGGACCTTCCGCCCCTGGGCGGAAGTTCCTCCGGCTGTGGCCGGAACTTCCGCCAGACGAGAAAAACCAACATAGCTTCATTTTTGTCTATCCAAATCATCAGCCAAGTATATATCTTGAGATCTTGTACCTGTCTACATCAACACACATAAAAATATAACTAGTGTTGACATCAAACACACAAAACCCAAAAGGGCAGGAAATGTTCTTTCAACGGGACATTGTGGAGGACGCCCTGGCTTGAGTCGTCTTCTCGCCCCCTTTCCTTGTGGTGTTGGTGTCTTTGTATCAGACCTTTATGGCGTGTGCCCAACCCTCGTGTTGCTGGCTGTGTGTGGTGTGGTTGTGTTTAACTTTGCTGTTTGAACCTTGTTACCGTGTGGTTTTATTAATTTAAAGCTGGGCACTGCTCGAGCCTTCTTTCTAAAAACAGGTTGGGTTGTGAAATCCTTGCTAAAATGAAATTCAATTTCAAGTTTTGTTATGACAAAGTTTACATTAAGTGAAAAATGTTGTGGTTGTGAACTCTTAGCTGTCAAAATACACGTGCTCTATTTAGTGAGTAACTAGGGGAGTCCAAACCATTCTTTGACTGCCCACCAAATTCTGGTTTGAATGTTGGAACACGCACAAAAAACCCATGGGAATCATATCAGTGTAAATTTCATTCGCTTACAAGCGATTCAACAAATAAGTTATCCCATATTCCATAGGATGGGAGGTAAGTAGGAAAGAGTAAACGAAATTGTATTGTGTGAGTACATAATTCATAGTGTACGGTCTTTGAAATCGGAAATTCAATTCGGTAGTATGCTCTCTCTACAAAATACAAATATTTCGAAGTTTTGAAAAAAATGATAAAAAATTCTACATGTATATCTTCATAATATATGTGCATTCGTCAAGTTTTACGAAAAAACAATACTTTTTGTGGCCTATAGTAAAAAAGAGAAAATTTATCTTGTAGAAACATTATTTTTAGCACTCACGTCACATGATAAGTCGTTTTTTATGAGACGACTTTGTGAAAGTGTAGCATGTGAAGAAGTACGTGCAAATTTTTTGTTTTAATTTTTAAAAAAATTTAAAATGTGTATAACATGCATTTTAAAATAGAGGGAGCATATTCCCCATGTTTCAAAACACCACTCGTGTATATGTAAAAAGTGTTCAATATATAATCACTCAATGACTCAAAGCAATCTTTCTTTTTTGCGAAAATTCCGTCAATCTATTAAAAAGTGTTCAATATATAATCACTCAATGACTCAAAGCAATCTTTCTTTTTTGCGAAAATTCCATCAATCTATTAATAATTATCAAAAGTAGTACAAGCAGACCCGGACGTAATAACAATTATAAGTAGACATTTGAACTACCTGGCGACGACTACAGACACTGACGCAAGCAGAAGGCGGGCCGCCATCCTCGTCCCTCCATCATTGGAGCCGGGCAAAGCTTGTCGTCGTAGAACTTGTTGTAGTAGACAAACGAAAAGTTATCGTGCTAAATCCCCAAAGGACCAGCGCACCAAAGTACTAACCTTCCACAAAGATAACAACCGGAGATCAGAATAGACTGACTTGCAACCACACCAATAAACATGAAAACCAACCGGATCACAGGAGATCCACCGGGCACACGACTCCACGCGCTTCCGCTGATGCAAGACACATCACTGGAGCAAGGATAGGACAAGGAGGTCCTTATTCTGATTTTAGAACTGAAAACAACTTAACAAAGAACAAAAACCCTTCATCGGGAGAGGCCGTGATCCGCCACACCTAAAAGGCCCCAAGTTCAACCCTTAGATCATGTTTGCTCGTACTGCATGCGGCTGTGTATTTGGGATAAAATGATGGCATATATTGCCCAGAACTTAGAAGAAACGGAGTTTTATTATCTGCACACAAAAGAAAGCAGGGTAGGAGACCAAATACAGCAGGCCACCGGTTCCGGAACAAATCCTGCATCCGCGCTGCCGCTTCTCCACCTATGGCTAGTGCTGGTTCTACCGGCCGCATCTCCTCTTCTTCTATTAATCAGAAGTGTGTTCCATTGAGCCCTCGTATGCTAGTAGTACTATGGATCTGCAGGCCACAACCAAGGCACCACGCAAGCGCAACACCACCAGCGAGACGACCAGATCTGACAGAGTGCCGTGGAGGCGTACCACCGCAAATAGTACCAGGTTCAGGCGGTCGAACCTCCCTGAGATTCCAGAAGATCTTGTGCTGGAGATCCTGGTTCGTCTCCCGGTCAAATCGCTCCTCCGGTTTAAGACCGTATGCAAGGCCTGGCACGTCACCATCTCCAGCCAATCCTTCATCGCTACGCACCTCCAGCGCTCCGCATCCAACCATAAGCGCCGGCCGTCCTTCCTCATCACCCCATATTTGTTAGATAGTGCCAGCCAAGATCTCTGGCCAACCACATTCTCGAACAATATCCGGTTCTACAAGTGGCACCACGACGGTGGTGGTGAAGCCGACAGCGCCAATGTCGATCTCGTGTACGCAAAGGACTTCAGAGGTAGGTTCAGGTCGGTGTACAGGTTGGCGCACTGCCGCGGCCTCGTGCTGCTTCCCACGGACAACAAGCTCTATGTCCTCAACCCGGCCAGGAGGGAGCTTCTCACATTGCCCGAGAGCATTGGGCGCGTGCACGAACCTTCTTCCTTCTGCCGCGGAAGTGTCGGTTTCGGCCATGACCCCTCCACCAACATGTACAAGGTAGTCCAGTGCTTCCGACAACGCTCCTCGGACGATGGCCTGGGGGACTACATCACGGGAATGGAGGTCTTCACGATCGATGGCAGCACAACTCCAAGGTGGAGGGATGTCTTTCCACCGTGCCCCGTTCACAATCGGAGAAACGCGACTTTCTTCAAGGGGTCTCTCTTCTGGCTCCTCCGCGAGAGGGACCGGCTGCTTCGCTTCTGCCTACGGGCAGAAACGTTCAGCTTCACTGTGCACCCACCCTGTCCTCCTGGGCTTGACCTACAAAATTTCAACTTAAGTGAGCTAGATGGTGAATTGTGTCTGGCTCACCATGAATCTTCACCTGGGGTGCTGACGATCTGGATGACCAAGGATGGCGTGAACCCGCAGTGGCATCAAAGATATGTCCTTAACGTGGAACCGTGCTTCACCATGGCTATCTCGCCGTATGGACTCCTTTTGAAGAAACATGATTATACGATCGTACAATACAACTTCCGAAACAACAAGGTGGACGATGTGGCTAGCTTGGAAGATCTAAGGTATCAGGGTTTCGGGACGCACACCGTTGAGTTTAACAAGGGTGAAAACTTGTTCTTCATCGAGATGATTCCTTACACACAAAGTCTTGTTTCGCTAACCAATGCAAGATGAAATGGTGATTATCAGTTTTTGTATGTTATGTCGATCTTAATAAATAATTTCCCTCCAGTCTAAGAAATTTAAAGACCCAAAATCGTTTGTACTGGTGCTAAGAAGGCGATAAATAGGGTTCATACTGGTTCATAATGTGTTTTCTCGGTGAAGGGAGCATATGTGAAATTTGCTTCTTCACACGAGATAATTCTGATGGTTGGATTATCTCGATGAAGATTTAGAGATGATCATAACACACCAATTCAGCAGGAAACCTTACTTCAGCAAAAAATTGTCGCACCGGATCTTCATTCTCATCTTATAATGGTCGAGTAGAATGATTGGGGACACTCTTTATTACCCTTCCGAGGCTAGTATTTTGCATCTTCTTTTTCCACAAGTTGACATAGGGCAATTTACTCTCCGTTTTTTAGCTTGCTATTGAAGGTTTTCACTACATCTATTAAGCTCAAATCTTATCTATCAAGAGTGATGGTTGAGAAAGGTTGAGAAACTGCAAATACCTTACTTTCCAAATAATATCAGTACATAACTAGGTCAATGTATTAATGCATTGCTTATCTCCACGAGACACAATCATATATGAACTGAAAAGGGGAATGGAAAATTTGACTGCACCATGCCGTAGAAGATCTGGGTGTGGAAGGGCATGCGACTTCTATAGCAAAGGCGAGCATAGACAAAGTATCAGGCACTGAATGAATAAACCTAAAGTCTTTCTATCATGCTCTATATATTTTTCGACAGAAAGAGCATCACAAAGCACTAAGAGCATCTCCACCGCCACCCCCGATAGCATTTTGGGGGCCGGCATCGAAAATGTGCTCACACCGGTGCGCCCCAAAAAGCCCCAGTGCTTTTTCAACTGCTGACCCCTTGGCGAAGGGCGCGAATCGGAGGCGCCGGTGCCTCGCGAGACGATTTTTTTTTGGATGTGGGAGCTGCCTGTCAGTGACGTCAGGGCGTCACGCGGGAGATCTCCCGCCACGATGTCGGGCGGAAAACTCTCCCGCCACGACGTCGCGCGGGAGGTTTCCCGCCTCGCCGCCGGTCTCCCACAAGCGCTTTTTTTTAACGCCTTTGAGCTAGGCGCAACAAGGGTGCAAATCAAGTATTATCAAGAGGTAAAGCAACAAGATCAATTACTTCTTCCAAAACACCATAAGTTGTCCTATAAATAGAGTCATAAGGCGACTTCTTTCTTTTTCTAGGAAAGTGTTCCATACCTATTTTGAGTGGAAATTGATAATGAATTATTCCATCTCTCATATCAATGATAGCACCTGCAGTTCTAAGAAACGTTCTTCCCAAAATAATAGGGCATGGAGCATTGCATTCAATATCCAAAACAACAAAATCAACGGGGATATAATTATTATTCACTTGTATTCCGAGAAATTTTCATGTACAACTTTTCTGCGTTAATAGGTTAGTCCCAGAAAATGCTAAAAAGTGTGGAAAAGTGCACATAAAATATATTAGAATTATAACAAAACAAGCATGGAGCATCAAAAATTATAGATACGTCTGGGACGTATCACCCACTTGCGCGACGTGGAGGGAGTTCAGAAGTTTGGACCCACAGAACACTGGTTTGCCAGAAGTCATGTCTTCCCAAGGTGGCCACACATGGCTCTCGTTAGCAACGACGTCAGTATCGACAAAGCTTCGAGTGATGGTGCAAAATATAGTTGAAAGAAAACATCGAGATCTGAAGCAATGTATGGCTGGCAAGAAAATTCGAGAGCCTATGCCCAGATGCAAGCACCTGTTCATATGCTCGGGGGCTACTCTTATCAGAAGTATTGTGCATACTTCTGATAAGATAATGAGGTGAAGGAAAAAATACAGAGTTATCAAAATAACAGAAGTTAAGCCTACAACCAAGTGCAAACACTCAGCTGTAGCCTCGGGGGTTACTCCTATCGGGAGCGCTGGTCACGCACCCGATGAAATATAGAGGAAAAAGAAGAGAAAGTAACAAGTCAATATAGAATAGTCGAAGAATTTCTTTCGTACATCTTCGAGTTACATATAACTCGTCATGTACTCCCATCAGGAGGTTAAGATATTATTTCACGAGTCAACTCGAACAAATGAGGAATTCCAGCAGCCGTACAAAGAAGGTCGACAAAATATTCTCAGAGCGTGTCCGGCGCGGTAAAAACTCTGAATGCCGTAACTCGCAAAAGAGTACGAAGGTAAGACCCCAGGATTTGTCCTGTGTGGCGTGGCATCGCACCCGAATGCGCTCTCCCACTTTATCCATATTAGCAGATGCGAAGAAAAATCCTAACGAACGCGTTAGGTACTCGATAAAATAAAACTGAGATTCGATTCACGATAATTTCTTAAGCGGCGCGTGTCGAATTACGCCGGTATCCCGAGTTCGAGTCCAGGGACTTGAGCTTGAAGTAGGTTTATGCGGGTTTGCCACAATAGCAGTTAACTGGTACCTGATCCATCAGATGAACCAACCCCATTTACCATCATCCCTGTACAAAATAGACATTGAGCAAAATATTCATTATGATTCGAAAGTTTCATTAAATAAACATGCGACTCAGTTTTACAATAGAGATTTTACTCGACTCTGCGATTCAAGCAAAATCTCGGGGGCTACTGATATAGGTATGCCGAATAGGCATGCTGAATAAAGTACCCGGGTTTTATGGAGAGTACGTGAAGCCCATGGAGCCGAAGCTTTGGAGGCACAGAAGTCCAGAGATCTTCGGATAAGGAAAAGAAGAGTTGTAGTAGGATTGTTGTATCAAAATAGGAAAGGCCCAATATATATCGGGTAGTTTGTAACTTGTACGACACGAAAAGCCTCGGCTCCACCTCCTATATAAAGGGGAGCCGAGGCAGGAACGGGGATCGAATATTTATCAACAGAACCACCGTAATCTTTAGTCGAGCACCTTTGTCGGCTGAAACCTTTGAGATATACTTGCCCTCTACTTCTTACGAAACCCTAAGTCTACAATCTGTAGGCATTGACGAGTTGATACCTCGTCAAACAGCACAAAGTATTTGATGCTTTTAGATGGATACTCATGAAGGGTGATGAGATGATCTAGGAGCACTGCACCTGGGGCAAAGAAATCACAGTCAGATACCGGGCAGATGCATGGCCCTTTCAAGATACGGTACGGAAGCCAACCAATGCAAGCCCAAACTCAGTTGTGACCGACCACCTTATACAAAAGTTCCGCTAAAAAATCTTATAGAAAAACCCTTCTAAAATATCCTGGTTGCTCTTTTCTCTACAAGAATACTTGTTAGAATTTGTGATTAAAAAATATAATCACCATTACTTCGTTTCTTTAAAATTGTAGAAATTTATGCCGATCCCAGCTAGTTATCATTTCGAGGGCAACCCGGTAACTTATTTATTTTCAGTAATGATTACAATCCTTTGCATGTCATCAACATTTGCTGGAAAAAAGCTAAAAAAAAAACCATTTGCTGGAAAAATCAACTCCAGTAATGTACTTCCATCGTCATTTGCTGGAAGAATCAACTCACTACAATATTAGACACAACAGGAATTCTAAAATAGATGATACAGAAATGCTCCATACTAATTCACAAACGGATACATAGCAGCAAGTACCAGGATCCTTTAAATACGCTCATCAAAAGAGTAGATATAGAAACAGATTGACACCTTGGAGCACTACTGATAGCTGGGACATGGAGAACCAGAGTAAACGCATATATAAAACTACTTGATCGAACAAATGCAACATTCCAAATGCGGAGGGTTGATTGCATAAAGTATTTCAACACATGCTGCAAGCATGCGCACCGATGAGACAAAACATCAATCATCATCACCGTCCTCGTCACGATCATCCTCTGCGTCATCCTGGTCGGAGTTGTAGTCGTACTCATTCCATTCGTCGTCCGACTCCTCTTCCTCCTCCTTCAGCTCGTCGTTGTCGTAGTACACCATACATATCTTGATGCCGACCATGACACCGGTTCCTCTACCAGGCACGGCACACAAGCATTGCGTTGGTTCCCCGTCAGGTTTGATCTCACATCTTGAGAGTTGGATGTGCCCTTCGAAGCTTGAGAACTGCACTTCGACATCGACCGTGGCCCGTGGAGTTTCTGGCCGTACACAAGTGAGGGAGACTGCATGGCCAAAGGACTCGAGCGTCACCATGTCAAGAAGGAAGAGGCGACCATATCCGCTGCAGAGAACTTGACAGCCCGGCTGGACTGGGAACATGGACCCCCCGAATAATTCAATCGGTGTTTTTGGCAGCTTGTGCAGGGTGGTGAGATGGTCCAGGAGGGCCGCTGTTGGCGCGACGAAGCCGCATCCAGAGATTGGGCAGACGCACGGCCCAATCGGGCACTCTGCCTCGTGCACGTCCTTGTTGTAGTAGGTAATCTTCCTGTTGCATCCGTGCTTGCAGGGAACAAAGATGTTGTTGACGACGCGATCCATGATGTAGCTGCGCTGGGCAGCGGAGCGGTCGCTTTCTGGGAGCTTCATGCAGCAAGGCGAGCAAATGGAATTCCCCTTAGAACACTGAAACGTATCATACAATTTTTTATTTATTTTGTTGATCTGATAGCTAGTGTTATGTACAATAACAATAAGGAAGTGTACTAGTTTACTTAGTACCTGGAAAATGGGAGGCCTGAGGGGGGTGGAGCAGATGGAGCAGTCGAATACCTCCATGCCCATGGTGACATTCTGCATACCACCGCTCTTTCCATCTTGGCAACCAACTCCTTTGCTCTTGTTGTCGGAGTTGACTGATACCTCCATCACCACCAAAGCGCCCTTACGTGCTATAGACTTCTAGTACCCCTGCTCCGCAAAAAAGTATACATAGTGAGTTAGTGACTACAATAGGAGCCCTTTTGTTTCGGACTTCCATTAATCATAAAAAAGCAGTATCAAAGAAGAATCTATTATTTTTTCCTCAAGAATACACAAAGCTGTTATTTGTTCAATCACTGTATCGAGGAAACATGAATTTAATTTTAACAACCGAGAGCTTGCATGCAATTTACATGCCAGGGTCGTATAAGTAGCATGTGCTAATGTACATATGCCACCCAACTTTCCTAGAACCTCAATTTGTAGTACTAACTAATTTTTCTATTAGCACAGAATTACCCTGTGGGTAACGTTGGTATTGGACAAATATGCCTTCTATCAATATGTTGACGATTAATCCATCTTAAAGAATAGTTAGTCGCAATTAATTAATATATCGTGATATTCTACTCCACTCACAAACAAGTCATTGGAACTCCCTCTTCCTAGATTTCCCTTTTCCAGCTGGAAGAAATACTCCATATTTTTCCGCTGCAATTTGCACATCCCCTCTTTACTCCTTCCCTGCATCCAATTATTCTGTGTTCCTTTGAGAATTCAAGAGCATATTACTTCTTCTCCCTTGCTTTCTTGAGGTGCTAGCTGTATTTAGTGCACATTTTGTGGCTAAAATAGTGACGCACAACTACACATGCTTCTAAATAGAATGTATATAGTGCTTATGGTAGGAAAGACAGAGTTGTATTTCTCAATCTATCTAACCTATACAGTTATAGTAATTAGGAAGGACCTACTGAAAGAGTAACTGGAAGTTGCAGACGAGTGTGGGCATTCCTACAACAATCAGAGGATAAATGCATCTGAAGGGCAGTGCCGCATCGCAGACAAATCATCACCAGAGTTGCATACGTACATTTAGCATATTAGATTCTACACGTGCCAAGGCAGGACAAACCGATCGCCATTTTCTTAGTCCTTTGCTCTCACTACAAACCAGAAGAAGCATTGTACAAGATCCTCTAAGGCGAAGCTAAACCAGATAGCAATACATAGAGATAGTGTGGGGTCAGACCACGGAGGCAAATCCGCAAACACATGAACTGCATGCTAAGCAAGTGGCAAATAAACTGGCCGGATATCAAGAGAAGCAATTCAGCGAACACATGGACTGCAGATCAAGCGACTACATGATAAAGGGAGGGGCGAATGCACGAAGAACGGTTTAATCCACCAACGATCGTTGCAGCGGGGCGGCGCCAGAGCCTCGTGGACGGAGCAGATGAACAAAATGCTGAAATCGATCGACGGAGGCGAACCGAGTGCGCTGCGTGGTCGGCTCAAGCAAGGAGGAGGAGGAGGAGTAGCCGAGGAGGGAAGCGAGACTCACCGAAAGAAGAGTTGCAGACGAAGCCGGGGGAGGAGCGCACGGTAGGGAAGAGGCGGCGGTCGGCGGCGAGCTGCGAGCGAAACCCTCGAGTAAAGTCCCGCGGCGGCGGAAGCGAGGTCGGTGGAACGTGAAGCCGCTTTGTGGGCTTACCAGCAGTCATGGGCCAAACCAAACTCCTATTGTGACTTGTGACTGGTCACTTCAGAAAAAATCCCCCTAAAAAAAAACCTTGGAAAACTTTAACTAGAAAAAACCTTCTAGAACAATCTGGTTGGTTTTTTTTTCCTGAAAAAACACGTGTCGCAATTTGTGATTAAAAATTTAAACCAATCATCATTTCTTCTTTTCTATGAAATTGTAGAATTTAGAGCTCTATCTAGAGCTGAATCAGATCATACCCCCATTCTTACTCAGGTGTGAAGGCACATTTGGGAAATAAGGTTGATTTCTCTTTCGAGTTGTACTGGTTACGACAAGAAAGCTTTTATGAGATGATTGAGAAAGAGTGGAAGTCGGTACTGACTGAAAACTCTCCTATGGATAGATGGCTAAATAAACTGCGTCATATTAGACGCTTTTTGAGAGGGTGGGCAAAAAACTTAAGTGGAAAATATATAAAGGAAAAAGAGAGACTGCTCTCCATAATTGATATTTTAGATTTGAAAGCTGAAAATCAACCACTGAATGCAGCTGAATGAGAAGCTCTTAACAAGGCGAATGACAGTATTAGGAAATTAAGAAGAGACGAGGAAACAAAATGGGCCCAGAGAGCTAAAGTAAGACATATCCAAGAAGGGAGAAACAATACTAGATATTTTCACTTAATTGCTAATGGAAAGCATAGGAAGAAGAAAAAAAATTCAATTAGAGCAGCAAGAAGGAACCATTGTTGGTCAAGACAATCTAAAAATCTATATTACCGAGTTCTACAAAAAATTGTTCGGACCTCCGGAGCCGACCAATGTATCTTTGATGGAGTACTTTGTACAGGATATTCCACAATTATCAGCTGAAGAAAATGAGATCCTAACAACTCCTTTTACTGAGAAGGAGGTGTTTGATGCGATTTCACAAATGGAACACAACAAAGCTCCTGGTCCGGATGGTTTCCCGGCGGAGTTTTATCAGAACAAGTGATTAAAGATGACATTATGGCACTATTTCTTCAGCTCAGTTCAGGGGCTTGCCTCTTTACAAACTGGATTTTGGCGTTATCACTTTACTTCCAAAGAAACCGGATGTGGTCCAGATTCAGCAATATAGGCCTATTTGCCTTCTGAATGTTTGTTTCAAAATCTTCACTAAAGTAGCTACCAATCGTATTACGGGGATTGCCCCCAAAGTAATAAAACCTACTCAGTCTGCATTTATGTCGGGCCGTAACATTCTGGAGGGGGTGGTGCTTTTACATGAAACTATCCATGAATTACATAGTAAAAAAAAATGGATGATGTTCTCTTTAAAATTGATTTTGAGAAGGCATACAATAAGGTAAAATGGTCCTTCTTGCAACAATCGCTGCGAATGAAAGGTTTTGCAACTGGCTGGTGTAAGTTAATTGAATCTTTCATGCATGGCGGAAGTGTTGGTGTTAAAGTAAATGACGACATTGGTCGTTATTTTCAAACAAAAAAGGTGTCGAGCAGGGTGACCCATTATCTCCAATGCTTTTTAATATTATAGCAGACATGCTTGCTATTTTAATTGAAAGAGCAAAGGAGGATGGTCAAGTAGGTGGTCTCATTCCTCATCTTGTTGAGGGTGGAATCTCTATCCTACAATGTGCTGATGATACAATTCTCTTCTTAGAACATGATTTGCAAAAGGCGGTAAATATGAAATTAATTCTATTTTATTTGAAGAACTATCGGGCCTCAAGATTAATTTTCACAAAAGTGAGCTATTCTGTTTCGGGAAGGCTAAAGAGGAAGAGCAACAGTATAAACAAATTTTTGGATGTGATATTGGGGCTTTCCCATTCAGATACTTGGGAATCCCTATTCATTATAGGAAGCTTAAAAATTCAGATTGGTACCCAGTAGAGACCCGGTTTGAAGGAAAATTGGGATGTTGGAAAGGAAAGTTACTATCGTATGGCAATAGATTAGTACTTATCAATTCTGTCTTAACAAGTCTTCCAATGTTCATGTTATCTTTTCTGGAAATACCCGTCGGGGTAACGAAGCGTCTTGATTTCTATAGATCTAGATTCTTCTGGCAATCGGATGAAGATAAGAGAAAATATAGGCTCACAAGATGGAATATAATTTGCTGACCAAAGGATCAAGGAGGTTTAGGTATTGAAGTCCTTGAACTCAAAAATAAATGTTTACTGAGTAAATGGCTCTTTAAACTACTTAATGAGGAAGGGGTGTGGCAAGAAGTACTACATAACAAATACCTAAGCCAAAAAACACTTGCAGAAGTACAAGCAAAACCGACTAATTCCCCCTTTTGGAAGGGGCTCATGCGGATAAAAAGCGATTTTTTTACTAAAGGATATTTTAAAATTGGTAATGGTACATCGACAAGATTCTGGGAAGATATTTGGTTAGGGGAATCCTCGTTAACACTCAATACCCATCTTTATATAATATTGTGAACCATAAGAATGTGTTGGTGGCTCACGTATTAGCACACGTACCGCTGAATATTGGTTTCAGACGTGTACTATCTGGTAATAAGTGGACAGCGTGGTTACACTTATGCCAAAGATTAACGATGGTTAATTTAAATAATGAACCGGACTGTTTTATGTGGAAGCTAACAACTAATGGGTTGTTTACAGTCAAATCTATGTATGAGGATCTTATGAATGATCATACAACGTACTTGCGGAAATATCTTTGGAAGATGAAAATCCCCCTAAAAATTAAAAAATTTATGTGGTTCCTAAGTAATAAGGTGCTATTAACAAAAGATAATTTAGCAAAGAGACAATGGAATGAGTGTACTAAATGTGTTTTTTGCGGAGAACAAGAGACGGTGGAACACTTATTCTTATCGTGTCCCTTTGCTAAACTAATATGGCGAACTGTTAATTTCACTAATAATATCCCTCCGCCAACCAATATTACAAATATGTTTGAAAATTGGTTAAACGGTGTTGACAAACAATCAAAGGTTTTAATTCGCATTGGTGTATCAGCCTTATGTTGGTCAATATGGAGATGCCGCAATGATATAAGTTTTAACAACAAGAAAAATTTCAATTTTTTACAGGTGATCTTCTCCATGGTGCATTGGATCCAACTCTGGGCTCTCCTTTCGCCGCAAGAGAAATGGGATGTCATGGCTTCTGGATGCACACGGCTTCAGATGGTCGCTCAGGATATCTTGTGCCGGGCTAGCAGGCAGCATAATAGTCGACTAGAGGATGCTTAGTCACTTTGTGCTGTTTTCTTTTTTTCGCTGGTTGATTTTTGTATCAACTTTAAGAGAACCTTGAGATGTAATAAGTACTTCTGAACAAAATATGCTGGGTTTTAATAAAAGGCTGTGTGCATCATCACGATGCAGAAGCCGGGTTTATTCCTTTTCAAAAAAAAAATGAAATTGTAGAATTTGTGCTAAATGTTGTTAATTATTATTATGTGGGTAACCAATACTATATTTACTTTCACTAATATATGATTGCAATCCTTCACAAGGAGCTCATATATGAATGGTGGAACGAAAAATGTCACCTAGCAGAATGAACACTCTGTCTTACTAAATGGACATGCGAGCGTTACATTCTATTGTCACGAGGTCCCTTTGATATGTGAAAGCTAGGGAGGTACATACGGACAACAGAGCGATTACATTCGCCTTCATATCCAAAAAAATGTGCCGACGAGGGAAAAAAAACATTGCCATCTCGAGCCTTTGTGTTTATCTAGGATTCATTATTCATATTGTGTAGTTCTAACGACTAGGCTCTATCCTTTGGCCACAATTCGACAATCATGTCGGGAGGTAGCATGCTTGTCGGGGTAGGCAGCATGCACAGATCTGGCATCTACATGCCCCAGCCTAGGTGTGGCCTGGCTTCAGGTTGTTGAGTCAGATCTTCCCGAGCACGCACATTGGGGATGCATGTGTGTTGCTGGTGTTCCTGGTTGGAGCTGGGACACCGCGTATTTGTCTCGGGTTTGGTTCGGTTGCTGATACTCCTTCTCACCCATCTCACGGTTTCGGTCGACTCCAGGCCATGAATGGTGCCTCGGTGAAAGCTCTGGTTGGATATGTCCACCACTGGTGATGGCGACACTTGTGGGTGTCGGATCCTTTCTTGAATGTATTCCCTTGAAACACATCTTGTCTGGCTTGTTGGTCCACCTCTCCGCCTTGGCTTATTTTCTAAGTGTGGAAGTTGTCTCTGCGTTAGTCATGAAGTCTCCCTGTGATCTCTTCCCTCGTCCCCTTCCTCCATTCATTCTATCTTGGCTACTTAGATACAAAGTTTTCCCTTGTTTGGGCGGCCATCGAAGACCCTAGGGGGTTGTCTTTGTCGGGTTGTGCCATGGGAAACGCCAGTGTTTTCTTCTCAATGGCGGTGGGCTGTGTCTGATAGTTGGCCGGTGACACATTTGAGGGATGGTGTTTTGGGGCCTATGGGAAAGCCCAGGACCGTAGCTCATGCCACAATGACTAAAACGTTTTTCGTCGTCGTTCTCCTCCTTGGAGGCGTCCTGTGAAGGCCCTGCCTTCAGACTTTTGCATTCTGTGTGGCTCTTGTCCGTGCTTTGGGGTCCCAATGTTAATTTGGAGCTTGTCGACCGATGTCGTCCCCGACCAACAGAAGACGTGGACCTCCTGGATGGATTCAAGCGATGTCTTTGGTTGCTTCTTTTCTTTTTTGTAGTCTTGTGTTGTTTGATGCGCTTGTAACATGTAGCGGGTAACCCAACAGGTGTGTGTGTGTTATAATTCTCCTAACCAGTTGATGGTTTCGTTAATTCAAAGCTACGCTCACTTCGAGTCTTCCGTCTAATGTATTATGCCATATACTTTTATATCATGTATGTTAGGTATTGTAAATATTAACAATTTATTCTACAAGTTTGGTCAAACTTTACACCGTTTGACTTCAGAAAAAAATTATAGGCCATCTTTTCTGGAATGGAAGTACTATATGATAGGCGCAAAATGTTTTTTTTTTGTGTGCGCTAGCAGGGCGTTGTCATATTTTGAGAGCTAACTTTTGGAATATATATACATGTCATATCACGATGAGCATCCATTAATTTGTTTAGGAGAAAAATCAGCATTTTGAAGTGCACAAAGAAGAGAGCAAATATAAGTTGCCTGGTCAACACTCTATGACGAAATTTGGTTTCAGAAAGACAGAAGAAAGACGGATTTGGTTCTAGTAGAAATATAGAAGAAAGACGGATTTGATTCTGGCGTCAAGCTTACAAAATCTACACAAGTAGTTTGTTGCCCTCTTGCCACGTGTGAATTGAAGCTGCAAATATTGGTCCTAGACCTGGATTTTTAGAAAGTGTCTGACAGTGTTAATGTTAATTGGGACTGCTTGCTTCAGGTTTCGCTGCAATTGGATAAAGCTATTCTGCACTCTGGATCGGCATAATTTATCGTCAATTCACAGTCCACCAGGTGGACACTTGAACCAGGACAAAAATCTGGTTTGATGATCTGAGCATGATAGGCGGGCTATACCTATGATGATTTGAACATCAAGATCTATGAAATCTACTCTTCCTCATTATCAGTGCGACGGCGGCAGGTGGCAGTGCAAAGTGGAGACTGAGCAGGACGTGCTGTGTGTGCGTGGTGCCGGAGTCACGAGAAATTCTCGAAGCGCCTGTGTTCAAGAGATACACATAAGCAATACCATACAAATCAAGTATACAGGAAAACCCGCTAGATTCAAAGAGTGTAGCCACATGAGAGAACAAAACTCAAAATACACCATAAACGACACAAAACATTGCAACATTAGATTATACTGGTTGACACCAATTTTATTCCGACGCCATTGTTTACATGAACTTTGTTTACTAGACACGAATGTGCGGGTAGACGGGAAAAGCCATAGATCTCAATGCATGAATATCTAAAATGGTGCCGATGCGGAATAACTATCTTTCACTCTGATGGATGCGACGATGGGGCTTCGCACGACATGCTTCTCTGACACCCATCTCAAGCTTCCTTCCACAGATTCTTCTTTACCCACCACGTGACTGCTCACTGTCAAGCTAAATGTTTTCTTCTCTCCAACCTTGGAGAACGTCAGCTTCTCCGGAAAGACATGCACCACCATTGATTTGGATGCATCCACCTTCACCGTATAGGTCGACTTTGATGGTCCGACATTCGTCACCGTTCGATTCACGGTGAATGGCATCGACGTCATAGGCACCGTAATCATCGGGTAGTTGAGCTGCGTGTTCTTGATCTTTGGTAGCGTTGCGCAATTCAGGCTTGAGTTGTGCTTCTGCATGATGGTTGCCAGGCCATGGTCGCCAAGGAGCCAACAAATATAACCTGCATAGTCACCAATGCTAAGGTCATACACTAGACCAGGGTCAGCTGCTCTGGTGGGGTTCACATGTCCAGCTCCTGTGTCATATGCACTCGCTTTCATGTATCGATGGTCCAAGATCGGTCCACCTCTGCTATCGACGATGTCTGATGTTGTCAAGATGGCAGACTTGATGGCAGCCGGTGACCAGGTAGGATGTATGCTCTTGATAAGCGCGACAACACCACTAACGTGTGGAGTTGCCATGGAAGTGCCGGATATGATGTTATAAGGTTCCCATGTAGATCCCATCTCCCGCCGCCATGCGGCTAGGATATTGAGCCCTGGTGCCAATATATCTGGCTTGAGCACACCGGCGTCGATCGTGCTTGGACCTCGGGAAGAGAACGACGCTACGACGGGGGCCGGGTGGATACCAACCAATGTGTTGTTGTACGTGATAGCAGCCACCGAGTTGGTCCCTGGCGACGACACATAAGATGTGAGGATGACACCATCGACCTCGGTTACCTGCACCACTCTAGAGTTGTAATCCAGAAGATCTATGGTGTAGCCATTGACCTTGTTGTTGAATAACACCACACCAGCCGCGCCAGCAATCATTAAGTGGGGGATCTTATAGTACTGATTCTTCTCCGACATGCTTTCACAAACAAGGATCTTACCGACGATGGCATTGTCCTCGTCATATTCGCAGTACCGAAATTTCTCGGAGAAGATGAGAGGATATGACTTTGAGCTTGGCTTAGCTTCCTGGGTAAGCGCTTGTCCATAGATACGCTTGCCATTGCCAAGACACACTTCGGCCTGAAAGCTCCGATCCACCGAGCCGGCAGCGACTGTGAGCAACCATGGAGCATCATTGCTGAGAAAGCCTGACGTGGGACCTTCATTGCCAGCCGCACACACCACGGTGATGCCCTTGGATATGGCACTAAACGCGCCGATGGCGATGGGGTCCTGATCAAAGCGCACACCCTTGCCGAAGCCATGGGAGAGTGAGAGGACATCCACCCCATCCTTGATGGCCGCATCCAGTCCAGCCAGTATGGCAGAATCATCACATCCATCATTTTTGCATACCTTGTACATGGCGATGTGGGCTCCAGGAGCTATTCCAGCAGCGGTGCCTGTGCCGATGCCATGATATGATGCGCCAGGGACGAAGTTCCCGGCGACTATGGATGAGGTGTGCGTCCCATGCCCCGATGTGTCATCAGGATCCTCGTTCCCAACAAGTGACTTGGCACCAATAAGTTTGTTGTTGCAGCCGGCCATCTTGCACGACCCCTTCCACCGTGATGGGGGTGGTGGGACGCCATGGTCATTGAAGGAAGGGTGTGCTGCATAGATGCCGGTGTCCAGCAACCCGACGATAACTCCCTTCCCATATTTGGCGTTGCTCCAGAACCCAGTGCCATTCCTCAGACCTAGGAACTCGGGTGTGTGCGTGGTCATGAGTTGCAGTGTTCGCTCTGGGAACGCTCGCACGAACCCTGGCTTCTTGGCCACCGCATCGAGCTCAGCCCCTGTGAGCCTCGCGGCAAAGCCGCTAAATACTTGGGTGTAGGAGTGGAGAAGACGTAGCCTGCTAGATTCACCGCCACACGAGCCTAGCAAGAAAGACTCATGCCACCGGCGGTGATCCTCCTCCCTGGCACTCGAGCGCGGTGGATCGACAAGCACGATATAAGTGCGATATGCAGAGGTTTCTGTGGTATTCTTTTGTGCCCGTTCGATAGCTGGGTTGATGTAGCACAACCCGGGTGTAAAAAAGAGGGTGATGAATAATAGAAGTGTCGGTATGAAATTGGAAAACGCAGCCATTGCTGCAGAGCAAACACACAAATATGATGAAGATGATGGTGATGCTTGGAACAGAGTCTGGGTGCCCTTTATACACCACGAATGATCCATGCAGTATATCGTAATTTTGGCACCATTATTTACTTGATAAATGCACCGGATGCAACAACATAAATGATTTTAATATGTGCCATATCTGAATGATCTCGTACGATTAGGTGGGAGGCCAGCAACCTTTGTAGTAGTACCTACAAGACCGGTGATCAATGCAGTTTGTGCCAAATCTAAATGATCAGGATTACGTGGGAGCATCGCAATCTTTGGTAATTAATAGTATCTCTGGCACTAAATACTTATCGCAGATTCACCGAATCTAGACATATTTTAGACTATATTTAAATGCGGTGAAATATTTAGAGAAAATACAAGATCTTCTTTATATTCTGCATAAATGATATACTAAGATTTCTTCGTGTGAACATATATTTGCCATCGCTAAAACTATAGTTAATATTCAAATTAACAGCCGGTGGCTTGTACCTCATAAATGGCAATATTGAAGAGTCATACTACCTCCGTTCTAAAGAGTAAGGTTTATATTATTTTTGAAAAGTTAAACAATATATACTACATCTGTTCCAAATCGTAAGACTTATATTTTTTTAAAGTCAAAACAATTAAAGTTTGATCAAACTTCTAGAAAAATCTATCAATAAATATGATATTTTGTAGATACCATATGGAAATATATTTCATTACCTATCTAATGATAGTATTTTGCATCATAATGTTTGTTTTAAAATTTGATCAAACTTAACATAGTTTGACTTTTTAAAAATAGTATAAGCTTTCAGCTTTGGAATGGAGGTAGTATAAAGTTTGATTAAGTTTTTACAAAAAAATAGTAAATTATAAAATTAATATTATTAGATACATCATCAAATATATTTTCATATGATATATGTACAACATCATATTTATTGATAGATTATCTAAGATTTGGTCAAACTTTACATGGTTGACTTTTGAAAAAATGTCATAGTTATAGATACGTGATTACGTGGAACACATCTATAACTCTGCAATCTACCTAGAGCTTCAGAGCAAGGACGGTCCACAAATTTTGGTGGTTCTACGACGATATGACACTAATGGCCCCTTGTTCACAGTGGCGGAAGCTTCCATAGAGCTTTAGTTTGTGCCAAATCTAAATGATCAGGATTACGTGGGAGCATTGCAATATTTGGTAATTAATAGTACCTCTGGCACTAAATATTTATCGTAGATTCACCGAATCTAGACATATTTTAGACTATATTTAAATGAAATGAAATATTTGGAGAAGATACAAGATCTTCTTTATATTCTGCATAAATGATATACTAAGATTTCTTCGTGTGAACATATATTTGCCATCACTAAAACTATAGTTAAGATTCAAATTAACAGTTGGTGGCTTGTGCCTCATAAATGACAATATTGAAGAGTCATACTACCTCCATTCCAGAGTGAAAGGTTTATATTATTTTTGAAAAGTTAAACTATATATACTACCTTTGTTCCAAATCGTAAAGCTTATATTTTTAAAAGTCAAACCAATTAAAATTTGACCAAACTCTTAGAAAAATCTATCAATAAATATGATATTTTGTAGATACCATATGAAACTTTATTTCATTATCTATCTAATGATATTGATTTTGTATTTTGTATCTTAATGATTTTTCTGTAAAAACTTGATTAAACTTGACATAATTTGACTTTTTTAAAATAATATAAGCCTTAAACTTTGGAATGGAGGTAGTATAAAGTTTGATTATATTTTTACAAAAAAATAACTAGTAAAATATAAAATCAATATCATTAAACACATCGTGAAATATAGTTTCATATGATATCTCTACAACATCATATTTGTTGAAAGATTATCAAAAATTAGGTCAAACTTTCCGTGGTTTGACTTTTGAAAAAAATAAGTCATACTTATAGATACGTGGAACACACCTAAACTCTGTAAGCTAGCCATAAAATTCTTTTGCTTCGTAGTTTGGCACCGTAGTATTGAAGTCAACCAAGAAAAGATCAAGGACATCTTCAATAGTATCTCAATACCAACTTGCGTATAGGACATGCAGTAGCTCACGGTTGTTAGCCACCTTGGTGAGAAGACAATGCCTCTTGAATAAAGCACATAAATTTTTTTAGGACGGAGAAGCTGATTCCACCTTGCCAGAGTTGAAAGGAATTCTCTATTCTGCCCCATCCTCGCAGCACCTGAGGCCCGAGAGCCCAAGCTATTGTACTTGGCGGCGACCAACAGTGTCATCAGCATCCTCATCTTGGTAGAACACAAGGAAGAAGTACACGAGTATAGAGTCTATCGACCAGTCTACTACGCCAGTGAAGTCTTACCGGAACCCAAGAAGCGCTACCCCCACTATCCAAGAAGCGCTACCCCCACTAGCTGAAGTTTTCCTCGCTTCCCAGATGTTGATGCATTACGTCCAAGAACATTACATTACAGTTGTGAGCAAGGCTTCACTGTCCGCCATCATCAACAACTATGATGCCACATGCAGGGTAGCGAAGTAAGGCATTGAATTTACCACTTTCTAAATCAACTACAAAGCATACGACACTATCAAGCCACAAGTCTTGGTGGATTTTTAAAGAAATATATAACTACATAGGACATATAACGGTCTAATATTTAGTACTCTCTCCGTGGAACAAAGTATGTCCCAACTTTATCTAAGTTTATTAGCTGTCTAATATGTATTACCCCCTCCGTCCAATAAATGATGTCTCATCTTTGTTTAAATTTAGGTACATCTATACATTAAACCATGTATAAATACATCCAAATTTTGATGAAGTTGGGATATCCTTTGTTGGATGGAGAGAGTAATACAATTTTGACCAAAATATCTTTGCCCTGGATGTCATTGGCAAATAATAAAATTCAGATTCATTTTGAAAGCCGTCATCGGCCACTTGTGTTAGGGCATCTCCAGGGCTCTAGGTTCATTTGCACAAAGCTGGATTTATTTCATAAACACTTTAATAGCCAAGACTCTTCATTTGTCAAAAGTTACTCAAGTGAGAACATTAGTGTCATTCCAACACTTAGTGGTAGTCATGTCAAAGTCATCATTCAAGTTTAAGTCACAAGTCACCAGTCACATTTTGAAAAGTTCTGATGACGGAACAGTATGGCCTTTCCAACTGTCCATGACCGCGGACGCGGCTATTCGAATAGTTTTACACTCTGCAGAGGTCGCACACTTTTGCCACAACATTTGCAATAATCCATCAGGGGTAACTGGCCCTGATTTATCACACTCAGTGTGCGGACTACCAACCATAACCTTTCACTTACATACCCTAGTGTAGGCACCTCTCCCCATGAGCTTGGCCTCCCAGCCATGGCAAACCGCCATCCTGGGAACTGCACAGGGCTTGGGTAGGACATTCACCTCATTTCATGTCATTTCACTTTGAACGGAGGCAGCCTCGACATAACCCCTATGACGCTTGTTTAGAGGGAACCCATACTAAAGCACATAAATTTCCAGTTAAGCCCTACCCATGATCAGGTATTGTGGGGGTACTCTAAAATTGGCATGGTATCGCATCCGAACCCAACCATCAGTTTTTTTCAAAGAGTCACCTTTTCATTCAAAGATCATATTCACCTTCAAAACTTTCAATAGAATGAATCATCATTCCAAGGTTTTCAAAATCATTTGCTTCACAAGTTCCCATCTAGAGTAGTCAATTTTAGTTTAGCACTAGCAACTAATCATGAGGGGTGCTAACTAAGTTTTTGGTCTCTAGGCTAAGTTTTAAGCTCTTGTAGTATTCTTCCTCTAGACCAATATCAATTATAAGAAAAAGCTTTGGTAAACAAAGTAAAGTTAAAGCAAGATAAAACTTGGGTTTGGATGAATAAGACTTTAAATACCAATACTATTGCCATAGTCTCTTGCACTAGTAACTTGGCAATAGTAGAAGTTGCATTGGTAATAGCTTGCCTTGGTTGGTGTACTGATCAAAGTGTTCTTCTTCTTCTTCGTAGAAGACTTCCTCTTCCTCGTAGCCTTCGGTACTAGCGTCTATAAACGGATATGAGGTAACAATCACCAAACAATACTTAAGTACTAGATTTAATCACTCAAAGGGATCACACAAGCTAATCTAGCATCACAACATTATTAACATGGTGGTTGGCTTTGTTTCCTTTTAAGAAAAATAATTTCCTCTCATTGATATATTTATTAGAGTTTCTATTTATTTCCTTTGAGAAATAATTTCCTCTCATTGCATATTACTAAGATTTAATATCCTCAAATATTAAGTATGAGATCATGTTGACCTAAGTCAACACTTCACATTTACCATTTGAGAAAACGATTTAAATGAGATACTTCATCTCATGCAATTTAAATACTACTATGGCATAATTTAATATTCTCAAATAATAACATATGAGGTCATGAAGTCTAATGTCATCACCTCACATTGAATTACTTGGGAAAGTGATTTAAATGAGATGCTACATCTCATAGAATTTAAATACTATTTTTGAAATAATTTATATGAGCTAGAAATGGCCACATAGCCACTATTTAAATCTATCCCATGATCATAGGAGACAACCATGCCATATTTTTACATATTCATGTAGACAATGTGAAATGTGATTTTTCAAAGTTGGAATCAACTCAAAATTCGTTATGGTTGATTTTTAATAAATATTTGAATTTGGAAAAGGTACTGACTTGTTATTTTCATTGCAAGTGATCTAAAATGAATTAGGGTTTGAGACCAGTGGGGTTTGATAGAGAATTTCATAAGCTTTCCAGAAATATAAAATTCATCAAATTTGGCTCAGTAGATTTTGTTTTATTAAATTTTGAATTTGGCACCAGTATTGAATTTCAGTTAAACGAAATAAATCGAATTTGAAATTATTGGGCTGCGCGGGAAAACTAAACGGGCCAGAGGGGAAAAAGAAAACGGGCCGGACCAGCTACGTGTCTCGCACAAGCGGGCCGCCTGACCGTGGGTCCCAGGCGTCAGTGACTTTTAAACGCCAAAACGGTAAGTTTCAACGTGGGCCGCAAGATTAGAATCAGATCGAACGGGTGAGGGGAGTCGTCGTCTCCGGCGAGACACGACCCTTCTGGCGGGGAGGCTAGGGGGTCGGAGGGCTCACCGGTGGCCGGCGATCGTCGGCGAGGTGATATAGCGACGTTGTTGACGGCGGCGGAGCTCCTGGTACGGGCGGCGTCTCCGGGGGTGGCTCCTAGCGTCGACTCCTTCTGCGGCAGCTCCGCGGACTCCGGCGAGCAATTGGGGCGGCTCCGGCGGTAATGTGGAGAGGGAAGTGGTCGAGGAGGCTCAGGGAGAAGAGGGGGCGAGTGGTGTGAGGAATGGAGGCTGGGGTTGCCTCTATTTATAGCGGCGAAGGGTGCTGCGGGTGCACGGGCATGGCGATGGTGGCGACGACTCTACAGAGGGTCAGAGGCGTGGGCGAGGGCAGGGGACTGGTCTGCGTCGTCTGGCGGTCCTCACGCGCGTCATGGCACAGCAGGAGGTGGACGGGAGCGTGCGAGCGACGTCAAGGTCTGGGCAGTACTGCGGCGGAGATCGGCGATGATGGCGATGGCGACAGTGCCTGGGCGGGGAAAAGGAGGTGTCTAGGAGGGAGCTGGTGCGTAGGTGAGTGCGCGTGCGAGAGGAGAGAGCGAGGGGAGGACGGACGTGACGGGGCGAGGCGGTGCTCTGGCGCGTCCAGTGGCATGTCTGTGCGCGTCTGGGCGTCACTGGGTGATACGTCTCCAACGTATCTATAATTTCTTATGTTCCATGCTAGTTTTATGACAATACCTGCATGTTTTGTTCACACTTTATATCGTTTTGATGCATTTTCCGGAACTAACCTATTAACGAGATGCCGAAGTGCCAGTTCCTGTTTTCTTCTGTTTTTGGTTTCAGAAATCCTACAAAGGAAATATTCTCGAAATTGGACGAAATCAACGCCCAGGGTCTTATATTTCACGGAAGCTTCCAGAGAGCCAGAGAGGGACCAGAGGGGAGCCCTGGGGGCCCCACCCACCTGGCGGCGCGGCCAAAGGGGTGGGGGCCCTATGGTCTGGCTCCACCAGGACTCCTCCGAGGCTGCCCTTTCGCCTATATAAAGCCTCCGTCGCGAAAACCCTAAAACAATAAGCCACGGGACGAGAAAAGTTACGCAGCCTCCGCCATCGCGAAGCCATGTTCGGGGGACAGAAGTCTCTGTTCCGGCACACCGCCAGGACGGGGAATTGCCCCCGGAATCCATCTCCATCGACACCACCGCCATCTACATCGCCGCTGATGTCTCCCATGATGAGGAGGGAGTAGTTCTCCCTCGAGGCTAAGGGCTCTACCGGTAGCTATGTGGTTAATCTCTCTCTCATGTACCTCAATACAATGATCTCATGAGCTGTCTTACATGATTGAGATCCATATGATGAGCTTTGCATCACTATTAATCTATGTGCTACTCTAGTGATGTTATTAAAGTAGTCTATTCCTCCTCCATGATGTAAAGTTGACAGTGTGTGCATCATGTAGTACTTGGCATAGGTTATGATTGTGATCTCTTGTAGATTATGAAGTTAACTATTACTATGCACTCTAGAGGTTACTTTAATATGAACTCCGGAATTACTCTCCATGGTGTGACAGTGACAGTGTTTGCATCGTGTGTGATTCCTTTATGACATTGTGGAGCTTGTTTACTCCGGCTTGAGGGCGCTCTCGTAGCCCTACACAATGAATGGTGTTTGTTATCCAACAATAGAGTCTTTGAAAGTAGCATAAGAGAAGAGAAGTTGTTTATTTATGTGATCATTGTTGAGAGTGTCCACTAGTGAAAGTATGATCCCTAGGCCTTGTTTCTAAGCATTGAAACACCGTTTCCAACAAGTTTTGTTACATGTTTACTCGCTGCCATATTTATTTCAGATTGCTATTACCACTCACAATCATCCATATTACTTGTATTTCAATATCTCTTCGCCGAACTAGTGCACCTATACATCTGACAAGTGTATTAGGTGTGTTGGGGACACAAGAGACTTCTTGTATCGTAATTGCAGGGTTGTTTGAGAGGACTATCTTTGACCTCTACCTCCCTGAGTTCGATAAACCTTGGGTGATTCACTTAAGGGAAACTTGCTGCTGTTCTACAAACCTCTGCTCTTGGAGGCCCAACACTGTCTACAGGAATAGAAGCGTGCATAGACATCAAGCTATTTTCTGGCGCCGTTGCCGGGGAGGTAAGGTAAAAGGTATTCACATCCTCCGACTACTAAGCTATTTCCTAGCACTGTTGCCGGTGTGTGAGTGCTCGAAGCTATTTCCTTTAGATCCTGCAATTATATCTTTTTGTTTCTTGTTTTCACTAGTTAGGCTTAATGGAAAACAACCAAAAAATGAGAGATCTTTATGAACTTTATCTTGAGTTAGGACATGAGGTGTTTGAAGAGAAAATTAAAAAACCTATGGAACTTTATATGCATGCTAATGGCAATGTTATTAGTATGAATGCTTTGAACACCATTGTTGCTAATGCTATGGAAAATTCTAAGCTTGGGGAAGCTGGTTTTGATGAGCATGATATTTTTAGTCCCCCAAGTTTTGAGGAGAAAATTTTCTTTGATGATACTTTACCTCCTATTTATGATGATTATAATGATAGTGGTATTTTGGTGCCACCTACTATGGAGGATAAAGGTTATTATGATTATACCATGACTGCAATTTATGATGATTACAATGATGGTTATGGTAGTTTTACTCCCACTATTACTAATAAAATTGATTATGCTTATGTGGAGAGTAATAATTTTATGCATGTAGCTCATGATAAGAATATTTCATGTGATAGTTATATTATTGAATTTGTTCATGATGCTACTGAAAGTTATTATGAGAGAGGGAAACATGGTTATATGCATCTTAATAATATTAAGTTTCCCCTCTTTATGTTGAGAGTCTTGAAGTTGCGCTTGTGTTGCCTTTCTATGCTTGTCGCATTATGCTTACATGACTTGTTTATTTACAAGATTCCTTTTCATAGGAAGTGGGTTAGGCTTAAATGTGTTTTGAATTTGCTTCTTGATGCTCTCTTTTGCTTCAACTCTTATTTCTTGCGCGAGCATCATTAAAATTACTGAGCCCATCTTAATGGCTATAAAGAATGCACTTCTTGGGAGATAACCCATGTTTTTATTTTGCTACTGTTTTGCTGTGTCTTGGAAGTTGTTACTACTGTAGCAACCTCTCCTTATCTTTATTTTATTGCATTATTGTGCCAAGTAAAGTCTTTGATAGTAAGGTTGATACTAGATTTGGATTACTGCACAGAAACAGATTTCTTACTGTCACAAAATTGAGCAGCCCCGTATGTAGGTAACTCAGAAAAATCTGCCAATTTACGTGCGTGATCCTCAGATAGGTACGCAACTTTCATTCAATTTGAGCTTTTTCATCTGAGCCTATTAAGTGCCCCTGAAAAATTCGTCTTTACGGACTGTTCTGTTTTGACAGATTCTGCCTTTTATTTCGCATTGCCTGTTTTGCTATGTTTGATGGATTCCTTTGTTCCATTAACTTTCAGTAGCTTTGGGCAATATCCAGAAGTGTTAAGAATGATTGTGTTACCTCTGAAAATGTGAATTTTTGATTATGCACTAACCCTCTAATGAGTTTGTTTCGAGTTTGGTGTGGAGGAAGTTTTCAAGGGTCAAGAGAGGAGGATGATATACTATAATCAAGAAGAGTGAAAAGTCTAAGCTTGGGGATGCCCCCGTGGTTCATCCCTACATATTTCAAGAAGACTCAAGCATCTAAGCTTGGGGATGCCCAAGGCATCCCCTTCTTCATCGACAACTTATCAGGTCACCTCTAGTGAAACTATATTTTTATTCCGTCACATCTTATGTACTTTACTTGGAGCGTCTGTGTGTTTTTATTTTTGTTTTGTTATTTTCATTCTCTGAATAAATTCATGCTCATGTGGGAGAGAGACACGCTCCTCTTTTTCATATGAACACTAGTGTTCTTCGCTTTTACTTTTAATGTTCATGGCGGAGTTGAAAACCGCTTCGTTAATTGCTATATGGTTGGAAACAGAAAATGCTTCATGTGGTAATTGGTATATTGTCTTGAATAATTTGATACTTGGCAATTGTTGTGCTCATATAGATCATGTTTAAGCTCTTGCATCATGTACTTTTCACCTATTAATGAAGAACTACATAGAGCTTGTTAAAATTTGGTTTGCATGATTGGTCTCTCTAAGTCTAGATATTTTCTGGTGAAGTGTTTGAACAACAAGGAAGACAGTATGGAGTCTTATAATGCTTGCAATATGTTCTTATGTAAGTTTTGCTGTACCGGTTTATACTTGTGTTTGCTTCAAACAATCTTGCTAGCCTAAGCCTTGTATTGAGAGGGATTACTTCTCGTGCATCCAAAACCTTGAGCCAAAACCTATGCCATTTGTGTCCACCATACCTACCTACTATGTGGTATTTCTCTGCCATTCCAAAGTAAATTTCTTGAGTGCTACCTTTAAAATTGCATTCCTTGTCTTTGCAATATATAGCTCATGGGAAAATAGCCTTAAAAACTATTGTGGTATTGAATATGTTGCGATATATCTTATTTCTTATAAGTTGCTTGTTGAGCGGTAACCATGTTTCTGGGGACGCCATCAACTTTTACCTTTGTTGAATATCATGTGAGTTGCTATGCATGTTCGTCTTGTCTGAAGTAAGGGCGATTTTCATGATCAAATGGTTTGAGTATGCATATTGTTAGAGAAGAACATCGGGCCGCTAACTAAAGCCATGAATCATGGTGGAAGTTTCAGTTTGGACACTAATCCTCAATCTCTTATGAGAATATTATCTGTTGTTGAATGCTTATACATTAAAGAGGAGTACATTATCTGTTGTCTATGTTGTCCCGGTATGGATGTCCTAAGTTGAGATCTATCAAAAACGATAAATCAAATGCGATCTATCTCCTTGGACCTTTGTACAGGCGGCATAGAGGTACCCCTTTGTGACACTTGGTTGAAACATATGTTATGCAATGATAATCCGTGTTAATCCAAGCTAATTAGGACAAGGTGCGAGCACTATTGGTATTCTATGCATGAGGCTTGCAACTTATAAGATGTATTATGCATAACACATATGATTTATTACTACCGTTGACAAAATTGTTTCTATGTTTTCAAAATGAAAAGCTCTAGCACAAAAATAGTAATCCATGCTTCCCTCTTGGAAGGGCCTTTCTTTTACTTTATGTTGAGTCAGTTTACCTACTTCTTTCTATCTTAGAAGCAAACACTTGTGTCAACTGTGTGCATTGATTCTTACATGTTTACCTATTGCACTTGTTATATTGCTTTATGTTGACAACTATCCATGAGATATACATGTTGAAGTTGAAAGCAATTGCTGAAACTTAATCATCCTTTGTGTTGCTTCAAAACCTTCTACTAAGAATCTATTGCTTTATGAGTTAACTCTTATGCAAGACTTATTGATGCTTGTCTTGAAAGTACTATTCATGAAAAGTCTTTGCTATATGATTCAGTTGTTTAGTCATTGTCTTTACTATTGCTTTGAATCACTTCATTCATCTTATATGCTTTACAATAGTATGATCAAGATTATGTAAGTAGCATGTCACTTCAGAAATTATCCTTGTTATCGTTTACCTACCCGAGGGCGAGTAGGAACTAAGCTTGGGGATGCTTGATACGTCTCCAACGTATCTATAATTTCTTATGTTCCATGCTAGTTTTATGACAATACCTACATGTTTTGTTCACACTTTATATCGTTTTGATGCATTTTCCGGAACTAACCTATTAACGAGATGCCGAAGTGCCAATTCATGTTTTCCTCTGTTTTTTGGTTTCAGAAATCCTACAAATGAAATATTCTCAGAATTGGACGAAATCGACGCCCAGGGTCTTATATTTGACGGAAGCTTCCAGAGAGCCAGAGAGGGACCAGAGGGGAGCCCTGGGGGCCCCACCCCATCTGGCGGCGCGGCCAAAGGGGGGGGCGCGCCCCCCTATGGTCTGGCTCCACCAGGACTCCTCCGAGGCTGCCCTTCCGCCTATATAAATCCTCCGTCGCAAAAACCCTAAAACAATAAGCCACGGGACGAGAAAAGTTACGCTGCCGCCGCCATCGCGAAGCCAAGTTCGGGGGACAGAAGTCTCTGTTCCGGCACGCCGCCGGGACGGGGAATTGCCCCCGGAATCCATCTCCATCGACACCACCGCCATCTTCATCACCGCTGCTGTCTCCCATGATGAGGAGGGAGTAGTTCTCCCTCGAGGCTAAGGTATCTACCGGTAGCTATGTGGTTAATCTCTCTCTCATGTACCTCAATACAATGATCTCATGAGCTGCCTTACATGATTGAGATCCATATGATGAGCTTTGTATCACTATTAATCTATGTGCTACTCTAGTGATGTTATTATAGTCTATTCCTCCTCCATGATGTAAAGTTGACAGTGTGTGCATCATGTAGTACTTGGCGTAGGTTATGATTGTGATCTCTTGTAGATTATGAAGTTAACTATTACTATGCACTCTAGAGGTTACTTTAATATGAACTCCGGAATTACTCTCCATGGTGTGACAGTGACAGTGTTTGCATCGTGTGTGATTCCTTTATGACATTGTGGAGCTTGTTTACTCCGGCTTGAGGGTGCTCTCGTAGCCCTACACAATGAATGGTGTTTGTTATCCAACAATAGAGTCTTTGAAAGTAGCATAAGAGAAGAGAAGTTGTTTATTTATGTGATCATTGTTGAGAGTGTCCACTAGTGAAAGTATGATCCCTAGGCCTTGTTTCTAAGCATTGAAACACCGTTTCCAACAAGTTCTGTTACATGTTTAATCGCTGCCATATTTATTTCAGATTGCTATTACCACTCACAATCATCCATATTACTTGTATTTCACTATCTCTTCGCCGAACTAGTGCACCTATACATCTGACAAGTGTATTAGGTGTGTTGGGGACACAAGAGACTTCTTGTATCGTAATTGCAGGGTTGCTTGAGAGGACTATCTTTGACCTCTACCTCCCTGAGTTCGATAAACCTTGGGTGATTCACTTAAGGGAAACTTGCTGCTGTTCTACAAACCTCTGCTCTTGGAGGCCCAACACTGTCTACAGGAATAGAAGCGTGCGTAGACATCACTGGGCGCGTGCTGTCCGGGGCGTGTGGTGCTCTCCTTCGTCCTTGGAAAGTACAAGCGTGCTCAGTGGGGTGAGGGCGAGCCAGTAGACATGGTGAGAGGGACCAGAGAGGAGTGGAGAGGATGATGGCATGGGAGTGGCATGGAGGGGTTGGCATGGACTTGTCTTGATCATTATCATCATGGTACTGTGGTAGAGGGGCTTGGCTTGGTCCAGGGGGTTCAAGGAGAAGTCAATGATGACAAATGTGGTGATGGTTTAGTCTAAAATCCAGGGGATATTAGAGAGTATGCACTTTCCAGAAATTTGCACACAAGGTGTTTCATGTAATGGCCGAAAGAGAAAAATATTTGAATTTTGCCAAACTTTTTCGTGGGTGTGATTCGAATACTATTTGGCACAGAGTGGTGGTGTTGGTTTGCAAAATGGAAGAGGTTTGAGAAAATCCAAAATGAGTATGATCTTAAATCTGCTTTGGTGTTGCAACTTTGCTTGATTATATTAAGCAATTGACAAAGAATTTGTAAGGTTGGTCTTTACCAAAGATGATCCTCTTGATGAGTTCTTGGATGAGGTGCAAAGAGTTGAGCAAGTCTAGATTAGAAATCTCTTAATACAGAGGCTCAAAGTAGGTAAGATGTTAAAATTGGCAGATTTGACCATTATCATATGTGAGTGAGTTTTGATTTTTCTTTTGATTTTTTTTGCATTTCTTTGATTCAAATGTTATTATTTTGAGTTTAGTTATGTTTCCAAACCATTGGCACAAGGTAAAATGGCCTAGGTTAAATATTTACAAAATAGCCATAGGCTCATATGAGTTGATATTCTTATTTTCTTTTCTTTTTATTTGTTTCTCTTTGATTCACTTAGGCATGGTTGAGGGTTCATTTAGTGTTAGATTGGGTTTAGTAATGGTTTCAAATCATTTAGCTAAAGTAAAAAATGGCATAGGTCAAGATTTGTAATTATGGCTATATGCCCACATAAGCTTTTTCTTTTCTTTTGTTTTACTTTTATTTGTTCCTCTTTGGTGTTGAAAAGGGTAGGGTTTAGGGTTTAGAAACATGTTCAATACATCAAACAAACTATCATGGCAAAAATCACATCATACATACTTGAATACTATGCATATCAAGTGGTTCAATTAAAGTTTTTGTTGGCTCCAAAATTTGAAATAAGTGAAACTCATTTTCTTCTTTGTTTTAAAATTTGGGATGTTACACAATTGCTGCGGACCAGAGCAGGTACGTCGTGCGGATCTGAGGCAACATAAATGAGAAGATTGCACGTCGTGTCATGTTCCATCATCGTTGCCATGGATTGGTGCACAGCGCACACCCACTATCACTAGTAGGGAAAGCCTCATCAGTGGCGCATCAAAAAATGATTCTGTGGCGCACGAGCGGTGCTCCACAGAAACTTCGCCACAAAAATAAGGTTTTTGTGGCGCACCGTCCCATGCGCCACAGAATTAAGGTTTCTGTGGTGCACTGGAGGTGGTGCGCCACAGAAATAGGAGGTTTTGTGGTCCATATGGTCTAGCTGCGCCACAGAAATAGGTGCGCCACTGAATTATGTTTTGATGCGCCACAAAACAATGTACATGTATACTCGATTTTGTGTTGCCTGGTGTATTATACAGGTTTTATACAAGTTTTGTACACAATATACAGGTTATATACAGATATAATATAGACGGATATAATATGGACACATATAACATAACAACATTATACATCATCATCACATTACTTAGAGCCCGATCAAGTTATACATATAGTTTCATATAACTCATAATCCATGCAAATTAATTAAGTTCATCATCTCTAGATACAAATGAAGTGACACCACCGGCCGCCGCCTACACTAGGATGAAATAGAGTACCTCTGCGACGATGGTGAGCAAGAGCGAGGGCACAAGGAAGGTCTTCATCTTCATCTTGCTCTTGTTCGACTGGTGCTTCCTCCACTTGGCAACCGCCTCGTGTCTAGTCGGGTACCGTACTCCCCTCTGGATGCGGGAATAGCAACATGAACTAAATGTCCTGTCCAAGCCAAAGAACTTACCCCGAAAAGTCCTGACAAATGATGATTGAGACGAGATTCCGCGTTTTTGAACCACGAAAGGCTTGGTTTCCATTTGGGTTGTAGATGTAACCAACCCGCTATTAAGGACAGCGTAGAAAGAAATAATAGAAAAAGAGCTCCCAGTATAAAGATCGTCATTGGTGCGTAATCCTATTGTATACCACCACTGATAAACTCCAGAATAGGCGATATTAACTGGACCAGCAGCACCTCCTCGAGTAAAGGCTTCCACAGCGGGTTGACCAAAATGAGGATCCCAAATAGCATGAGCAATAGGTCTTACGTGTAAAGGCGCTGAACTTGTGCACCTGTTTCTTGCACTCCTCCCACTCCTCGTACACTCCTGGAACCCGCCCCTCGAACACGACGTAGTACGTCATCTCTATGGACACAAGGCATATTAGTATATAATGCAATGGAAAGAGTTAGAGGGTTCACATGCATACATATTCGCAAGAATTAAAGCAAGGAAATAATAATAAACCTAAAAGACATATAGCATCGGTATCACATAAGTAATCAAGTTCAATGATAATGACTACAATAGTAATTGAAGTCCAACAACGATGACCACCGTTTCGAGCAAATTAAGCAAGTTTAGTTTACAACATAGTACAAATTGTCCATCGATTCAAAGTAATGCTAGGCACACCGGCCTCGATCAACGAGATGTCTTCTTGAGCGGCTCCGGGAATGGCTTGTACAAGCCCTTCGTCGTCCACGTCCTTCCATCACCCTGCCTATGTAGGCGTTCTTCGATATCCCTCTTAGACAACCCTCTGAGTTGGTGTAAGAGCCCCGATCCGTTGGATACATCTTGTACGATAATTTCCGAGAGCTTTACTTGGATGCGATGGAAGTCTTCTCTTAGATCATCATCATTGATGTCCCTCGACATTTTAATGGGGTCTCACTTACTAGGTGGCAGACACATCATCTCTGCATCCTCGACAAACCCTTTAAGGTAATGGAGGACATAGAAGGCCTCCTTAATGCTGCCAGCTGGCTGCTTGATGCAAGGGAAGTCGATCACGTGCTTGAACCCGAGCTTTTTAGTGTGCGACCTGATATATTGCCCATTCTTGTCGAATGTGCCTCCATTTTTGGAGTAGCCAAGGATAGCCTCATCGAGAACACCCCTTATTCTTGTATTCTTTCTTCGTCGTCGTATTCGACGAGTCAAAATACTGGGCTAGTGACCACTTCGGGCAAAGGATGATGAGTGTGCAGTATTTGTCCCTGCTCAACACATGCAATTGAAATGGAATGTTGGAAATGATCGGCAATGGAAGAAATATATAAGAAAGCATAAGTTACGACGGCCGTGAGCGGATGTGTACTTACTCGGGAAAGACAGGTAGAAGAATGGTGTTGCTCTCTTTGTACATGAGCATGAAGCTCTGGAGATACCGCACCGCCTTGGTTCGTGTCCTTGAGTCGTCCTGGAGCTGGCTATCGCGCATGTAGTAGGGATCCGCTACCGCGATGTGGAGGGGTCTCTCTGTTGATCTTCATCCGAAGATTGATCGCGTATAGGCGGACCAAGTTATAGTCGAGCCGTTTCGAGTGAAATAGATTGAAGACGTCCTCGAACCCTATGAAGAAGATATCTGCGGGGTCTTCATGGACGAAGTTCGGGTCTTTTGGCACCTTGACCGAGAACACCGGGTAATTTGGATCCTTTTCTTTAAGAAGGACGCCCTCTAGATAATTAATAGTGTGCTGGAAAGGGAGCATTGATCCATGATGTCTACGGGTGCTTCTATTCTTGTAGACAGTGTTGGGCCTCCAAGAGCAGAGGTTTGTAGAACAGCAGCAAGTTTCCCTTAAGTGGATCACCCAAGGTTTATCGAACTCAGGGAGGAAGAGGTCAACGATATCCCTCTCATGCAACCCTGCAACCACAAAGCAAGAAGTCTCTTGTGTCCCCAACACACCTAATAGGTGCACTAGTTCAGCGAAGAGATAGTGAGATGCAAGTAATATGGATGAGTATGAGTGGTAATAGCAATCTGAATAAAATATGGCAGCGAGTAAACATGCAACAAAACGAGTAAACAAACGGAGATTCGATGCTTGGAAGCAAGGCCCAGGGATCCTGCTTTCACTAGTGGACACTCTCAACAATGATCACATAATAGAACCACTCTACACCCTCCTGTTGGATGATGAACACCACTAACTGTGTAGGATTACACGAACCCTCAATGCCGTACTTAACAAGCTCCACAATATTCAATGTTCATATTTAAATAACCTTAGAGTGCAAGATAGATCAACACAATTACACCGAGAACTAACATAGCATGCACACTGTCACCATCACACTATGAAGGAGGCATAGATCACATCAATACTATCATAGTAATAATTAACTCCATAACCTACAAGAGATTATGATCATAGACTATGCCAAGTACTACACGATGCACACACTGTCACCATTACACCGTGCAGGAGGAATAAACTACTTTAATAACATCACTAGAGTAGCACATAGATAATATTCAACTAGATCACATAAAGAGAGAGATGAACCACATAGCTACAGCGGAGCCCTCAGCCCCGGGGTGAATTACTCCCTCCTCATCATGGAGACATCGATGGCGGTGAAGATGGCGGTGGAGACGGCGGTGGAGATGACTCCGGGGGCAATTCCCCGTCCCGGCAGGGCGCCGGAACAGAGACTTCTGTCCCCCGAATTGGAGTTTCGCGATGGTGGCGGCTCTGGAAGGTTTTCTCTGGTTTCGTCGAACGTGGTCGAGGTTTTAGGTCAGGGACGACTAAATAGGCGAAGAGGCGGAGTCGGAGGGGCCACAGGGGACCCACACACTAGGGGGGCGCGCCCCCCCTGGGCCGCGCTGCCCTGTGGGGTGGGGCCCCCTGGCTCCCCTCTGGCCTTTCTCCGGTGCTCTGGAAGCTTCCGGGAATTATAAGATCTTCGGTGTTGATTTTGTCCGATTCCGAAAATATTTCCTTACTAGGATTTCTGAAACCAAAAACAGCAGAAAATAGCAACTGGCCTTTCGGCATCTCGTCAATAGGTTAGTTCCAGAAAACGCATAAAAACGATATAAAGTATGAACAAAACATGTAGGTATTGTCATAAAACAAGCATGGAACATCAGAAATTATAGATACGTTGGATACGTATCAGCATCCCCAAGCTTAGTTCCTACTCGTCCTCGAGTAGGTAAACAATAAAAGATAATTTCTGAAGTGACATGCTACCAACATAATCTTGATCATACTATTGTAAAGCATATGAGATGAATGCAGCGATTCAAAGCAATGTTAATGCAATGAGTAAACAATTGAATCATATAGCAAAGACTTTTCATGAATAATACTTTCAAGACAAGCATCAATAAGACTTGCATAAGAGTTACTCATAAAGCAATAAATTCGAAGTAAAGGTATTGAAGCAACATAAAGGAAGATAAAGTTTCAGCAGTTGCTTTCAACTTCAACATGTATATCTCATGGATAATTGTCAACACAAAGTAATATAACAAGTGCAATAAGTAAACATGTAAGAATCAATGCACACAGTTGACACAAGTGTTTGCTTCTGGGATAGAAAGAATAGGCAAACTGACTCAACAATAAAGTAAAAGATAGGCCCTTCGCAGAGGGAAGCATTGATTACTATATTTGTGCTAGAGCTTTTCATTTTGAAAACAAGAAACAATTTTGTCAACGGTAGTAATAAAGCATATGAGTTATGTATAAGACATCTTATAAGTTGCAAGCCTCATGCATAGTATACTAATAGTGCTCGCACCTTGTCCTAATTAGCTTGGGTTAACACGGATTATCATTGCATAGCATATGTTTCAACCAAGTGTCACAAAGGGGTACCTCTATGCCGCTCGTACAAAGGTCTAAGGAGAAAGCTCGCATTGGATTTCTCGCTTTTGATTATTCTCAACTTAGACATCCATACCGGGACAACATAGACAACGAGATAATGGACTCCTCTTTAATGCATAAGCATTTAACAACAATTAATTTTCTCATAAGAGATTGAGGATTGATTGTCCAAACTGAAACTTCCACCATGAATCATGGCTTTAGTTAGCGGCCCAATGTTCTTCTCTAACGGTATGCATACTCAAACCATTTGATTGTGAAAACCGCCCTTACTTCAGACAAGACGAACATGCATAGCAACTCACATGATATTCAACAAAGGTAAAAGAGTTGATGGCGTCCCCAGAAAACATGGTTACTGATCAACAAGCAACTTACTAAGAAATAAGACACATAAGTACATATTCTTCACCACGATAGTTTTTAAGGCTATTTTGTCCCATGAGCTATATGTTGCAAAGGTAAAGAATAGAAATTTTAAAGGTAGCACTCAAGTAATGTACTTTGGAATGGCGGAGAAATACCATGTGGTAGGTAGGTATGGTGGACACAAATGGCATAGTAGTTGGCCCAAGGATTTGGATGCACGAGAAGAATTCCTCTCAATACAAGGCTAGGCTAGCAAGGTTGTTTGAAGCAAACTGAAGTATAAAAGGTGCAGCAAAGCTCACATATGAACATATTGTAGCTATTATAAGACTTTACATTGTCTCCTTGTTGTTCAAACACCTCAACCAGAAAATATCTAGACTCTAGAGATCAATCATGCAAACCAAATTTTAACAAGCTCTATGTAGTTATTCATTAATGAGTACAAGGTACATGATGCAAGAGCTTAAACATGATCTATATGAGCACAACAATTGCCAAGTATCACATTATTCAAGACATTAAACCGTTTACCACATGTGGCATTTTCCGTTTCCAACCATATAACAATGAATGAAATAGTTCAACTTTCGCAATGAACATTAAAGATAAAGCTAAGAACATATTTGTTCATACGAAACAGCGGAGCGTGTCTCTATCCCACACAAGCATGATGGATCAGATCTTATTCAAACACAAAACAAAAATAAAAGCACACAGACGTTCCAAGTAAAGTACATAAGATGTGACTGAATAAAAATATAGTTTAAAGAGAAGAAACCTGATAAGTTGTCGATGAAGAAGGGGATGCCTTGGGAATCCCCAAGCTTAGATGCTTGAGTCTTCTTGAAATATGCAGGGATGAACCACGGGGGCATCCCCAAGCTTAGACTTTTCACTCTTCTTGATCATATTGTATCATTTCCCTCTCTTGATCCTTGAAAACTTCCTCCACACCAAACTCAAAACAACTCATTAGAGGGTTAGTGCACAATAAAAATTTACATGTTCAGAGGTGACATAATCATTCTTAACACTTCTGGACATTGCACAAAGCTACTGGACATTAATGGAACAAAGAAATCCATCCAACACAGCAAAAGAGGCAATGCGAAATAAAAGGCAGAATCTGTCAAAACAGAACAGTCCGTAAAGACGAATTTTAAAGTGGCACCAGACTTGCTCAGATGAAAATGCTCAAATTGAATGAAAGTTGCGTACATATCTGTGGATCACTCACGTAAATTGGCATAATTTTCTGAGTTACCTACGGAGAATTAGGCCCAGATTCGTGAGAGCAAGAAATCGGTTTCTGCGCAGTAATCCAAATCTAGTATCAACCTTTCTATCAAAGACTTTCCTTGGCACAACAATGCAATAAAATAAGATAATGAGAGGTTGCTACAGTAGTGACAACTTCCAAGACTCAAATACAAAATAAAAGTACTGTAGCAAAATAAACACATGGGTTATCTCCCAAGAAGTTCTTTCTTTATAGCCATTAAGATGGGCTCAACAGTTTTAATGATGCAATCGCAAGAAATAGTATTTGAAGCAAAAGAGATCATCAAGAGGCAAATTCAAAACAAATTTAAGCCTAACATGCTTCCTATGAAAAGGAATCTTGTACACAAATGAATTCATGAAGAACAAAGTGACAAGCATAAGAGGATAAAACACGATTAACTTCAAGATTCTCAACATAAGGAGGGGAAACTTAATATTATTAAGATGCATATACCCATGTTTCCCTCTCTCATAATAACTTTCAGTAGCATCATTGATGAATTCCACAATATACCCATCACTTAAAACATTCTTATAATGGTTCATATGCATAGAAGTATCATTAATTTTGGCATAAGAAGAATTCTTCTCATTAATAGTAATTGGAGCAGGATTATTATCAAGAATTTGAACATGGTAAACAAGTTGCATATTAAGGGAATTGTTTTTGGCAATCCAATCATAACTATGACAAGTTTCATAAGGATAGTTATAACCTATATCATAGCATTCTTTATAATAATCATCAAAGGTCGGAGGCACAGTGTCATCATAAGAAATAGAATAGTTATCTTTCACAGTCGGTTTATCTGTAACCATACCATCATTGTTATTAGAAGGAGATGTATCAAACACATAATGATCAGTAGCAAAAGGATTTTAAAACACCTCTTTCCCAAGCTTAGAGCTTTCTATATCATTATGGGAGGAAGCATGGATAGCACTGATACTATGGCAATTACTATCATCATCATTTTCAGAATTAGTTTCCCAGAGATTTGCAATATCAAAAGTAGTGTGCTCATTCAAATCATGATCACTAATGTATGTAAAGGGCATAGGAAGATCATTGTATTCAGATTCATTACCATAATAATCATTAGGAGCAACATACTTACGGTTACCTAGCGTTATCTCATTCACGCGGGGATATGCCGTTACCTCTTTCTCTTTATTCTCCTTCTTGTTCTTCTTCTTCTTCTTCTTCTTCTTCGTTCCCTTCTTCTTCTTCTTCTCCTCCTTCTCCTCGTTCCCTTCTTTAGGATGAAGAGGCTTGAAGGGTGGCTTGTCCGCATAACCTGATTTACTTTCAGAAACAATAGAAGAAACTTGGGAGGATTCCTCCTTTTCATTAATTAGTTCAAAACACACAGCGGTCCTATCATATTTTGGCAAGGTGTCATCTTCTAAAATATTTTGTATGTAAGTATTTGTATGGCTATTATCAATGCAATCAGAAAAACACCCATGCGGGACATCATCAATATCGAGATCATTAATATCTAACAAAGAAATTTTCCTTGATAGCTCTTCACACCACAAAAATAAAGTGAGTTCATCATGCTGATTAGGAGTAATTTCATCATCACAATACAAATTTGCAGCACTCATTGGGTTCAAATTATCATTGGTGGAGCATTGAAAATTAAAATGACCCACTTCATGGCAAACTTCACAAATAAAAGGATAGAGGGCACAAACTTTTTTACCAAGATCATCTAGAGCCCTAGCCCACTTTCTAGTTTTTTCATTAATATGATGGATACAATATTCATCTTTTATTTGATTAATTCCACAAGGTCTATGCATTCCACAAAAATTAACATGCTTATAGGAAATAGCATTCTTAGGAGTTTGAGCATGCTTATTGCAATCATTAACAACAATTTCATCCTTCATGCAAGCCTCTTTAAAAGGTTCATGATACTTATCAAAATTCTTTTTAGGCAATTCAAAATGAGAAGCAAAGGCTTTATAAAGATTTGCAGCAACTTGAGAGTCAAGACCATAAGTAGCACTCATATCTCGAAATTTATCGAGTATCCATAAAAGCTTCAATGCATTCATAATCATAATTTATACCTGACTCTTCACCTTTGTTGTTCTCCCATCCTTCGAGCATTCTCCTCAATCCGATCAAGAAGATCCCACCTAGCTTCAACCTCCTTGCTTGTGAAAGATCCCTCCGAACAGGGCATCCGGATAGTCCTTGTGTTGTCCTGAAAGCCTCGCATAAAAATTGTTAACAATAACATTACGGGGGAGCTCATGAATGGGACATTTGAGCATTTGTGACTTCAATCTCCCCCATGCTTGAGAAATACTCTCTCCATCACGAGGATAAAAGTTATAAATATAATTCCTATCAGTATGCACTTCATGAGGAGGATAAAATTTAGAATAAAAGAGAGGTACAATTTCCTCCCAACCAAGAGAATGACTATTCTTCAACAATTTATACCAATGCGCCGCTTTACCAGACAGCGAAAAAGAGAATAGCTTCTTCCTCACTTCATCCATAGAGATACCTGCACACTTGAATAACCCGCATAATCCATGCAAAAACAGTAAATGATCTCCGGGATGGACAGTTCCATCCCCTTCATAGCGGTTATCAATAACACGTTCAATAATTTTCATGGGTATCTTGAAAGCGAGTACTTGCGGTTGGTGAACAAGCATCATTAGAGTTATCGCATATGGGAGATAAAGCATTATCGAACAAATTTTCTCCCCTAAAGATGGGAAACTAAAAAGATCACAAAAACTAGCTTCCCCAAGTTTAGACTTATCCATAGCATTAGCGAGTGATTGCGTTCATACTAATAACATTGCTACTAGCATGCAATTGAGGCTCCATAGGTTCTTTAATTTTCGCATCACACAATTCATGTCTTAACTTAGGAAATAAATTAAAAAGCTCATAGTTGTATTCCATTATGCCTTACTAGTGTAAAACAAGAAACAAAAAGATGCAATTGCAGGATCTAAAGGAAATAGCTTCGAGTACTTACAACGGCGAAAATAGCTTAGTAGCCGAGATCCGGAGTGTGAGTACCTTTTACCTTTCCTCCCCGGCAACGGCGCCAGAAAATAGCTTGATGTCTACGGGTGCTTCTATTCTTGTAGACAGTGTTGGGCCTCCAAGAGCGGGAGGTTTGTAGAACAGCGAGCAAGTTTCCCTTAAGTGGATCACCCAAGGTTTATCGAACTCAGGGAGGAAGAGGTCAAAGATATCCCTCTCATGCAACCCTGCAACCACAAAGCAAGAAGTCTCTTGTGTCCCCAACACACCTAATAGGTGCACTAGTTCGGCGAAGAGATAGTGAGATGCAAGTAATATGGATGAGTATGAGTGGTAATAGCAATCTGAATAAAATATGGCAGCGAGTAAACATGCAACCACTAGTAGGAAAAGCCTCATCAGTGGCGCACCAAAAATGGATTCTGTGGCGCATGGGAGGTGCGCCACAGAAACGTCGCCACAAAAATAAGGTTTCTGTGGCGCACATGCCCATGCGCCACAGAATTAAGGTTTCTGTGGCGCACTTGTTCTTAGGTGCGCCACAGAAAAGCGTGCGCCACGGAATTGGTTTTTAGTGCGCCACGGAATTTGCTTGTATTATACACGATTTTGTGCTGCCTGCTATACACATGCGGTTTATAGACAGCAATACGGATACACAGGTTATATACAACAACATTCAGATATAATATAAATATCATGTACATTGCACGAGATATAACATAGACATCATCATCACATTACTTAGAGCCCGATCGAGATACATATATAGTGGCAAGTGTCAAATGTTTTGCATACAACTCTTAATTCATACAAAATTCACAATTTCGAGATACAAAGTAGTCTTCATCCGGTTCCTCCTTTGCTCCGTCATCTCTACCCACCGGGCTCGCTTGCATCGGGGTCCTTCATCCAGTTCCTACTATGATGAAAATGGAAGAAAGTGAGACCAACAAGTCCGATGCACAAGAGAAATGGAATAAATGCCTCATACATTGTTGGTCAACACAAATATTAACATTCGGGGACGGTGTAAGTGAGACCAAGTCCGATGCACAAGAGATTGATATTTGTGCTATCTTACCGAGCTCACTTACGCCGCCCCGAGTGTACGGTGACCAAACATTTTAATCATCGGCATTTTGAAAATCTCAAAGCAAATGGAATGACAAAATGGAATAAGTGCCTCATACATTGTTGGTCAACACAAATATTAACATTCAGGGATGGCGTAAGTGAGACCAAGTCCGATGCACAAGAGATTGATATTTGTGCTATCTTACCAGGCTCACTTACGCCACCCCCAAGTGTACGGTGACCAAACATTTTAATCATCGGCATTTTGAAAATCTCAAAGCAAATGGAATGACAAAATGGAATAAGTGCCTCATACATTGTTGGTCAACACAAATATTAACATTTAGGGATGGTGTAAGCGAGGCCGGGTAGGATGCACAAGAGATTGATATTTGTGCTATCTTACCAGGCTCACTTACGCCACCCCGAGTGTACGGTGACCAAACATTTTAATCATCGGCATTTTGAAAATCTCAAAGCAAATGGAATGACAAAATAGAATATGTGCCTCATACATTGTTGGTCAACACAAATACTATGGTCGAAACCATAGTTGCGAGTATACACCGCCGTATACTTTGCGGAAGGGCCCCCTTTCCCCGGTCGGCGTTCCGTCAACGGGTGCTTGACGACACAACAACGCCGATCTGCATCTCCGGCGCGAGAACCACGCCGGTCCCTCGCTGTCCGAGTGAACGAGTCCTTGATGCAAAGACCGTGCCGGCCTGCCCGAGCATTATGCCGGGCCGTGTTGCCGCGCTTCAAGCTGTGTGTCCCGCGCCCTGCCTCTGTTCGCCTTCTTGCCGGTGAACCAATAGGCTGATCGTTGGAATAAGGAAACCAATGACAGCCGGTCGCAAGATTAAATTGCGATCGGCCGTCATCGGCTTCCTTATTCCAACGATTAGTCTATTCGTTCACCGGGCAAAAGGCGAAGAGTGCAGGGCGCGTGATCGACACGGCCTGAAGCGCGACAACGAGGGTCGGCATGATGCTAGGGAGGCTGGCACCGTCTTGGCATTAAGGACTCGTTCACGTACTTGGACGGCGAGAGAAGAAAAGTGGTGCTGCGCCGGAGAGGCATGTCGGCGTTGTTGTCTCATCAAGGACTCGTTCACGGAACGGCGGCCGGGAAAGGGGGGCTCGTCTACAAAGTATATTGCGGCGTATAGGTGACCAAACATTCTAATCATCGGCACTAAAATGGAAGAAAGAGCCAAGTGGTATCTCAACTAGATATCATATGCCTCATACTTTGTTGGTCGAAAGAAATATTAACATTCGGGGATGGGGTCGGCGAGGCCGGGTAGGATGCACAAGAGATTGATATTTGTGCCATCGCACCGGGCTCGGTGGCCCCACCCCAGAGTGTACAAGTGACCAAACAATTTAATCATCGGCACTAGAATGGAAGAAAGGCCAATGCAATTAAGAAGTAGCTAGTATGAACTAAATGGAATGCCTCATACTTTGTTGGTCGAAACAAATATGAACATCCCGGGATGGCGTTAGTGAGGCCAGGTAGGATGCACAAGAGATTGATATTTGTGCCATCACACCAGGCTCACTAGCGACACCCCGGAGTGTACGAGTGATCAACCAACCATCTAATCATCGACAAGTACAAAAACACCACCAAACCAGCAACCATGGTGACATAAGTCAAGATGCTCAAACACACATAGCATGCATGGAGCGAGATGCTCCAAAGGGATTATTCATCACCTGGTATAGACCAAGTGATGCTGGCAAAAGAGAGGCCAATCAAGAACCAGTAAATCCAGTAAGTGATAGATATGCCTAAACAAGCAACAACACATAGCATATCCCAGCTAACCAGATGAGACAAGTCTTGGTAGCCAACTTAATCACCTAGCACCACCTAGCCTTTTAAAACCATCAGAAACAGTCCTTTTTCTTCAAAGGATACCACAGTGGCATTCATTTACATGATCCCCTACTGTGGATATCTCTATTTTCATCAAAGCCAACAAGAAATAGAAATTTATCATTACTCAGTTGAGTTCAAAACAAAGCTGGGGTACCATAAGGGATTATTCATCACTTGGTAGTAACCAAGTGATGCTTGGCAAGAGAGAGGCCAAGCCTGAGCTAGTCAATCCGAGTAGAGATGGATATGCATAAGTAAGCAAGAACACATAGCCTATCCAAGTTAACCAGATAAAACCAACCTTGACAGCCAACTTAATAACCTAGCATCACCTAGTCTTTTAAACCATCAGAAACTTCCCATTTTCTTCAAAGGATACCACAGTGGCATTCATTTACATGATCCCCTACTGTGGATATCTCTATTTTAGCATACCATAAGCTCACAAGAATCCATCAAGTAAATATGTACGGAGACATAGCAACAGCCATGTCAAACACAAGCACATAGGGTGGAATAACAATGTTTGGTCATCATTTAATCATAGACCAAGTGAAGCCTGGTACAAATGGCAAGGACCAGGAATTTGACCAACTCAAGTCACCATGGTTATGCCAACCAATTGAATAGTAGCATCTTCCAAATGGAACTAGGAAGGAAACCATTCCAGATGATTTACCAAGCCAGCAGTTCATGACTGCAAAGGCCAATTCAACAACCAAACCATCCAAACCACCAAGCCTACACACTTATCATTACCCAACAGGATTCAAAATGAAGCTAGGGTCCCCAACAATAGTTGGCATCCATCTAGCTTAAGTAAATACGAGTAATAGAATCATTACTGCAAAGTAGTTCATCTCAATTATCTACATTAACAAGATAAAGTTTCACGAGATAAATGAATTAGTCAAGCTGCTAGGCAACGAGGATGCTTGGCAAGCATCATGCATCCATTCATATGCTTTTCAAAGCATAAGCAACCACCGATACATGGTGAGAAGCTATACAAATCAAGCAACAACACATTATATCAAGCAACATGCATAGATAGAGAAAGTAGTAAGTAATTATCAACCAATTGGTGATCAAATGATCACCGAGCTTGCAAACACAAGCCATAGGGGCAGCGGAGGAGGAATTAAGAGGGAGAGGAGGGGAGGGAGAGAGAGCACCGATGCCGGGGGTGGAGGACGAGCTTGAAGATGACGGCAGGGGTGGAGGAGGAGGAGGAGGCGGCGGATCCTCCACCTTGCCGCGACGGCGGCCCCTCCTCGCGGCGGCCCCTCCTCGCCGTAGGGGCAGCTTGTGCTGCGGGTGGCGGGGATGGGAGGACCGCGGCGGCATGCGCCCCTCGCGGAGGAAGGCGGCGGCGACGGCGGCGGCGACGACCATGGAGGATCCAGGCGACCACGGAGGAAGGCGGCGGGGGCGGATCCGAGCGACCACGGAGGAGAGGGGAGAGGGGAGAGGGGAGGAATCCTCCAGGCGACCACGGAGGAAGGCGGCGGCGGCGGATCCAGGTGACCACGGAGGAGAGGGGAGAGGGGAGGGGCTCGGGAGGGGAGAGGTGAACAGGCGGGGGAGGGCACGGGCGCGCGAGATGATATAAGTCCCTTAATTCTGTGGCGCACCAGAGAAGGTGCGCCACGGAATCAACTACTTCGTGGCGCACCAAAGCCGGTGCGCCACGAAAGAGTTATTTACGTGGCGCGGCACGACATGTGCGCCACGAAATACCTACGATAATAAATGGTGGTGGCAGGATGTGGGCCCCACATAGTTTCGTGGCGCACTACCAAAGCTTGCGCCACAAAATTAAGCTATTTCTGTGGCGCACCCAGAATGGTGCGCCACAAAATAATATTCTGTGGCGCATTTTTAGTGGTGCGCCACAGAAATAAGCTCCGCCTATAAGGGTTTTCCTACTAGTGAACAAAACAGTAAACAAACGGAGATTTGATGCTTGGAAGCAAGGCCCAGTGATCCTGCTTTCACTAGTGGACACTCTCAACAATGATCACATAATAGAACCACTCTACACCCTCTTGTTGGATGATGAACACCACTAACTGTGTAGGATTACACGAACCCTCAATGCCGGAGTTAACAAGCTCCACAATATTCAATGTTCATATTTAAATAACCTTAGAGTGCAAGATAGATCAACACAATTACACCGAGAACTAACATAGCATGCACATCTGTCACCATCACACTATGAAGGAGGCATAGATCACATCAATACTATCATAGTAATAATTAACTCCATAACCTACAAGAGATTATGATCATAGACTATGCCAAGTACTACACGATGCACACACTCGTCACCATTACACCGTGCGGGAGGAATAAACTACTTTAATAACATCACTAGAGTAGCACATAGATAATATTCAACTAGATCACATAAAAAGAGAGATGAACCACATAGCTACAGCGGAGCCCTCAGCCCCGGGGGTGAATTACTCCCTCCTCATCATGGAGACAGCGATGGCGGTGAAGATGGTGGTGGAGACGGCGGTGGAGATGACTCCGGGGGCAATTCCCCGTCCGGCAGGGTGCCGGAACAGAGACTTCTGTCCCCCGAATTGGAGTTTCGCGATGGCGGCGGCTCTGGAAGGTTTTCTCTGGTTTCGTCGAACGTGGTCGAGGTTTTAGGTCAGGGACGACTAAATAGGCGAAGAGGCGGAGTCGGAGGGGCCACAGGGGACCCACACACTAGGGGGGCGCCCCCCTATGGGTCGCGCCGCCCTGTGGGGTGGGGCCCCCTGGCTCCCCTCTGGCCTTTCTCCGGTGCTCTGGAAGCTTCCGGGAATTATAAGATCTTCGGTGTTGATTTCGTCCGATTCCGAAAATATTTCCTTACTAGGATTTCTGAAACCAAAAACAGCAGAAAACAGCAACTGGCCTTTCGGCATCTCGTCAATAGGTTAGTTCCAGAAAACACATAAAAACGATATAAAGTGTGAACAAAACATGTAGGTATTGTCATAAAACAAGCATGGAACATCAGAAATTATAGATACGTTGGAGACGTATCAGTCCACTTGCGAGGTGTTCCATGTCCGGAGGCAGTATCGGTTTACCAGCTTCATGACACCAGGGCAAGCCATCCGGTGTAGGTGGTACCATGTCGTCGGCCCGGATCCTCTTAGGAGCAGGCTGGCTCGAAGATGCGCCCTTCTTGGCTCCTCTCTTCCTTGCCTTCTTCACCTGACCTGTTGTGGGTGCTGGTGGTGCTTCGGGTGCTGCTGGGGTCAGTGATGTTGGTGCTTCTGAGGTTGCTTGGGTTGCTGCTGGGGTTGATTTGGGTGGCTCCCCGATGATCATCTTACGCAGCGTGTTAGGGCTGAAAACGGTAGCAGGCTTGACTTGAGCTGGATTGCCAGCCTCCAGAGGAGTGTCTTGAGAAAAACCCGTGAAGACCAGGCGCTGCTTCGTGACTGTAGTGGGACGACCAAGTTGATCGCCGTGAGTGCGGAAGGCAAGTTCATCCATAGGAGGCATGTACATATCTTGGCCGCAGGCGCCAGTGTTGATGTAGGCATCGATGTCATCATCATCATCTACATCGTTGCCATCAAGTGGCGCCATGTCCTGGACCTTAGGTGGTGGCGGTTGCGATGCCGCCGCTTGGCGTACCTTGCGTCTGGTCGACGGTCATTGCGGTAGCGCTCCCAACAGCTGTTGGTGGCGTGTGGTGGTGGCGGCGATCGCCTGTTCCTTCCGGGTGGCGGCGGCGACCGCCGGTTCCTTCAGGGTAGTGGGGGCGGCGACCGCCGTTTCCTTAAGGGTGTCTTCGGCGCGGGCAATCTTGGGCCGGATGATAGGGGAGGTGGCGCCGGTGCTTTTCCTAGCAATCGGAAGACCCCCCCAGACGAATCTGGTTCTTCGGCCATGTCATAAGCCATGAGGTGCAATCCCCGAGCTGCCTGATGTCATCAACAACACGAAGAAGGAATGGACGCATATATCACAGAATGCGGGCGGGAAGTAAATATCGAGCTCACATAGTATCACCACGATCTCATCCTGTAGCATCTTGAGCTGCCTCACGCCGATCGACTTCCTGGTGATAACGTCAAAAAAGTTGCAAAGGCCAAACAGTGTATCACGGACGTGCTCGTCCATTATCCCTCGGATCGCAACGGGAAGTATCTGCGTCATGGGCACGTGACAATCATGAGACTTCATCCCGGTGAACCTCTTCTTCGCTACGTCCAAATATCTGCTTATATTCCCCGAGTAACCGTGAGGAACTTTCACTCCTAGGAGGCACCTGAAAAACTGCTCGAGCTCTTCCGGACTCGTTGTGAAGCAGGCAGCGGGAAGCAGCACCGCGTTCTTCTTAGACCTTTTGCGGAGACGATGAGTCCCTTCCGTCTGATCATCGTCATCATTGTCGTCGTTGTCATCATTAGTATCGGGGGCTTGAAGATCTTTCCTGATGCCAAAATGTTTTAGATCGTATCTTGCTTTCGGTCCATCCTTGGACTTTTCTGAGTTGCAAAGAGTGCCAAGCAGACTCTCGGTAACTTTCTTCGTAATGTGCATGACATCGAGGCTGTGGGCCGTGTGGAGGACCTTCCAGTACTCCAAGTCGTGGAAAACAGACCTCGCTTTCCATACACCGAGCAGCGGCTCTGGCTTCGGTCGCTTCTTTCCCGGCGTTGGGCACTCCTTCCAATATTTCAGAAGATCGTCGATTTCTGCGCCGCTCCTCGGGCGCGGGGGTCCATCGGGCTCATCTTTACCATTGAAAAGATCACCGCGTTTTCTCCACGGGTGACCCAAGCGAAGCCACCTTCGAGCACCTGGGTACACGGTTTTCGAGGACCCGGGATCCCTTGGTAGCTGTAGATGCGGGGTCTCGTCCATGCACTTTACACAGCAGTTGAATCCGTGGCCGACTCCGG